>NC_080545.1:82559650-82914650 GCF_028640845.1 Ahaetulla prasina | reverse complement strand
CAGCTGTCCAAAATGTGTGGGTTCTGGCTCAATTTACAACTCTGTGTTTCTCTCTGTGTGTGTATTTGTCTTTCTACCTTACTAGAAATAACAAGTAGTTCAGGGACGGGTTCTACTTAGCTTTACTACCGGTTCACAACGGGAACGCGAGCGCGCGCTTCTACACATGCGCAGAAGCCCCTTGATGACATCGGGGCAGGTGGGCGGAGCCTCCCAGCGGTTTTACTACCGGTTCTATAGAACTGGACAGAACCGGGAGCAGCCCACCACTGAAGTAGTTATAGTAATAAACTTTGATAATTAATGAACTGATTTGTTTTTTTTACAGCACTGTGTTCCTTTACTGGAACAAATCATAATTAGGTTTGGAGGAAAATAACATGATAGCAACGGTGTTCTCCCCTCCCTCATACTCTCTAGCGGTTATCATTCAGAGATACTTTCTTTGCCTCTGTTTCTACAAAAAAAAATTATGTCTCCATGAATTTGTCTAATCTCTTTTTATAGCCTTTCGAATTAGTAGTCATTGCCCCAACTTCAGATGAGATTCCACAGGTTAAGAATGCTTCAGTGAAAATGGCTTTACATTGAACTTTACACTGTTCAACTTTGATAACCTTTCAGTGTGACTTCTGCTGCAGAGGGAGTGAGGAAAAATGCCTCCCTGTTCACTTTCTCCATGCCAATGCGGGCTAGAAATTCTTAAATTGCCATCTGACATGCTTATGCGTAGCAACAGTTGCGCCTTCATTTCCACTCTGCTGTGAGAGACGAAGGCTTCGATGCTGAAATCTAAAACTAAAGACGAGAAATAGTTTGAATCCCCACATATCAGTACATTGTGATTTAGCTGGAATGGCTTTTTATGTCATTCCCTATTGACTTTTGAAGTCAATTTACTGTCCTTTGGATGAAAATGTGAGAGGGCACAGAACCAATTTTGCCAGTCACATAAAGTAGCTTTGTAGATGCCATTCACAAGAATTCACATTCCTAATTTTTCTCCAGGAGGAGACTGATATGTCTGTCTGTTTGTCCAATCATCCAGTGGTGAAATTCATTTTTTTTTACTACCGGTTCTGTGGGCGTGGTTTGGTGGGTGTGGTGTGGCTTAGTGGGTATGGCTTGGTGGGCGTGGCAGGGGAAGGATACTGAAAAATCTCCATTCCCACCCCACTCTGGGACCAGCCAGAGGTGGTATTTGCCGGTTTTCTGAACTACTCATCAGAACCTGCTGGAGATTATGAATAGAATAGAATAGAATTTTATTGGCCAAGTGTGATTGGACACACAAGGAATTTGTCTTGGTGCATATGCTCTCAGTGTACATAAAAGAAAAGATCGTTCATCAAGGTACAACATTTACAACACAATTGATGATCAATATATCAATATAAATCATAAGGATTGCCAGCAACAAGTTATAGTCATACAGTCATAAGTGGAAAGAGATTGGTGATGGGAACTATGAAACGATTAATAGTAGTGCAGATTCAGTAAATAGTCTGACAGTGTTGAGGGAATTATTTGTTTAGCAGAGTGATGGCCTTGGGAAAAACTGTTCTTGTGTCTAGTTGTTCTGGTGTGCAGTGCTCTATAGCGTCGTTTGAGGGTAGGAGTTGAAACAGTTTATGTCCAGGATGCGAGGGATCTGCAAATATTTTCACGGCCCTCTTCTTGATTCGTGCAGTATACAGGTCCTCAATGGAAGGCAAGTTGGTAGCAATTATTTTTCTGCAGTTCTAATTATCCTCTGAAGTCTGTGTTTTCTTGTTGGCTTGCAGAACCGAACCAGACAGTTATAGAGGTGCAAATGACAGACTCAATAATTCCTCTGTAGAATTGGATCAGCAGCTCCTTGGGCAGTTTGTGCTTACTGAGTTGGCGCAGAAAGAACATTCTTTGATGTCCTTTTTTAATGATGTTTTGATGTTAGCTGTCCATTTGAGATCTTGCGATATGATAGAACCCAGAAATTTGAAGGTTTATACTGTTGATACTGTGTTGTCAAGTATTGTGAGAGGTGGAAGTATGGAAGGGTTTTCCTAAAGTCTACCACCATTTCTACGGTTTTGAGTGTGTTCAGTTCCAGATTGTTTTGGTTGCACCACAAGGCTAGTCGTTCGACCTCTCGTCTATATGCGGATTCGTCATTGTCTCGAATGAGACCAATCACTGTTGTGTCATCTGCGAACTTCAGTAGCTTAACAAATGGATCATTGGAGATGCAGTCATTGGTATACAGAGAGAAGAGAAGTGGGGAGAGCACACAGCCTTGGGGGGGCCCTGTGCTAATTGTACAGGTATTTGATGTGATCTTGCTTAGCTTCACCTGCTGCTTCCTGTTTGTTAGGAAGCTTGTGATCCACTTACAAGTCTGTTCCGGTACCTGTAGCTGGTTTAGCTTAGTTAGAAGAATGTCTGGAATGATGGTATTGAATGCTGAACTAAAGTCTACAAAAGGACCCTTGCATAGGTCTTTGGAGACTCAAGATGTTGTAGGATGTAGTGCAGAGCCATATTAACAGCATCATCTGTTGATCTATTTGCTCGGTATGCAAATTGCAAGGGGTCTAAGAGCGGATCCGTGATGGTTTTCAGGTAGGAAAGCACTAGCCTTTCAAAGGTTTTCATGACTACAGATGTTAGAGCAACTGGTCTGTAGTCATTCAGTTCCTTGATGGTGGGCTTCTTGGCACTGGGATGATGGTAGGCGTTTGAAGCAAGAAGGAACATAGCACATCTCTAGTGATTTATTGAAAATATGGGTGAAGATGGGGCCAATTGGTCTGCACAGACTTTTAAGCAAGAAGGAGTTATCTTGTCTGGGCCTGGAGCTTTTCCTGGCTTTTGTCTGTGAAATAGGTCCTGCACTTCCTTTTCTGTGATCACTAGGGGTTGTGAACCCAATGAAATGGGGTCAGTTGTAGGAGGCTTGGCTGTTGTTGGTGTGTCTGAGATGGGGTTGTGGAGATAGGTGGCTGTAGTTTCCTTTCAAACCTGCAGTAAAACTCATTCAGGTCATCTGCCAGTTGTTGATTACCTTCAGCCTGGGAAGGAGGTTTGCCATAGCCGGTGATATTTTTAAGAGTTTTCCACATGTTTGCTGGTTCATTTGCTGAAAATTGATTCTTTAGCTTTTCAGAGTAGCTTCTTTTGCTGCTCTTATCTCCCTTGTTAGTGCATTTCTGGCCTGATTGTACAGCATTTTATCACCTTTTCTGTAGGCTTCCTCTTTGGAATGTCGTAGCTGCTTAAGTTTAGGTGTAAACCAAGGTTTGTTATTACTGTGTATTCGCAAGTTCCTTGTAGGTACACATAGGTCTTCACAGAAGCTGACATATGATGTTACAGTATCTGTGAGTTCATCCAGGTCTGCAGAGGTATCTTTAAAATATTCCAATCAGTGCAGTCAAAACATGCCTGTAGCTTTAATTCTGATTCCTCCGTCCAGGTTTTCACTGATTTAATTATTGGTTTTATGGCTTTAAGTCTTTGCCTGTAAGCAGGTACAAGGTGAATCATGCAATGATCAGAGTGTCCTACAGCTGCACGTGGTAAAGACCGATAGGCATCTTTTAGTGTTGTGTAGCAGTGGTCTAGAGTATTCTTGCCTCTGGTGGGACAATTGACATGCTGAAAGTATTTTGGTAGTTCTTTCCTTAAGTTTGCCTTGTTTAGATCTCCCAAAACAATGGCCAGTGAATCAGGGTGTTTGGCTTCAGCCTCCATGATTTGGTCAGCTAGAGTTCGTAATGCCTCGTTTACACAGGCTTGTGGTGGGACATAAACAGCAATTAGAAGAAATGAGGAAAATTCACGAGGCGAATAGTAAGGTTTGTAGATGCCATTCACAAGAATTCACATTCCTAATTTTTCTCCAGGAGGAGACTGATATGTCTGTCTGTTTGTCCAACCATCCAGTGGTGAAATCCTATTTTTTTTACTACTGGTTCTGTGGGCGTGGTTTGGTGGGTGTGGTGTGGCTTGGTGGGTATGGTTTGGTGGTCGTGGCAGGAGAAGTATAGTGCAAAATCTCCATTCCCTCCCCACCCTGGGGCCAGCCAGAGGTGGCATTTGCCTATTCTCCGAACTACACAAAATTTCTGCTACCGGTTCTCTAGAACCTATCAGAACCTGTTGGATTTCACTCATCCACCCACCCACCCACCCACCCACCCATCCATCCATCCCTACCTTCCTACCTACCTACCTACCTACCTACCTACCTACCTACCTACCTACCTACCTACCTACCTACCTACCTACCTACCTACCTACCTACCTACCTACCTACCTACCTACCTACCTACCTACCTACCTACCTATCTATCTATCTATCTATCTATCTATCTATCTATCTATCTATCTATCTATCTATCCAGTGGTGGGATTCAGCCAGTTCGCACCACTTCGGGAGAACCGATTGTTAACTTTCTGAGCAGTTTGCCAAACTGGTTGTTGGAAGAAATCATTAGGTCAGAGAACCAGTTGTTAAATTACTTGAATCCTACCACTGTATCTATCTATCTATCATCTTTCTATCATCCACTTATCTATCCACATCTCCATCCCTATCTCTATATATATTTTACATTCCCAGACTATAACTTCTTTTTTCTCTTCTACTCATGGTAATAAGAAACTTAAAAATGTATGATGATGGCATTCTTGTGAAAACTTGACTTGTCTTTGGAATGTTTGTGGGACAAAGTTTAAGATAAAACCCCTGACATGGGTATGTATATGTATGTTCTCTCTCTCTCTCTCTCTCTCTCTCTCTCTGTGTGTGTGTGTGTGAGAGAGAGAGAGACATTTGGAAGGATATGGGGGTTGAAAAAATGATCCACCTCAGTCTAAGCTGAGGAAGTCTAAGAGGAAGACAGATGGTTCTATTGATACCAGAAGTGAATGACATGCTATCTTTAGATACGTTGAGTTATCAGGCTCTCCAAATACCAGTTAAAGTGAGAGGAAATATTCTTTTTTTTTAAATTTGAATTTATATCCCGCCCTTCTCCGAAGACTCAGGGCGGCTTACATTGTGTTAAGCAATAGTCTTCATCCATTTGTATATTATATACAAAGTCAACTTTTATTGCCCCCAACAATCTGGGTCCTCATTTTACCTACCTTATAAAGGATGGAAGGCTGAGTCAACCTTGGGCCTGGTGGGACTTGAACTTGCAGTAATTGCAAGCAGCTGTGTTAATAACAGACTGCTTAGTCTGTTGAGCCACCAGAGGCCCTTCAGAATCCTGGCATAATATGTATAAACAGAGGACTGCTCATTCATTCCTACTTGGTGTTTTCTACCAGTAGTAACAAAGCAGGAACTGAACGCTTATTGAGTCACTGCAAGTAATTTTAGTTTAAGAGAAAAAAATGTCTAGGAAAATACTGTCTAGAAAACACTAGAACATGTGTTAACAAATGAGAATTATAATTTCCTGGACAGATATTTCTGTTGTTTACATACTGCCAAAACGCTTGTCCTCATCATCTTTAACTGGGCAATATATTTGCCTATGGAGATTCTCAGTCATCCAGGTCATGGTTTTTCTCAAAGGTGCTTTTTCAAAAGGCAATTGGACTATGTTGTTGCTGTTTCTTTCCTTTTTCCTTGAGGAAGAAAACCCCCCACACATTTTGCTTCTCATCCAAGAAACTTCATCAGTTCTGCTTGGATGGGAGGGAGAAGGGGGGGAACAGAAGGAAGGATCAGTTCTGACATGGGCAATATTTTGCATCAGAGAGTGAAACCTTTCAACCAAGGTACCTCAAATGGGCTAATTTGCAGATTGTGTCCAACATCTGGGACCCCTGATTCCCATGGAATTGAAATTTGGCAAATTTTATCAACTTTTATAAATTTTATAAAGTTTTTTGTGATGTAAAAGTTGTCATGATCATACAAAATGTCAAAAAACATTTCCTGTCCTGATGTTTGACTGTCTAGCGTAGCCCATTTTCAAGGCAGATACTTCACTGTATCCCAACTTTCCCAGTGAAGGCTGTACATTAAAAGTTCTGTCATGTTGAAAGCATTTTGAGTGATTTGGTATGGATATATCTCTGAAAGGATGACCCAAGGGTTCAGGGGTTATCTAGCATTATATATAAAATCAGTTCAGTGCTTGGGGACTTAGCGGGGTAAAAAGATATTCATCTGATCATCACAGTTTTAAACTCTCTCTCTTTCTCCCCCCCCATCTCTTTCCCAATCCCCACTGTGTGGGCATCTGCCCCTCTTTAGGGTGGGATGTATGTCTTCCAGCTCTTTGACTACTATGCTGCCAGTGGGATGTGCTTGCTCTTCGTTGCCATTTTTGAGACCATGTGCATTGGCTGGGTATATGGTAAGTACAATTGCAACAAGAAACGGGTCTTATTGGTTATGGCTAGGGGTGAAATGCTCCCGGTCTAGTCTGGTTCACCCGAACCGGTAGTAAAAAAGGCTACTGGTTCGCTGAACCGGTAGTAAAAAATGTAAAAAAAAAAAAGTTCCGACGATCAGGTGAGCGATGCACGATCATCAGAACATTTTTTAAAAACTTTTTTAGCATTTTTTACTACTGGTTCTCCGGAACCGGTTCTCTGGAACCGGTAGTAAAAATGCTTTTAAAAAGTAAAAAAAAGAGGCTCCAACGATCACAGCTGTGGCACACGATCATCAGAGCCTTTTTTTAACTTTTAAAAGCATTTTTTACAACCTATTCGACTGAATAAGTTGTTAAAAAATGCTTTTAAAAGGTTAAAAAAAAGGTTCCAAAGATCGCGTGCCACAGCTGATCACCCCCCTGTGAGCTGTTCTACTTACCCCATGCCTCCTTTTGGCATGCACTGCATGTGTGCAGGCAGGGACCTCACATTTGGTGCGTGGGGCGCACTGCGCATGCATGCTCAGTGCGCATTTGGCACACAGCGTGCCTGCGCAGCCAGAAAACCGGTAGTAAACTGGTTCAGATTTCACCACTGGTTATGGGCCATCATGCTGGGCTCAACTCTTAGCAATCACATAGATAGAGCTAGATAGAAAACATATGTCTCAAAATACCTGGTCAAAGACCAGTCTAGAACATCTCTGGAGCTGGAACACTATCCCTGAACTTTTCCATAACTAATATTCCTGTTCAGTTGAAATCTCCAGAATTATCTTCATATCTTCATATGAGCCACAGTGGCGCAATGGTTAGAATGCAGTACTGCAGGCTACTTCTGTTGACTGCCGGCTGCCTGCAATTTGGCAGTTCAAATCTCACCAGGCTCAAGGTTGACTCAGCTTTCCATCCTTCCGAGGTGGGTAAAATGAGGACCCAAAATTGTTGGGGGCAATAGGCCGACTGTAAACCGCTTAGAGAGGGCTGTAAAGCACTATGAAGCGGTATATAAGTCTAAATGCTATTGCTATTGCTATCTGTTTTGTATTTGATATGAGTAAGTAGGGGATCCTAGATGGAATTCCATATTGGTTTCACACAGGTGCAACTGTTTTCATTAGCAGAATGATAAGGAAGCCATTCCTCTCTCATTTTTCCTCCTGCTCTTCAAGTCCTGAGGGAACTTCTGAAAAAGTTTCTGGAGCAGATGCAGAGGACTTCAGAGAGAAAAGAAAATCAAGTTGATCCTTGAGTACTCTGAGCCTATCAGAAATCCAATATAAGAAAAGAAAGAAATAGTTTTATGTTACTAATTTAACTGACCTTGAGACACTGTTTATTGTTGTTTTGCTTCAGTGACTTTTCCGTGCTAATATCTTTCTGTTTAGTCTGCTTTGCTTCTTATTTTCTTGATCCTGGCTCTCTTCTCTGTTCCATAGGCATTAGAGCAGATTTGCTCTGCCTTTCTTACCATCTTTTGTTCTTTCCCCCCCCCTTTTCACAGGTGCTGATCGTTTCTACAATAACATTGAAGACATGATTGGGTACAGGCCTTGGTCTGTTATTAAGTACTGTTGGTTATTCATCACACCAGCTGTCTGCCTGGTAGGTGGGACATCTCAATTTGGAGAAACAATCCAGAGCAGGAGTCTCCAACCATGGCAACTTTAAGACTTGTGGACTTCAACTCCCAGAATTCCTCAGCCAGCAAAGCTTTGCTGGCTGAGGAATTCTGGAGTTGAAGTCCACAAGTCTTAAAGTTGCCAAGGTTGGAGACCCCTGATCCAGAGGGTACACAGGGAAATGAGTTGGACTCTTGGGCAAAAGAGACTTTGACCACTGCTTGTGGCTGTTGCCAGGCAATAAAAGAAGTGGGAGGGAGGGAGTGGTGGTGGGAATGGAAATAGCAACAATCCGAAGAGAACAGATAAAATTAAATTTGCATAAATCCCATCAGTGAAGTTTTAAATGCTTAAGAGCAGTTTTTGAGCAGTAGAAGCATGTGTTCAAAGGGCTCTCCCAACTTTGGAAACTTATTCTGACTTCTGCATAGATGCAGCAGATGGAGGCTGGTACCTGGGTATATATGGGTGATAATGATTAGAAATAGGACATTCATTCAGAATTCACCTGTCTGAAATGGTCTAGACCAGGGGTTTCCATCCTTGGTCCCTTTAATACTTGTGGACTTGAACTCCCAGAGTCCCTCAACCAGCAAAGCTGGCTGAGGAACTCTAGGAGTTGAAGTCCACAAGTCTTAAAGGGACCAAGGTTGGAGACCCCTGGTCTAGAGTCTCCTGCTTGAGAAGGAGGCTGGACTAGAACAGGGGTCACCAGTCTTTTGGACCTCAGGGACCACTAAATTCATAATTTTAAATCCCGTGGACTGCTAATATGATCTGCCTAAGGACCGGCTGGGTGGGCGTGGCTAAGTGGTCATGTGACTGGGTGGGCATGGCCATCTCGATGTCACTCACATCAAGGGGTACCTCGCCAGCCTCTACTTGCTCCTCCCCGCCTGGGCTTCTTAGGGCCCCAACCGGAAGCAGTTGTTGCCACCATGAGAAAGAGTTTGCAAAAGAGCTGAGGTCACATGATCGCCATTCGCCACCTTTCCAGCCATCTTCCGGCAAGCAAAGTCAGTGGGGTTCTCTTAACGGCCACCTGATTCACTTAACAACTGCAATAATTTACTTAACAACGGTGGTAAAAAAAAAAGGTCACAAAATTGGGTGCGACTCAATAATAACCACCTTGCTCAGCAATGGAATGTCTGGTTCCAGTTATCGTTGTAAGCTGAGGACTATCTATACTCATCAGGTTAAGTATTCACCAGGTTGAAATCAGGGATTAGGTTAGTCTGATCGGCACGAAATAAGCAAAGGGGTTCATTAAAGATTAGCACATCTAATGCAGGGGTGTCAAACTCGTGGCCCACAGGCTGGATGCGTCACACGCTGGCCATATCCAACCCCTGGTTTAGCGAAGGGGGAAAAATGTTGCAATACATCA
Organism: Ahaetulla prasina; assembly: GCF_028640845.1. Taxonomy (NCBI): domain Eukaryota; kingdom Metazoa; phylum Chordata; class Lepidosauria; order Squamata; family Colubridae; genus Ahaetulla; species Ahaetulla prasina. Next base: position 82,905,258 of record NC_080545.1, on the reverse strand, counting down.
TGCGATGACAACATGACGCTGCGAGTTTGACACCCGTGATCCAGGGGTGAAATGAAAAATTTGTTACTACTGGTTCTGTGGGCGTGGCTTGGTGGTGGTGGGGTAATGTGACTGGGTGGGCATGGCCAACTTTTTTTTTTTACTTTTAAAAGCTTTTTTTCTACCACCTATTCAGCTGAAGAGGTTGTAAAAAATGCTTTTAAAAGCCTCTGATGATCAGGCAACTCAGCTGGGATTACCAAAGGAGCCTTTTAAAAGCATTTTTTTTACAAGCTCTTCGGCCGAAGAAGTTGTAGAAAAAATGCTTTTAAAAGGTTCGGATGATCCCAGCTGAGCCGCAAGATCACCAGAGGCCTATTTTTTTTACTTTTAAAAGCATTTTTTCAGCTGAAGAAAAAATGCTTTTAAAAGTAAAAAAAAACAACACCCCTCTGCTGATCACATGGCTCAGCTGGGCATAGGCGGGGGGTGGGCAGGGATTTTTGCTACCGGTTCTCCGAACCACCCAATGCCATCGCTACCGGATCGGGTGATCCGGTCTGAACTGGGAGCATTTCACCCCTGCCTGATCTAATCCTGTCTCCCTCCCTCAATCTTTGTAGGCAACCTTTCTCTTTTCTTTGATTAAATACACCCCATTGACATACAACAAGAAATACGTGTACCCGTGGTGGGGAGATACCGTCGGCTGGCTGCTTGCACTCTCTTCAATGATCTGCATCCCCCTCTGGATTGTCTACAAACTCTCCACCATTAAAGGATCCCTGAGAGAGGTAAGACTGGCATTTTTCAGATGGAGGCTGTGATGCAAAGCGGCTGAGCTGGGAAGTTCGGCCTTGGCCTTCAGAGGTAGCATTGCCGTGTTCCAAAATAATGAATGGGATCCTTGCACTAATTTGCTCAGAATCGCTCTGTTACTGGCAAGAACCAGCGACTTTATTGGATTTGAGTTGGCTTGAGGGCTGCACAATCTAAATTGCCTTTCTGGGTGTTTGTTATTAGTGGTATAATACTTCAGCAATGTCACAACTGAGAACTTAGCTTTGCAGTATCCCATCATTTCTTTCTCCCTCCTATGCTTATTGACTTTCAGTCAAATATCTTATTTCCTCTGTGACATTTGCAGCTAGTTTCCTTTGATTATAAGGAGTATCCCGTTCAGAATGACTGTAAAAGAAATATTTGCAACATGTATGCGGGAGAGGGTTTTTTTTTTTTTAAATGCTGCTTTAAAAAAAAATATGCAATGCTGCTTTTCAAAGAACAAGGTTCAGTGATCTTATTCCAGATTAAATTGTCCCAAAGTAGTGACCCAAAAATGCTATAGCTCTATTTATTCTGGTTCAAAATGAACACCAAGTGATATATTGAAGTTCTACTGTTTCAGAGTAGAGTTCCTTCTGGAAATAATTAACTGAAAGAGCAACTTGTGAACTCCAATGTTTGGTATGAATTCAACTCAATTTAAAGAGCCAGGGAATGACGCTGGACCAGTGGCTGCTTTTCATATTCAAAACCCTTAGTCCTCAATTTACAACCACAATTGGGATGAGAATTTCTGTCACTAAGCAAGGTCCAATTGGACGTAGACTGCGGTGGCGCAGTGGTTAGAGTGCAGTACTGCAGGCTACTTCTGCTGATCACTGGCTGCCAGCAGTGTGGCAGATCGAATCTCACCAGGCTCAAGGTTGACTCAGCCTTCCATCCTTCTGAGGTGGATAAAATGAGGAACCAGATTGTTGGGGGCAATAGGCTGACTCTGTAAACCGCTTAGAGAAGGCTGTAAAGCACTGTGAAGCGATATATAAGTCTAAGTGCTATTGCTATGTGCTATATGGTCTCACCAGAATCGCCATTGACATTTCCATCCACCCCTTCATATGGTCTCTCTCTGTTTCTCTTTCCAGAGGTTCCACCAGCTTGCCTGTCCAGATGAAGATTTGCCTCAGAGAATGTGTCCAGGCCATCATCTCTTCCCTATGACAGAATTAGATTCCCGCTGTTAGGCGTGGACTCCTCAATCTCTGTTGGACAATCTTGGCCTACGACCAAGAAGAGAGGAACCAGCCACCTTGTTTCCCTCTCTTTGAAAGAATCTGGGAAGGCTGCTAGAGAACGAGGGTTCTCCCCAGAAGTTGGGGTGCAAGGCAATGCTGCTGCTTCTGTTTAGCAGCATATTTAGAGGAGGCAATTTAAACCACAATGTTCTCCTATGAGTCTGTCTAGGAGTGGAACAGGAAGGACTGAATAGTGTGATGGAAACTTTTTTTAACAGGAGCCCAGAATTCCTCTTGCATAAGGTTTAGGGAGTGTTCCAGCCCATTTATAAAATCCACGTTTCTTCCAATGATTTATTGCTTATGTGTCTGTGTTTGTTTGTTTGTTTTAAAAAGGGAGTGGGTCCTTGCTTCAACTCCAGGCTTGACCATTTCCCCATTGCTTTCATTGCTTTTTGAACTTGGTGTAGCATGAGTCATAATTAATACTCTTACTCTTTAAGAGCCACATGATAGGTGGGGCTGATGGAAATCGCTCTTGTCGCTGGCCACTTCTGATGGCTTTTACCTGCTTCAATGGTGGAACAGGAGAACTTTAAAGAAAAAAATCTGTTCCCATGTACCAGTGATGGCTAACCTTTTTGTCGTCGTGTGCTGATAGCGTGTGCGTGCCGGCACACATAATGCAATGCACGCCCCATGCATGTGTGCAGGACCCCCCCCCCACTCCACCCACCCCCGTGCATGCACATGACCCCCTCACCCCCTGTTTTGGGCCTAGTAGGCCTCCCTGCAGCCTCTTGGGACTAAAAATGGGGTTTGGGGGGGCAACCCACACCCCCAAGCTCCATTTTGGGCCTAGTAGGCCTCCCTGCAGCCTCTTGGGACTAAAAAAGGGGTTTGGGGGGGCAACCCACACCCCCAAGCTCCATTTTGGGCCTAGTAGGCCTCCCTGCAGCCTCCTGGGACTAAAAATGGGGTTTGGGGGGACAACCCACACCCCCAAGCTCCATTTTGGGCCTAGTAGGCCTCCCTGCAGCCTCTTGGGACTAAAATTGGTGTTTGGGGGGCAAGCCACACCCCCAAGCTCCATTTTGGGCCTAGTAGGCCTCCCTGCAGCCTCCTGGCACCAAAAACGGGCTGTGGGGGAACATGCCACACCCCCTGTGTTCCCACCCCACCCCATTCTCCTCTCACACATGCACATGCAACCCTCGTCCCCTTGTGCATGTGCGCATGACTCCTGCACATGTGTGCACGTACCCCACATGCACACCGCCTCCCCGCGCATCCCAACAATTAGCTGGCTGGCAAGAGACGTGTGCGTGCACATGCGTGATGAAGCTGAACTGGGCGACGGCTCGCAGCCCCGCAGAGAGGGCTCTGTGTGCCAGCTGTGGCACGTGTGTGCCATAGTTTGCCATCATGGCCATATACAGCACAGTCCTGCTTACCCAACTTGGACACTATTTCATTTTTATTTTTTTTTAAATGAGACTAAAGCCACTGAGGAAAGGATGAGAAAAACGTGGCTAGGCAAACACTGACGTTTTCACAACTATAACAGAATAACAGAGTTGGAAAGGAACTTGGAGGTCATCTAGTCCAACCTCTTGCTAAGGCAAGAAACTCTATACCATTTCAGACAAATGTTTGTCCAATCTCTTCTTAAAAACCTCCATGTTGGAGCACTCACAAAGCAGAGGTGGGTTTCAGCAGTTTCTGACCAGTTCTGAAGAACCTGTAGCGGAAATTTTGAGTAGTTTGGAGAACCGGTAGTAAAAATTCTGACTGTCCCCACCCCCATCTATTCTCTGCCTCCCAAGTCCCAGCTGATCAGGAGGAAATGTGGATTTTGCAGTAACCTTCCTCTAGATCGGGGAGGGAATGGAGATTTTGCAGTATCCTTCTTCTGCCACGCCCACCAAGCCACACCCACCAAGCCATGCCATGCCTACCAAGCCACACCCACAGAACTGGTAGTAAAAAAAATTGAAACCCACCCCTGCCACAAAGTCTGGAGGCAGGTCGTTCCACTGATTAAGTGAAGATGGTTTTTCACTTTGAGAATATCGATGTATTTTGGAAGAATACCTTAACGAAATCAGCGCAAAGCATATATAAAATCAGCACAAAACACATATGAAATCAGCGTGAAACACAGGAATAGTGCTTCATCACTGGAGGTTTTTAAGAAGAGATTGGGCAGTCATTTGTCCAGAATGGCATAGGTTCTCCTGCTTAAACTGGACATTAGATTAGAAGACCTCCAAGGTCGCTTCCAATTCTGTTATACTGTACTCTGTAAACATGCTTCTTTGTTAATCTATCTGATGAGTTCATTTGCGCTATTAAAGTATACCTGAGCTGCATATCTACCTAGCAGGGTTCCCGAATCCATGCTACGTCTGGTGCAGCATCTCATTATCCACTAGTTGGTGTGTGGTGCTCTCTTCCATAAATCACAGCTGCTGCTGTAGTATCATCACATATGCTGCAATATTTCATGAGCCGCAGTTACCTGCTATTTCCCAGAATGGAAGAATTCAAAGAAAAGGTAATCCTACTCAGGCATTCAAAACCAATGTTGGTTGTTGCTGAAAATCACCACAGTTCTTTAAAAAAAAACCTTTTTTAAAAAAAAAATTGTTCTAGCATGCATATCTTTGTTATTCAGAACTTCCTTATTCATTGACTTCATTATTTGGTCAATATGCAGCAATCTCTTTTGAGAGTTGACAAGATGCGGACTGATGAAACCAAGTCATATGATCAAGCCAAAGGCATTGAGGTATTGTAGGATAGAATACCAATAGCAATTGGGTAACACTTCCATATCAGTAGAATTTTAGAAATGACCAGGTGAAAAGTTTGTGTTTAGACCCATAATTATGCAGCTTTACGGATCTGAACTGGTCACCTCTTTTCAACAGTAGGAAATTTTTAAATCACAGTCCCATCTATTATTTAGGGCGCAACTGCAGCATGAATATTTGTCCAACTATTTAACAAATCTTCTGGAAATCCACTGCTAAGAAGTCCAGTGATGACTAGGGGAGAAATGTAATGGTAATCTCCCCACCTTCCCAAACTCTCCAAATAAGGTAAACTTTCATGTGCCAATCCCAACGAATTCCTCCTGTGTAATTCCTAGTTAAAAAAAATAAACAATTGATAGCAGCATGAATTAGATTTGCTTTAATGTATTTAATGTATTGGTTGACCTTGGCTGAGCGCAGAAAGCTAAGCAAGGTTCAGTCTTGTAACGATTGAGATGAAAGTCCACCAGAAGTTAGCAGAGCTGCAGTAGAGACTTGAACAGTGATGGATAACCTTTTTGGCACCAAGTGCCAAAACTGGAGCACGTGCGCACTTGTGCATGCATGCATGCGCATGCGCGCCAAAGCACCAGAACCCGGAAGAGAGCAGCTAGCCAGTGCGCATGCACACGGTGGCCAGCTGCTCTTCTGGGTTTCCTCACATGCATGCGCACCAGACAGCTGCTCTCTTCCGGATTCTGCTGCTCTGGCATGCATGCCGGCCAGTTGGTCTTCACATGAACACCAACTGGCTGGTGCGCATGCGTGCTATGGAACCCAAAAGACCAGCTGGCTACGGTCCATGTGCCCACAGAGAGGGCTCTGCGTGCCACCTCTGGCATGTGTGCCATAGATTCGCCATCACAGGATTAGAACATCAAAAAAAAAAAAAACACGTCCTAAAAGAAGAAAAACCAAACCACTTTCAAATGGCGGTCCAGAAATCTAAATGGGTATTTTCATGAAATCAAGAGGATTCCAATACAGATCAAAGGAGAACTGTTTTTTGTTTTTTTTTAAAGCTGATATAAAAAGCTCCTGTAAAGACTCCTACATGTAGTAATCAGGACATTCTGTCTTTTGACTTGCACATAATGGCCTTGAAAACTATCTTTGTGGTTTTGTCTCCAACAAGCAAAATATCTTGCAGTGGCCATTTTTCATCTTCTACCTCTTCACTATGATAGATCTGTCAGCAAAGCAGATCCCTTAGTGCAGGGGTCTGCAAACTTGGCTCTTTTAAGACTTATGGACTTCAATTCCCAGAGCAAAGCTGGCTGAGGAACTCTGAAAGTTGAAGTCCACAAGACTTGAAAGAGCCAAGTTTGCAGACACCTGCCTTAGTGCCTTCAGTGAACTTGGACTACAATGGTCATAATCTCTTGCTGCTATTCATACTGGCTGAGGCTTATGGGAGTCGAAATCCAAAACAGCTGGTATGCACTAAGTTATCTATCCTAAATTAAACATTCTATCCTATGTGGTTGTTAGGGATGTGATGGCTCGATGGCTAAGACGCTGAGCTTGTCGATCGAAAGGTCAGCAGTTCAGCGGTTCGAATCCCAAGTGTTGCCTAATGGGGTGAGCTCCAGTTACTTGTCCCAGCTTCTGCCAACCTAGCAGTTCGAAAGCACATAGAAAATGCAAGTAGAAAAATAGGGACCACCTTTGGTGGGTAGATAACAGTGTTCCGTGCGCCTTTGGCGTTGAGTCATGCTGGCTACATGACCACGGAGATGTCTTCAGACAGCGCTGGCTCTTCGGCTTTGAAATGGAGATGAGCACCGACCCCTAGAGTCGGCAACAACTAGCATATATAAACGAGGGGAGCCTTTATCTTTACCTTAGAAAGAAAGGCAAAGGAGCTAATAATCCATACCTATCCTTGGTTTCCTCCTATAACAGCCACATTCATCTTCACCAAATGCAGCGGACAGTGGGATTAGCATGGGCACTGAGCCTCACAAATTGCCGAGCATGCCTCGAAATGGAATCTTTCATTAGCCTGCTTTTTTTCCCCTTGTACAATTAACTGAACCCAAATGCAGGCATTTGCAGTCCTGGCTTACTCCCGGTTTCATCCTTTTGAATGAGCAACCTGAGACACTTTAAAGAATACCAAATTCATTAAGAACGGCAGGCCCAGTGCCATTATTAGGCAGAGTGGAGCAATCCCCCTAAAACCGCAAAGGAAAGGAGATAAGAGACAGCTACTTAGTCAGTCTGAACCGTTTGGCTGCTTCGAAGCAAGCTGCTCTCTTGGAGAACAGTTGTGTCCTCTAAAATGTGTCTCCAACCTTGGCAGCTTTAAGCCTGGCGGACTTCAATTCCCAGAATTCCCCAGCCAGCTTTGCTTAAAGTTGCCAAGGTTGGAGACCCTTACTCTAAAACGTGTTTCCTTCATCCCAAAAGAGCAGTGGGGAAGCAGATGGGGTTTTTTTTAGATTCAGCCCAGATGTTTGCAATTGATTATCAGACAGAGTCAGAATGGATCATTTGCGCTGCCAGAGTCCCTTGTGGTTGGGGGAGTGTCCCAAATTTGAATAAATAATAATCCCAACCAAACATTAATCTATATTTATAAAGTGCCCACAGGAGACCTGGCATTTCTTCGACAGCCAGAAAAGAGCTTAGAAGAGAAAGTATCTTAGAATGACATCAGAAAATGAGTAATTGGTTTGTATTTGAAGAGGAATTTGGAAAGTTAATTCTATCCACCACAAGATGTCCCTAGTACATTAGTTTCTCCTAGTGACCAATAGCCAAAAACAATTTAAATGAACTTGGAGTGGAGTCATTGTGTATGCAGAGTCTTCCGTAGCAGCAGGATTTATGTCCCGGAGTCCAAAATAGCCCCTGAATAGCAAACATAATTCTTATGACCCTTACTTCAAAGCATCATTTTAACATAATAAGAATTCATTTGGAGTGCTTCGTATAGAGTCAATCAACTCAGCGGATGGAAGGATGGTATATAGGGAAATACAGCTTCGTGGTGACACAATCATAGAATTCTTCTATTTTCTTGAATCTATTTCACCCTGATATTGAAGAACTTATTAGGGCTGCGCAAAGCAGCTGAGAGAGATGCTTTACAAAGTGTGCTAGCGCACGGTGCCCGCTTTCTACAAAGTACTGACACTTGCAGTAATTGGAATGCATGTGTATGTGTGTGCATCATTCGTTCCTGCTGAGGATCCCAGTGGAGGTATCACTATGCATACCCACAAGCAGCTATGCATCTGCTGTAATGATTTAAGGAGAAGTGCTCGGTTGTACTAACACATATTGTGAAGCACCTCTTCTAAATGCATTATACCATGCCAGTATCTATACTTGTACAAATGGAAGGTAGCCACGAATCTTGTGGGGCAGTCCAACTCCCAACAGTGGTCTCCTCTTCAGTGTGCTGGTCAGCCTGCATGACCTCTCCAAAATCCATAGTATATGTTGAGCTCAAGTGAATTAATTCCATTGCTTAATCCTATCTGCTACAGAATCCTACATCCTATAGAACAGGAGTCTCCAACCTTAGCAACTTTTAAGACTTGTGGACTTCAACTCCCAGAAGCTTTGCTGGCTGAGGAACTCTGGGAGTTGAAGTCCATAAGTCTTAAAGTTGCCAATGTTGGAGAGTCCTGCTATAGAATATATCCTGTATCCTACAGATATAGGATTCTATAAATCCTATATCCCATTCTATATATTCTATCAGCTTTGGTCACCACATTATAAAAAAGATGTTGAGACTGTAGAAAGAGTGCAGAGAACAGCAACCAAGATGATTAGGGGACTGGAAGCTAAAACATACGACGAAGGGTTGCAGGAACTGGGCATGGCTAGTCTAGTGATGAGAAGGACCAGTGGAGACATGATAGCAGTGTTCTAGGGGCTGCCACAGAGAGAAGAAGGTCAAGCTATTTTCCAAAGCACCCGAAGCCCAGACAAGGAATAATGGATGGAAACTGAACAAGGAGAGATTCAACCTTGAAATAAGGAGAATTTTTTTGACAGTGAGAGCAATCAACCAATAGAACAGCTTTCCTTCAAAAGTTGTGGGAGCTTCCTCATTGGAAGCTTTCAAGAAGAAACTGGACTGCCATCTGTCAGAAATGGTGTAGGGTCTGCTTGGGTGGGGAGTTGGACTAGATGACCTACAAGGTCCCTTCCAACTCTGTTAATCAGTATCTGTATCTATCTCCTTTTTCTCTTTTCCCAGCTGAATACGTTAAATTCTGAGCAGTCTTTCTCTCCTGCTTCCCCAAATTCTTAAAAAACTTTTCTACCGCAGTATAGAAAATGACCAAGAATAAATTATCTATTCTTATCTTCTTGAAATATAGCAACAGGGAATTAGTACTCTACCTACTCAAATGGCCTTTGCAACAAGGGAGCAGATTACCTGGAAAGACTATAATCTCCAAGGGACCTGTTTTTACTTCAAAAAAAGATTTTCAGGAAAATTCTAGAGCTGTAGGCGTTGTAGGAGGTCTACGTGGATAAAAATCAAGGGGAATCTGGTAGTACTTTTTCCACCAGTACATTTATTAAAAGGCAAAAGCTTTTGTGCTCCGCAGCCTACTTTATTAAATGCATCAAGTAGATAAACTGAGGTAAGCTTTAAATTGGGGTGAGGTGGGGTAGAAGAGAGTGTGAATATCTGTGAGGCAGATTACAAATACCTTAACAATGAACAATGATAATAATGTATTTTAAAAACCACGGCATTTGTTGAGATCTTTTGAGATAATCCAAAACCTTTTGATGTATGTCTTATTTCTCAACCTTAGCAACTTGGAGTTGTGTGGACTTCAACTCCCAGAATTCCCCAGCCAGCTAAATTATACTGGTTGGGGAATTCTGGGAGTTGAAGTCCATACATCTTCAGGTTGCTAAGGTTGAGAAACAGTGATGAATGTGATCTCAATTGTGCTGTTAAAATCTGCCATGAAGTGTTCAGGGGAGATTGTACTGCTCCAATGTTATTTTGTCTTTTTTTGAATCCTGATGTCAGACTTGAGCCCATTAATTCTTTTGTGCAAGAATTCATATGTCAGGTTAGCCTCTGAGTCTGATGAAGCGACTTTATTAAAAGCGTATAGCTTTTAGTAAAATTAGTTGTTTGAAAAGGAGCTACCAGATTCACTGATTTTAGGGCTTTCGGGCAAACTGCGAAACTGATTTTTTAAAAAAATAAGCATTAGCCAACAACTTCCAGAATGTGGCCAAGAAAATTACATGGATGTGTTCATCAAGTCGACAGGAGCTGACCTTCATTTACCCACTTTAAAATCAATTCAGAATGCCACGAGTGACATACAAGCTGTAATTGAGCAGCGGTGTGCTGACCCCCCAAATCAAAATGTAGAAACAAATGCAGGAAATATAGCATCTTAATTAGTTACTTAAAAAGCGGTGATTCTTTTTGAGTTTCTAATCTTTATAAGAAGCTACTCATCTATGCCGTAGATAAAGTCCATCAGTGTTACACATATTTGGCAAGAAATGGTATTGTCACTTGTGCCAGCCCTGCAAATTTGTCCCTACCATTGGGTTATATACGATGGGGGCACTCAGCAATTATTTTCTATCCAATCTCCTGGTGTGTGTGTGTCCATAGACACATATACATGTGCGTGAAATGATGTTTACTGCAGTAGCAATACAATTTATTAAGGATCAGAGAGAGTGTTAATGTATGCACGCACAGTGCTAAACAATGCTCCGTGATCTGCATGCAGTAGATCCCCGGCTAGTCTAAAGAGAGTTAAAAATAAGTGAAGACATGCAGACTAGCTGACAGTTAATGTGGACAATAATGAACTAGGGAGAAGTATAACCACACATCTTCCCTTGCTTCAGTTTTCAATACAAAACCCTTTTTCTGAAAAACCACGCAAAGCAATAGCAATAGCGCTTAGACTTATATACCACTTCACAGGGCTTTACAGCCCTCTCTAAGTGCTTTACAGAGTTAGCCTATTGCCCTTGACAATCTGGGTCCTCATTTTACCGACCTCAGAATAATTGAAGACTGAGTCAACCTTGAGCTGGTGAGACTTGAAGTCTTGGCAGGGAGCTCAATTAGTTTGCAATTCTGCATTCTAACCACTGATCACCACGAATTTTAATATAATAGCAATAGCGCTCAGACTTATATATAGCTTCACAGTGCTTTACAGCTCTCTCGGAATGGTTTACAGAGTCACCATATTTCCCCCAACAATCTAGGGCTTCATTTTACCGACCTTGGAAGGATGGAAGACTGAGTCAAGCTTGAGCCGATCAGAATCGAACTCCTGGCATTGAGCTGAATTAGCCTGCAATTCTGCATTCTAACCATTGCGCCACCATGGCTCCTCAAATCTTAATATAAGTATGATAAAGGTAAAGGTAAAGGTTCCCCTCGCTCATATGTGCTAGTCGTTCCCTTCTAGGGGGTGGTGGTCATCTCTGTTTCAAAGCTGAAGAGCCAGCGCTGTCCAAAGGCGTCTCCGTGGTCATTTGACTCAACACCAAAGGCACACAGAACGCTGTTACCTTTCCACCAATGGTGGTCCCTATTTTTCTACTTGCATTTTTTACGTGCTTTCGAACTGCTAGGTTGGCAGAAGCTGGGACAAGTCACAGGAGCTCACCCCGTTACGCGGCACTAGGGATTCGAACCGCTGAACTGCCGACCTTTCGATCGACAAGCTCAATGTCTTAGCCACTGAGCCACCACATCCCATTCAATATAAGTATGAATTTAATATAAATCTTAGTATAAAAGTGATGTTGCAAATAAAGAAAGAAAAATCCAATGGTGCTCTTAAATGAACTATTGCAGAAGTTCTACGATGAATGCATATTGCAAACACATCCTGGAAAATAGTAGTTTCCCCCAGTCCCCACCATCAGCTTCTTGTGAACACTCAATGCCTCTTCAATGTTTTTGGATCTGGTGCTTACCTCTGCAGAAGAAGAAAAAAAATATCCAGGCAGAATAATTCCAACTTACGTTATCTCCAGAAAAGTTTGGAGAATTGTCATGAGTTTATGACCACAGCTGAGCCCATCCAAGCAAGACAGTTCTTAGGTGAATTGTGCTGCATCATTTTATGACTTTTCTTTTTTTTTTTGCCACGGCCATTAAGCAAATCGCTGCGGTTGTTAAGTGAATCATGTGGTTGTTAAGCAAATTGGGCTTCCGCCATCGACTTCACTTGTTGCAAGGCGACTGGGAAGGTTAGAAAATGATGAACACGTGACCCCGGGATACTGCCACCGTTGTAAATGCATGCCAGTTGCCAAGCAAGTGTCCAAAATGTTGATCACATGACCATAGGGATGCTGCAATGGTTGCAAGTGTGAAAACTGGTCATAAGTCACTTTTTTCTGCGCTGTTGTAAGTTCAAACGGTCACTAAATGAGTGGTCGTAGGTCGAAAACCGTCTATAGTGGAGGTGTCAAACTTACGCTGTCTGGCAGCATCATGTGATGTAGAGTTGGGTTTCAGCAGGTTCTGACCAATTCTGGAGAACCAGTAGCAGAAATTTTGAGTAGTTTGGAGAACCGGTAGTAAAAATTCTGACTGGCCCCACCCCCATCTGTTCTCTGCCTCCCAAATCTCAGCTGATCGGGAAGAAATGGGGATTTTGTAGTAACCTTCCTCTGCCACGCCCACCAAGCCATGCCACATCCACCATGCCACGCCCACAGAACTGGTAGTAAAAAATTTTGAAACCCACCACTGATGTGATATAACGGGACTTTTCCCCCTTTCGCTAAACCAGGCGTGGGTGTGGCCAGCACATGATGCATCCAGCCCATAGGCCAGGAGTTTGATAGCCCTGGTCTATAGTTATTGCATCTGTCTGTGCCTTTTTGGCTCGACTTAGTAACTCTTCCTTAGTTTGCTCTCCCTCCTTCTCCCAAACAGGGTCATTTCAAGCTGGTCATTACAAGGGCATAATATATTTCATGCGTTTCTTTGAATGTGCTTGCATTCCTATTTTTCTTTTCCTAGTATATTTTTTAAAAATATAACCAGGAGTCTGTGGGGGCTTTTTCCTTTGTTATTGCACTTTCATAAGTCCTGGGCGTTCTTTTGTCTAAAGGGCAAGGTAAAAATATTACCACAAAATAAAAGTAAATAGCACAAGAGGCTTGAAGGCAGCCCGAATGCTTTTCTTCTCCCAGCCTTTCAACAGCAAATCATTCAGCATACACAATTTAATTTGGGAAAGTGAACGTTTTAACAATCTCCTTTTGCAGAGGGGTAGCATTATTCTTTTCTCCACCTCCTTTTTAGTAAGTGGTTTCTTATTGAACAAATGAAAAGCAGAGACAATTGTGATAAGTCTATTCTGAGCCTTAGCAAATGGGTTCGCGGAGAATTGATGCTTTGATTGTTGTTTGTGCTTAGTAGTAAATGAAGCTGCTTCTTGAATAATGAGTCAAATTACCCTCAAGTTATTGGGATTTTGCCTCTCTTGCAATATTTCTTAGAAATTGTTATGGGGAAAAATATCTTGCTTGTGTAAACTCATCAAACAGGAGCATCCAAGATGGAGGAGGGTGTGTGTAATGGGGACGACCCCGTTTATGATTTATTTTTATTTATTTATTTATTTTGTCATAACAATGTATGTAGGTATCATACAAAAAGATTATATAATATATAAACACATATATGAGTAAATATAAGGCGGTATAAGCATATATGTATATAGGAAGAAGAAAAGAAAAACAATAGGACAGGAACGGTAGGCACGTTTGTGCGCTTATGCACGCCCATGATAGTAAAGCCTTTCCTTTTTAACATGCATTGTAGGGCCAGGCATCTTTTCGTTTAATGGTGGTCATCATCTTTATTTTTTTGACCCCTGTGGTCATCCCTATGAATAATATTTATTGATAGTTGGAGCAAGAGTTCTACTGTCAGTATCCTTCAGGATTTGTATTTTTCAAAATTTCTTGTGCAAGTTTTGAAAAAAAACACCCCGTAAACATTAAAAACATGTATATTGTGGAAAATCATAAACAAAAACATCCATGTTAATTAAACCAGCATACAAGAAAATGTATGTATTAATTGTACTAATGTATTTATCTTAGAAATGTCTTCTAAAATAGCATGAAGAAAGCTACCAAATCATCCCAAAGTTGCTTTTGCAAAAGGCAACTGGAGTTTGTTTTTCCTTGAAGACATTTTGCTTCTCATCCAAGAAGCTTCTTAGATTCTCACCGAACGGTGGAGAATAGAAAGATTTAAAGAAATGAAATGTCTTCAAGGAAAAACAAAGAAACTCCAGTTGCCTTTTGAAACATGACTGACTTTGGGACAACCGTGACCTGGATGAGTGAGAATCTCCATCGGCAAAGCTACAAAATGTGTTATTTCGAGAAACAGATTATGTTTTATGTGAACCCTAAAAAATTGCTAGCTAGCTGATGCTTAGAATGAAATAATGGAGAACGAAAGGGGCATCACCAGGGCCTCTGGTGGCTCATCAGGCTAATGCAGCCTGTTATTAACAGCAACTGCCTGCAATATTGCAGGTTCAAGTCCCACCAGGCCCAAGGTTGACTCAGCCTTCCATCCTTTATAAGGTAGGTAAAATGAGGACCCAGATTGTTGGGGGGCAATAAGTTGACTTTGTATATAGTATACAATTGGATGAAGACTATTGCCTGACATAGTGTAAGCCGCCCTGAGTCTTCGGAGAAGGGCGGGATATAAATGCAAATTAAAAAAAAAAACTAATCTAGATTTCCTAATAATTTCCATGCTGGGCCTTATGAAGAGACTCAGCCAGCTCCTCCCTGTTCCACAGGAGCATAAAAGGAAGAATCCACAATCTGATCTGCAGCTTGAAACCAGATTCTTTTCTGCAGCTTGTATCAATAAACCATCAATAAACAAACATCCTGCTGAGTTGATTTCTAGATGTGCTCCAGCTTGCAGACTGACGTTGGGAAAGCTCACCCATTTGTACTCTTAAATTTTCAAGAAATTGTCCCCTATCTTCTTCTCCATTTGCAATGGGCTAAGAAGGAAGATAAGCACATGGAACAATTGTCCTGTAGGACATCTTACAGGTTACTCATCTGTCAAGGGAACAGAAAGCTGGATTAGATAAATGTTGAGCATCTGAGCTCTTCTTATATTGTGAGGTAAAAAGGAGAGAGGAATCTGGTCTAAGAATAAATAAACTTTGTCTAGCAAGGAGAAAAATTATAATTGTTGAGAGCAATATCAACACGGTCAAGATTCCAAAAACAACAACAAACAAACCCATATGTGATTCAACACAAGAATGATGTATTTAGTCTTGGGATCCTTTTCTACTAATTTACATCAGATGAATTGCTGCTTTTGGAAATCTATTGCCTTATTGAGATATCCCCCCCTTCCCATGCTATCAGGATAGCCTGTTAACTCTTATTTGAGAAGATGTCCTCAAAATGGATCCTCCATCTTAGGCCAGCTTGCCCAAGATGGAACTTGTCATGCTGAAACTGGATCAAATTTATCTTGCAGGAAATAGTATTTTCCGTAAAATACAATACAGCCTCATAGATGGACATTTTGTGGTCATTCCTGCTTTGAATGTCAGGGAAAATCCAACTTCCATAGCAACTGTTGTTTGACCGTAACCTCTGATACTTGATTTTACTCCTTTCTAGGAAACACGGAAGAGAAGAGAACAAAGCAGCAAAACTTTTCTCTTTTTTAGCAAATGTTCTCCAGCAATCCCTTCAAAACTGGATACTTGTCACCCATGGCAACATGATGAACGTATAGATGCTCCTCACTTATGTACCAATGGACCAGAATATCATGCATCCAAATGAAAATAGCTTTTTAAAAAACAGTACAATGATATTTTATTGATTAGTCAATTGACCATATCAAAGCATGAGAATCAGCCACAGTAAAATACAATAAAATGGGGGTTAAGGTAAGATACAGTGAAATAAGATAGACTACAATGAGATAAAATAGAATAAACTATAGTAGGGTAAGATAAAGTGAAGATAAAAGAGTAAAGTAAAAGTAGAATAAGATAAAATAGAATCCAAGGATGGATAATAAAATGAATACTAAAGTTCAAAGTCAGTATGTGTTTAGGTTAATTCATCATCTTTGCATGAATCCCAATGTGGTCTGTAATACATGTTCTTTATTGGACAGCCCTGACTATAAACCAGTGGTGAGATTCAAATAAATTAACAACTGGTTCTCTGTCCTAATGACCAGCTGGGTAGATGTGGCTCGGTGGTCATGTGACAATGTGGGCATGGCCAACTCAACATCACTCGCGTTGATGAGAGCTTCATCTTAGCTGTTGCAATGTAACAAGGGTTAACTAGTGAAACAGTTTCTGTAAGGAAGCCAATAAAGATTAGGCTAGAAACACCACCAGAATGTTTCCTTCCTGCCTTCCTTACAGGATTAGCCCTGTAAAGTGGAAAAAAAACAAAATAAGATTTCTTCCAACAACCAGTTCTCTGAACTGCTTAGAAAGTTAACAACCGGTTCTCCCGAATAGGTGCGAACTGGCTGAATCCCACCACTGTTATAAACCTAACAGTTCTAGTGACTACATATATATTTGTGCCCTGAAAAAAAATCGTTAGAGTCCCAGGATATGGTTTTCTCAAGTAGTGTCTGTAAGTACTGAGTCCGAGCTGAGGCACATTACTGGCAATTGAATAGAATATATACAATGTCTTCTATTTCTGACACTCCACATTCTCCCAAATGAGAATTCAAAAGCTGTGTTTGGTATTAGGACAATACTTTGTTTGATATATTCTCTCTCACTATAAATTACTTGACAAAATCTTTATCAGTTGAAGATATCTGAGTAGATAACGATAAAGCTGAAAGCCCCAATATGGACTTTTGCCTTTGCTCTAGCAAAAGTAGGAAGTTACCTGAATAATCTCTTAATAGGACTTTTGGAAAGAGATACAATACCACAAAGTCAGCTGGGAGGGATTATAAACTGGACTAGAATTTCTTTTGAGAAGAGCTAGAAGGGGAGTATTGCCAGTTGGCATGAAGTGAATAGAAGTAGAAGGGTGGAATCAAGGTAACTGCTAAACTAGCAGTTTATTGTTCCTAATGTTTGAACTACCATTTATTGACAAAGAAAAAGAGTCTGAGAATATGTAACATAGAAAAATCCTATTTACTGAAATTAGTCGTATAGACATGCCTGATACAAATAGCCAAGGACAGAAATGAAATTGGAGACATTTTACATAGTTTAATTAGGTGAGATGGATGGTATAGAAATGAAATAGTAAATACAAAATAAATTACGTGCAAATGAGGAATTTTGGGAGTGGAAGTCCATGCAAGTTGCCAAACTGAAAGGCATTGCTTATACAGTAGCGGAACATTAAATATCTGAGGCATGTCTCATTTTGTGGTATCTAAGTATATGTCTAATACATAACTAAATCCATTCTTAATATCTCAGATGTGAATATAATTAGTGCCTATTTTAAAGGAAACTGAATTGAAGCATCAGACTTTCATTTGTGTTCTGGCAGCATTCAATTGATGTGTTTACCAAAAAATGTGAT
The DNA here is from genome assembly GCF_028640845.1 of Ahaetulla prasina. Lineage (NCBI taxonomy): Eukaryota > Metazoa > Chordata > Lepidosauria > Squamata > Colubridae > Ahaetulla > Ahaetulla prasina. The sequence continues at coordinate 82,887,860 of NC_080545.1, read as the reverse complement.
CTGAGTTAATAGGAATATAAGCAGGTTTATGAAGTCACCCCATTCAATCCATCCAACACATTATTATTCATGCAATTTCTATCAACCTGGTGCCTTCTGGAAGTGTACAGATTACAAATACGGGATTTTCAGCTAGCAGCACCATGAAGAATTCTGGGAAATGGAGTCCTAGGGTACTTCAGAGGCAGCACAAAGTCTACCTTGACTGACAGAATTACCGTAATTACAGTAAAACCAATGAAACCTAAAAGATAAAAAAATAGCAATGGGACAAACCAGATGGAATGAAGTGAGGAGTATTTCTCTCCCTCGCCAAAGGCTCAACTGGTCTTCTAAATCAGGGGTTTCCAACCTTGGCAACTTTAAGACTTGTGGACTTCAACTCCCAGAACTGAAGTCTCTGGGCATTGAAGCCCACAAGTCTTAAAGTTGCCAAGGTTGGAGACCCCTGTTCTAAGTGACAGCAGAATGACGTTACCTGGATCTGCTACATGCACTGAGTACATGAACTTGTGATTCTTCTTCTGATAGGATGTAGTTAGCTCTGAGCTACACTTTATTTATTCCTATAATGCTGTGTTTCTCAACCTTGACAACTTTAAGATATGTGGACTTTAACTCCCAGAATTCCCCAGCCAGCATGCTTGAAGTCCACACATTTTAAAGTTGCCAAGGTTGAGAAACACTTCTCTAATATGCTTCTTCTAAATAAAACTCCTTAGTAGTATAATTATAGAATCTGCTTCCCTAATAATTATACAAATAATGTTTCAATCTCCAATAACGTGGCCCAAAGCTACTTAGAGTATTAAGAATCAACGCCCACAAACTGAATTGTGCTGGGCAAGTAATTGGCAACCAGTGCAAATATTTTAGTATCAACTCTATATGTTCTTTGCATCATATATCTCCTGGTAGACTAGCTGCTGAATTTACGACCAACTGCAATTTCTCAAATCTTTATAAGGGTACCCCAAGGTAGAATATGTTGCATTAATCAAGATGTTATGCAATCCAGGCAACAAACATACAGCTGCCAAATCCAGATGGCTCAGGAAGGAATTCAGCTGGTCTACTAGATGCAATTGTGTAAAAGTGTTCCTTGATACAACTGCTGCCCGTGATTTCAGTAACTTCTCGGGGACCCAGTTTTGGAACCTACTGTTTTTGTGATAGTCAACACCATCCAAAACAAAGTGAGCCTCAACCTTTGAGTGCACATTCCTATTTATGTAACCACTTCTCACTTGTCTAGATTTAATTTCAGATTCTTCTCTCTCATTCAAACTGTGGTCGGCAACATTCCAGGTTATTGATTACTTTCTACAAATTGGATACTTAAGGAGCAGTAGAGCCAAGTATTGTCAGCATACTGATGACACTCTACTCTAAAACTCTGTCAGTGGTTTCAATACAGAAGTTTCATTTCAGAAAGGACAAAATGGAATCCTGTAGACCAGGGGTCTCCAACCTTGGGAATTCTGGGAGTTGAAGTCCACAAGTCTTAAAGTTGCCAAGGTTGGAGACCCCTGCTGTAGGCAACATCTGGTATCCTAAGCAGATGATGGACAAAGCAAGCTGAGCAGCAGGAGAGGAAGGCACATAGACTAACGTGTTTAGGGATAGCTTTCCACAGAAGGAGTTGCTCCTCCAGCCAGCTGGGCATCTTCAATGTGCTGTTGCTGCTTCCTTTTGCTAAGTATGCTGTCTGCCACATTGCACCATACCATAGGCCAAGCTGAGAGATGTGCTATCTTAGAAAAATAATTAACACCTGGTTCTGACCAGATCAACTAGATAAGATCTATTAGATGGCACCAGTGGTGGGATTCAGCCAGTTCATCCAGGTTCAGGCGAACTGGTAGCGGAGATCGCGTGTGGGCCCGCCCACTCACCCCAGTGTAAAGACATCCTTTAGTCTTGTTTTCGAGGCCAGGCGCATGCACAGAAGGTTCATGCATGAGCAAAGCACATGTGCGGAAAGTGCGTGGGCCGAACGGATGGTAAGAATATGTGAAACCCACCACTGGATGGCACAACCAAGAAACCCTTTCAACTGACTACTTTCAAGCACAGGGCAGATATTTATTTATTAATTACTCAGTAGGAGATGTTTATAATTGGATAATAGCATAAAAATCAAAAACTAAAAACAAAACACAAGAAACACTCAGAGCCAAAGGAAGCAATAGAATAATAGGATAACAGAATAGATGAAAAAAAACCCAATTCAATTTTGATTTATTTATTTATGTAACTGTCCATCTCATGACAGTGATCCTGGGTGGTGCGCAGAGTATTAAAAACAAAGAACTTGAAACTTGTTTGAACTTGAAAGAACTTGTTTGATTGACTCAAGGTGGAGATGTATAGCTGGATACCATTGGCATATTGAAGATCTCTGGTCTTTCCCAATAAATGGCAACACTCAGTGGTTTCATAGAAACATTAAATAAGAGCAGGAAAAGAATAGCAATAGCAATAGCACTTAGACTTATATACCGCTTCACAGTGCTTTACAGCCCTCTCTAAGCGGTTTACAGAGTCAGCCTATTGCCCCCAACAATCTGGGTCCTCATTTTACCCACCTCGGAAGAATGGAAGGCTAAGTCAACTTTGAGATTCAAACTGCCAAACTGCAAGCAGCCGGCAGTCAGTAGAAGTAGCTGCAGTACTACACTCTAATCACTGTGCCACCACAAACTCAATAGAGTTCTGATGGACTCTGAAAAACTGGTTTTGGCCTAGAGCTCTTCTAATATCAGCTGGAAATGGCCCTGGAGGAAAAAGGAGATCCATTGCTGCACAATGCCTCCCACTTGTAAACATTGAAACCAGTCCAGAAGGATATCACCATCAATATAATCAGAAGCAACTGAGAGTTTAAGGAAGCCATGGTGATGCAGTGGTTAGAATGCAATACTGCAGGCTAACTCTGGCCATAGCCTGGACTTTGAACCTGATGGGCTCAAGGTTGATTCAGCCTTCTATCCTTCTGAGGTCAGTAAAATGAGGACCAGATTGTTGGGGGAAATATGCTGACATTGTAAACTACCCATAAAGTACCCAGGCAAACCGGTAGCTCTGACGACCAGTTGGCTCTGCCCACCCACCCCCGCTCAATCATGTCATTTATTTCCTGCTTTGTAGCTCATCTCAATTGCTTGGCACAGTTGATTCCCCACTCCTTGCTGTTCTACTTATTGTTGCTGACTTGGAAGGTAAGCAGCTGAGCTTCTAAATGCTCCATTTTCAGCACGGTGCGCAGGTGCCTTAGGCACATGTGTGCACAAAGCAAGTGTCCATGAACAAAGCACATGCTCACCAAACCAGTTGTTAAATCGGCAGTATCCCATCACTGGGCGATATCTAAGTCTAAGTGCTTTTGCTATTAAAGAAGTCTTGAAAAATTACATTGCTTAATGTTTTGCCGGTGGATTCGGATAGTGATCTGAAACTCTGAGATTACCAAAAAAAAAAAAAACCCCAGCTCAGGAACCATGTATAACCATAATGTGTCCACCTTTGCACCTCGGTCACACTGTAAAATTTCCAAATTAAAAAAGCAATGATTGTATTTATTGCTACCATTCAATTAACTCTCGGCTATAGAAGAACAACAATATATTTCATTTTGCACGGCTGTTGCTCCCAATTGCCCCTGTATTTACTTATAATCAGAAAAACATTTTTGCAAGTTCTGAAAAGTGGGTGCTTCTTTGGTACATCATTAAACTGCTCCATCCTGATGCTCAGGAGGTTATTTTAATGTAACATTTGAAATAACTACCTCAATTAAGAAATGGTGTGGTTTATGGATAGATTTCTAAAAAAAAAAAAAAGACTTTATATTTGCTGTGAATGCTAAGTTCAATTGAATAAGCGGAGGTTATAGGAGAGGTGTGGAAATGGCGGCTTTCCAAATGTTTGTTAGAGCACAACTCCCAACATTTGAACTGTGGTGGTGCAGTGGTTAGAATGGAGTTCGATCCTGACCGGCTCAAGGTTGATTCAACTTTGCATCCTTCCGAGGTCGGTAAAATGAGGACTTAGATTGTTGGTGGCAATATGCTAATTCCGTAAACCTGTTGTGACCTAGGCCCAAGTAGTTATTACCAGACACAATTACCAGAAACAAACATATTTCATTAGAACAGCTGAGAATTACTTCATTCTCAGCTTAGTCCAAATTAAGTCCAGAACAAAGACCTTCATAAAAAGTCCTTCAGCCTTATCACAAACCTTTGTCTTCTTTGACACCCTGCCAAAAGCTTTTCTTGGCAAGAAACCCCCGAAGTTCAAGAAACAATTGTAGCAACGTTGCTTTCCTACACAGAGCCCAAGAGCTGTTTCTGCTCTTTTAAACCTTATGAGAGGGGGCAATCATCTCCTGGCCTTATTCCTGAGTCATCCGTTTTGCTTTAGCTGCTCTTGCATTCTGGGAGCTCTTTGCATGCGTGCACTAGGAACAGGCTCCTCCTGTTCCTCTGCCTCTCTGTTGTCCTCTGGAGGGTCCTGAGTCCACCCATCGCTCCCAGATGGCCCTGGCCCCATCTCTGCCTCTGATGCAGAGCCCTTGTCTGGGCCTTCCCCTGACTCCAGGACTGGTCCTCACTGTCCGACTATGCTGCCAGCTCTGCAGGCTGCTGGCGGACCACAACAAAACCGCTTAGAGAGACCTCTAAAACACTATGAAGTGGTATATAAGTCTGTGTTATTGCTAAGCACTATTGCAATAGTGGCAAATATCTGTAGCTCGGGGGTAGGATGAGGGTGAAGGTTTGTTCCCCAAGTTTGTGGGTTGGTTTCCGAACATTTCATTACCAAGCTAGGTAACAGCACAGTTTTGGGGAATTTATCCAGTGGTGAAATCCTCCCCGGTTTGCCACCCATGTACGCACGGTGAGCGCCAAAAACACACTGTGTGCGTGCACGCCAAATGCACGCTGCATGTGCATGCATGCACAGTATGCACGAAACACACGCTGCATGTGGAAAAAGGAGGCTTGGGAAGATAAGTAAACAGTGGGTGGGGGGAACAGCTGTGCCGCACGATTTAGATTCACCAGAAAGCTGGATTCCCTGCTTTCTAGCAATTTTAAATTGTGTGGCACAGCTGATCATCGGAAATACTGGTTCGGACCAACTAGTAGCTTTTATCACTACCAGTTCTCCTGAACCGGTGCGAACCGGTAGGATTTCACCACTGAATTTATCCCCTAAACTCCACTGAAGATGTTACTTAACCTGGTAACGAAACATTCAGAAACCAATCCACAAGCTCGGAGAGAGAACCTTCACCTTCATTATTGTTATTGCTAGCACTATTTCCTAAGGTATAGTGGCTGGAATAGATTGATGTTGGCATCCAAGCAATACCTGACCTACCCTTCGACATAGTGAGGCAGCTGCTCAACGGCAGGTGCTAAAAGGCAGCACCAGTATTGTTCTGGCTGTTCCTACTGAACTCTTACTTTGACGGACAGAACTGAATGTCCTGATGCCTTATCCTTTAAACCAATGTGCTGTCCACACATGCTGTATAGTAGAGACTGCCAGCCTCCAAGAGTCAATTAGCAGTTGGGTCATGTCTATATCTGGAATGGAAATAGGGGTTTTAATTTGTTCTTTCCCTCAGGGACTGTAACATCCTGTTCTCCCTTGAATCTTGAAGAGGCAGAAGTTATCTAGCCTTGCTCTGTTGCCACCAGTGATCATTAGAGAAGAACTGACAGCTTAAATTTATATTGCAGAGGTATTTCTTTGGGAGCTCTGATTTCCGAGAAAGCTTGCTAGTGGCAGGACGAACGCATGAAATCCTGTGTATTTTTGATACATGCCGAAACTTATACAGAGAGGTTACATTAGGTGACTCTGGTACACTTAAAAGATCAGAATCTAAATCTAAAGCAGATCTCACATGTCTATCCCAGAGAAATTTCCCGAGGCAATGTTACATTGTTCGATGGCCAAAATGTAACCTCACACCTGTGTCCCCCTCAATAGGGAGAACGCCACGTGGTTTTACTAGAGTTCAAATGCAGAAATTAACAATGGGAGTTGGGCTTTGCAAACCTGGATTATGGCCTAAGGACAGTCAGGCGAAAACCAAGAAAACCAAGGACCACAGAAATCTCGTCGTTTCTGAGCAGACCATAAATATGCTGTGTTTGCAGAGTTTCAAAGAAGGATTGGGAGATTGGTGAGATACCTTATTATATCGAATGCTAGATGGGTACATGAGGAAGAGATGCATTATTTATATGCGATCTTTATCACAGGTCAGAGAAAGGGGGAGTCACATTCTCAGGTATCATTGAAGTGTAACGATTTGTATTCTTAGCCAGTAATTTTGCTGCTGGGATCCATTATTCAACCTCTGAAAGGACACACAGTGTTTTATTAGCCATTTTTTTAATGATAGCTAATGAAACTCTGAATTTGTGCATTGAGTAAAGGACAGCTTGGCTGTGTCTGGGAGCAATAGGGAGGATCTCTAGTTGACTGCGGGAAATCTTGTTGTTTTTTTGCTAGAATAATAGGATGATTTCAAATTAAAACAGGATTTGGTATAGGCTATAGCCCTTGGGATCCCTTTGTTATTCAGATAATGGTGTGCAAAATTGTACATTGTAGTCAGTCTCTTGTAAATGAAGGATGTAAAAATCACATTTGTAATGGTCTAGAGCTGCGAAACACTCGTCTCAGTGGGCCACTTAAATCTTCGTTGAGGTTTATACACACATTGCAGCCTTCTTCAACAAGGCACATTCTATATATTAAGCCATAATCCCTCAACAGGTACTGCTTTTATCCTTTTAAGTAGATTTTTTTTTCATCGTTTAGAAGGCATGAACTGTCACCTCTCTCACAAGCTGCCTCTCATTTAAATTTTAATCAATATATAAATTATTGATACCAAAGTAGACTTAATGTGCCATATGTGGCTTTTGTTGTATATAAGTAAGCTATGTTTGGTATTTACGTTCTATGTAAATGGCCATATACATATTTTTGCCTTATGAAATTATTGAATTTGAAGTAATCTGTGAAGCAATTCTCTATGTTCAGTTTATGAAATGTAAGGTAAAGGTAAAGGTTCCCCCACACATCCGTGCTAGTCGTTTCCAGCTCTAGGGGGCAGGTTCATCTCTGTTTCAAAGCCGAAGAGCCAGTGCTGTCCGAAGACATCTCTGTGGTCATTTGGCTGGCATGACTCAATGCCAAAGGCGCACGGAACGCTGTTACCTTCCCACCAAAGTGGTCCCTATTTTTCTACTTGCATTTTTTACATGCTTTCGAACTGCTAGGTTGACAGAAGCTGGGCAAAGTAAAGGGAAATCACTCCGTTACATGGCGCTAGGGATTCGAACCGCTGAAATGCCGACCTTCTGATCAACAAGTTTAGTGTCTTAGCCACTGAGCCACTGTGTCCCCTTATGAAACATAGGAAACTATTAAAACCCTTCTTTTAGGATATCATTGCTTTATAAAGAAAAATTAGTTTTATTCTTCCTGTCTAGAAATAAATAAGTTGCATATTTTTATGCCCTTCTGCAATATTTTCCCAACATGCAAAATCCCTTAGTTACTTTCCCATATCTCTTTTTCATGTCTTTTTTATAATTCCTTCCCAGGATCCTTGGTATGATATTTGTACAGTTCTGGTCCTTCCTGCCTTGTTTGGATGGGAATTCATATTCCTATTCCCCAAAATCTTGCCTTGCTCTATGTAAATAGCTTTTGTATTTTCTATCCCGGTTTTATACAAGTGGAAGTTGTTTCTTGTTTTCCCATGCTGGCTAGGCACTGCTGGGAAAACAAGACACACTACATCAAAGCAATGGCTACCATACAAACCTACAGACAGCCATTAGAGGGCAACAAAGACATATTATTTTCTTTGTCTCCTTGATGCCATCTACTGGTTGTGCAGAGCTTTTCAACACCAATATGTTAGTCCTAGTCAAGGTTATAGGCTAGTACAGTGATGGCAAATCTTTTCAGCACCAAGTGCCCAAACCCAAAGATGCATGCATGTGTGTGCATGTGCGCATGCCAGAGCACCATAAACCTGAAGATCAACTGGCCAATGCATGCATGCCTGTTTTTTGGCTGTTTTTGGCCATTTTTCGGGCCATTTTAAGGCCTTTTTTGGGGCCAAGAAAGTCCCCCAAAACGGCCTGAAAATGACCCAAAAAACACCCTGAAAACAGCCCCTAAAACAGCCGGAAAATGGCCCAAAAATGGCTATTTTTTGGCAGTTTTCAGGCCGTTTTCCAGCGCTCCAGTGCCTGCAAAGACCAGCTGACTGGCGCGCACATGTGCGCCAGAAAGCAGAAGACCAGCTGTCGATGGTGCACGTGCCCACAGAGAGGGCTCTGTGTGCTACCTCTGGCACGAATGCCCTAGGTTCACTATCATGGGGTTAGTATGTGTCAAAATAGTTGGATATGATGTTAGTTCCTTTGAGCTTCTAAATCTGTGCCTGGACTTTTAAGTTCCATAACTAGACTCTCAAGTTCGGTAATTAGGAAGAGTTCAATCTTTTTCCCAAAGCCTTTTGGTTGATTTTAGATGTCCAAAATGTGATGCAAACTTAAAATTGAATATGCGTAAATGTATCTGAATTATTTGATTGAGAAGAAGTTTCCATCTAGGATCGGTGGATTTCTTTGTAACTTGGTTTGCATATGACATGTTTTCGCCATGGTTGTATGGATGAAGTATTACCATTTTGCTCTACAAACAATGTGAATCCTAAAGCTGATATTCGTCCAATGTTTTAGAATTCAATTTCCATCAGCCCAGATAATATGGCAGGAAATGATGAGAACTGCTTTCCCAAACATTCTAAATTCTAAAGATTCTAAAGATTCTAAATTCTCTTCACATATTGTAAATATTGATTGGCAAACCAGGATAGTTGAAAGTAAGGTATTTCCTTAGTTGCTATGGCATGCAAATCAAGATGTATGGTGAAGAGATTTGGCGATCTGATGCCTTCAGAATAGAACCCCCACAATCCTTTACCATTAGCCCTACAATCTGGGGGACATCAAAGTATAAACTGATCATCATCTTCACATTCTGCTTGATTCATAAAACAAAAATGCACATGATACAACACCATACACCTTGCTCTTTGCAATAAATCCCATTTTCTCCACTTTGATCTTTTTAAGATTAGTACAGTAGCACCTTGGTACTCAAGTGCCTTGAAACTTATTGAATTTGGTCAGTGGTGAAATCCATTTTTTTTTTATTATCAGTTCCATGGGCATGGCTTGGTGGGCATGATGTGGCTTGGTGGGTGTGGCTTGGTAGGCATGACAGGGGAAGGAGACTGCAAAATCCCCATTCCCTCCACACTCCTGGGGGAAGGATATTGCAAAATCTCCATTCTCACCCCACTCAGGGGCCAGCCAGAGGTTATATTTGCTGGTTCTCTGAACTGCTCAAAATTTCCGCTACTGGTTCTCCAGAACCTGTCAGAACCTGCTGGATTTCATCCCTGAATTTGGTACTTAACAGCATTTTGATGTGAAAATTTTGTCCCGGTACTTGTTGTTTGTTTGGTACTCAATACACAAGCTAGAACTTGTCAGTGTTGGTTGCCTTGTAGCTCACTACATTATTCCTTATAGAAAAAAATTGTTTGGTACTCATTGTTTTTGGTACTCATCATGCCTGCTGGAACTAATTAACGATGAGTACTGAGGTATATGTTTGTGTTTGCTGTTATTAAATACTGTACAATATATAACAGTATATAAGAGTATATAACTCAGTTTTCATGCACAATAGATCCTCAGTTTCCAAAGGAAATTCTGCAGTTTGGACATTGCTGGAACATGCACGAACTTCCTTGATACTATTATTTGGTAACTTTCTTTTTTTTTAAATCTGCACATGCAATATTAAGGATAGAAACAGAAATTATGTAATGTTGACTGGATGAGAAACTGTGTCAGAGTATATTCATGAACTGGAACAGGGCATAGCAACAGGTCAGCCAATGAGGGCTGTTTGGTAACTGAAACAGTATTTGTTGTATGGGACCATAAGACACAGTTTGGAGCCTGGGTGTGGCTTAAATGTTCTGTATATAAGCTTGAGGACACCAGCTTCTCCCTCCTCCATTTTGCCTCCTCCATTTTGTGCTGTGTTTGTACTTGCTATTTCTCTTCTCTATAGTGTGGAACACCCTACAAGGGTATTGTATGCCTTATGTGTTGTTATGTATATAAAGATGTTTTTGAATCCTGCTTAATAGCCTGCTTGTGTGTGATGCAACAAATTCTGACAAACTGTAGCTAATTTTTCTTTATTTTCTCATGAAAAGCTTTCATTAGACTATCACCAACACAATCAATTTGCATTTGTATTTCACATTAGTTTTGTCTGTTGAATAGGCTGTGCTTATTTTTCATATCCCTGACTTAACATTTTTATTGTAAAAGGATATACTTTGAAGATTGTGTTAGAATTTCTCTCCAGTAATATCACAACTTTACAATGTAGCAAGGCAGAATGGTACTGGCATTGTTATGGCCCCTTTTTAATAGATGACAAGTGTCATCACACTTGTTATGATAATGTAATTTTAATAATTTGTGTGATGATGTTATGGCACAGCCTACATCATACTACCTGATAACAGATACTGGTAACAGGGGAGGACATAGGCAAAATAGAAAATACATAAATTTTAGATTTTTGTGAGGTTGAAATGTTTAGGATTATTGAAGAAGCATTAAATCACATTAGGAAAACTGGAAGCTAAAACTTAATATTTTACATCTAGACTGGAGGTGGGTTTCAGCAGGTTCTGACCAGTTCTGGAGAACCGGTAGTGGAAATTTTGAATCGTTCAGAGAACTGGTAATAAAAATTATGCCTGGCCCCACCCCCATCTATTCTCTGCCTCCCAAGTCCCAGCTGATCGGGAGGAAATGGGGATTTTGCAGCATCCTTCCCCTGGAGTGGGATGGGAATGGAGATTTTGCAGTATCCTTCCCCTGCCACACCCACCAAGCCACGCCCACCAAGCCATGCCATGCCCACCAAGCCACGCCCACAGAACTGGTAGTAAAAAAATTTGAAACCCACCACTGATCTAGACCTTATTATCAACTGTCCCACCTTTGTAGATTTCAGTCATTCACTTTTGAATCAGCGGGAAGATCATCAAAAGATCAATGTGTAGAACACCAAGGGTAGTTAAGACAGCAAAAAGTGGCAACTCCACAGATGGGTATAATCAGGTTAGATGTCTTTTTTGTGTGGTTAATACTGATATTCAAACCGCATTCAAAGTTGGCTGCTGGAGAGACAGAGAAGGGAACTGCCATTACGATTGGCAAGATCTGGAATCTTTTGCAGCTATGCAGTAAGAAGAGAACCTGGACTAGTCTGTTACATTTGCCATGCTCATTGTGGAAACTTTTTTGAAATGGACTTCCTGCCAAAATATGAAACATGACTGAAGGAATTCATAGTTAGCCTTATCATTCGGGACTTCTGAAAGGTGCACATATTCAGGGTACCACATCGGAAAAGGCTGGTTTATAGCTTTATGGACATAATGACCATTACATAATGAGGACTCAGATTGTTGGGGGCAATATGCTGACTGTGTAAACCACTTAGAGAGGGCTGTAAAGCCCTGTGAAGCAGTATATAAATCTAAGTGTTATTGCTATTACAGAGGCAAGGACAAGTTTAAACTGATATTTCGAGAAGTACAGTATTTAATACTGATCTATAAAACTTTCTCATTACATTACATATTTACAAAATTACAGTCTCTCTCTGTGTGTCTCCCTCTTTCTGTTATCTCTCTACCTTTACAGACATTGTTCTGTGTCTGTCCCATTTTCTCTCCCCTTACTTTCACAGAGCAAAGAAATTGCCTAAACAAGTAATCTCTTTTTGAGCTGCTTTTTTCTACAGTGCAACTGCTTCTCCAAAAGGTAATAACCTCAAGTTAATAAACTCAGTTCTGTGACCTTAATCGGCTGCCGGCAGATGCTGCCTGTAACTGACAATACTTTAAACACTTAAACAACCTTGTTTTTTCTTTGCCTCCTAAGTCAGCGGTGCCCAACCTTTGTGGCTTGGCAGCCTGGCAGGGGGAAGGGGAGAGGAAAACTGGGCAGTACGAGTGGGGGGCCAGCATGCACACAGTTCAATTTGTGCAAGTGGCATGCTAGCATGTACGTGCTTGTGCACACAGCTCGACTTGTGCAAGTTGTGCCCATGCACCAGCCCGTGCCTCCCACAAGTCAAGCTGCACACACATGTGTGTGCCAGTCCTCCAATCACATGGTCCAGTTGTGAATAGGCCTGGCAGTGGGTCGAGGACCATGAGTTGGAGACCTCTGTCCTAAATAGCTGAGAGCCACTCAAGGCAAACAGCACATTCTTTTAGATGTGCATACCCTATTGCGTACCAGCTTACTCTCTTGTAATCCTTTCCTCTTCAAGGAATGTAAATACAAACATCAACCCCTTTTTTGCTAATTATCCAGGCACCAAAATGGGCATTCCAAAAGATGGGGGAATGGGGAAAAGGACAGCTAAAGTAAAATCATAAGCATCGTTGCAGTTGTAAGATTTTTGGCTTAGGGAGCACATCACTTAATGACCAAGTTGCTGTCCCATCTGTGGTTGCTAAATGAGAACTATCTGTAATATAAGCTCATTATAATATAAATTCATCGATAATGGATAGTTGCAATCAATATATTGTAAGCATTAAATTTTTCTAGCACGTCTTTTCTTTATTTGGAATTTGATATTGTAATGAAAGAAAAATTTGAAATAAAATACACAAAACACTTCCCCTTTCTTTCATCCCACCTTTCTTTTCTTCTTCTCTGGATATACTGTGAAGTATAGTTACCATTAATTTAAATTTGAATTTTTAATGAAGTTAACAGCCGTCATGGACCTTGTACAGCTTGAAACTTGACAGATATTAATTAAAACTTTTGTGGAAGGAGGAGGGAACTGAATTAAACCTGTTTTAGACAGAGATACCCTTTATGGGCTGGAGGCTGTATGGTCCAGAGTCCTGTCTGCTATCTGAAGAAAAAGGCAGAAGCTTGCAACTTGTATGAACTGTAGCAACAAGACTGCCTGGTACTACCATAGTCAGAATTAAGCAGGGACCAATGCCATATTTCTGTTCTGAGGCTGAGTTCTGACCTCTAAGACAGAGGTGTCCAACTCAAGGCCCGAGGGCCAGATCTGGCCTGTGGGGTACTTAGATCTGGCCTCAGAGCCACCCTGGAAACAGTGAAGGACAGGCCCATGATGCTTCTGCCAATGAAAACAGGCTCCTGAGCAGTGGTGATTTGCTATTGGTTCACCCCAGGTGAACTGGTAGCAGCAGCAGTGGGAGGCTCCACCCACCTGCCTGGATATTCTGTGCATGCGTAGAAGTGTTGCGCACATGCATGAGCGCATGAGTGTCCACGATCAAACCGGTAGCGATGGGATTTGCAACCCACTACTGCTCCTGAGCTCTGTTTTCAGCTGCCACAGCCTCCTACAACCCTCTGCCAGTGAAAACGGAGCTCGGGAGCCTCTTTTCGCTGGCAGAAGCACCGTGGGCCACCACAGATGTCCCCAACAGGAGTGACATCAAGCTGGCCACACCTACCCTGGCCATGCCCATCTCAGCCCCATGAGGTCAAACACAACCCTGATGCGGCCCTCAATGAAATCAATTTGACACCCGTGCTCTAAGAGATGCATGCACACAACTCATGAAACCCACATACATACCAACAGCAGCACCCCGGTAAGAGTTCCCACTCAGTCTGTGCTGCAGCAGTGCCAAGCAACCCTCACTACTATAGTTAATTGATGGTGATTACTGATTAAGTTTATTATTACTATTTAAACTCAATTTTGTGACTACTCAACTGCATGTGTGGGTTTCATGAGTCCAGAGGAGAAATATGACATTAGAAGCATCTTCTTCATCTCTCTGAATTTGCTTCTTTCTAAAACCAGGGGACGCAGTGGCTCAAGGGGCTAAGATGCTGAGCTTGTCAATCGAAAGGTCGGCAGTTCAGCAGTTCGAATCCCTGGTGCTACCGTGTAACGGGGTGAGCTCCCGTTACTTGTCCCAGCTTCTGCCAACCTAGCAGTTCGAAAGCACGTAAAAAATGCAAGTAGAAAAATAGGGACCACCTTTGGTGGGAAGGTAACAGTGTTCCGTGTGCCTTTGGTGTTTAGACAGTGCTGGCTCTTCGGCTTTGAAACAGAGATGAGCACCACCCACTAAAGTCAATAACAATTAGTACCTATGTGCGAGAGGAACCTTTACTTTTACCTTAAAACCAGAAAATTTCCTTCAGAGAAGAAAAGATATGGTGAAATTTGCTGGAAATCATGCAAGTAAGAAGCTGTGCATCACCTTGCTTACCTCACCTTGTTTACCAGCACCATTTTCCCAGTATGGATCCAAACTGGAGTGTGATTTATATCAGTCCTGGAATTCATGTAGATTTACCCAGGTGAGTAATTTCAAAAGAAAAGAATTTTTCAACAAAAAATAAGTGGTCAGGAAAGAGAAAGAGAGCAGCTAATGCTGCTGCAGGTCTCTGAAATATTCAATGGGATTACCTATTATTAGCTGATATCATCCTCATCATCTCCTTTTAATCATCCCATGATCCCTTGCAGAGTGAAGTTTGGGCAACTGAATGGAGCTGAATGTTTACTAGCCGGATGCCCTTCTTGTTGCCAATGTGGAATTATATTCAGTAGATATATTCTCATTGTGCCCAGAGAGAAATATTTGCCTCTACCTAGGATTGAATTTATAGGCTTCTGATTGTGAGGTTCCAGAAAAACCTCCTCTGCATAAAAAAACTCAGAAGCCATTGTCTTTCAAAGTTCTTCACTAGCATAAGGAAACTGGCACACGATGAGTGAAATTCCAAAACTGAAACTTCTGGATTCTTTTCCCAGTTATACAAACCCCAAGAGTCCCACCCCCCTAACCCCTTTGCCGGTCATATGGTCCAACGTTCTTCCACTTTATTCAAAACCTCTTCTTGCCACTCCTTCTGCAGATGTGAATACAATCCGACCTTGACCGCTTGAAGAATGTTACCATACCCCTCAACCCCCCTTCTTCCCCTCAGGGGAGAAATGTGGCAGCGTCTGGAAACCTACAGCCTAGTATGGTTTCCAGGCCTGACAGAGGTGAGAGTTCCACCTCTAGGCCACAGCACCACTCATATTATTAACTGATAGTTGGGCAGAAATTGCGTATTTTCTTTAAAAGAGGACATATGACTTAAGCCTGTTACTTTTTGGCAAGGAAAGAAAATTCCTGAAGATGGGGATGTCTTACAGAGCACTGAAATTCTATTTTGTCACAATGTCAGCCTGTTTTATTAGCTATAATAGAGCAATTATTACTGAACTAAAGTTATATAACTTAAGGATTAGTGATAGTTGGAAGAAACAGAAGAACAGTTAAAAGAAAATCAAATTACCAGCCAGACCATTAATTCATTATGGAGAGTTATCCCCTCTCCACTTAAGGACTGATGAGATGCCTTACTTGTCAATCTGTTCAGATAAGACATTTAGATAGGACTCAGGAATTCATCTTGTGTGCTTTATAGTAGGCTTACTGGAGGGAGTAAATAAAGCTTTGAATCTTTATGATAAATAAAATAACTGTTTGGATTCCAGACTGCCGACTGTCTCTGGGTAGGAGTTAAAAGATCCAGAAAGGTTTGCAAGAAACCTTGCTGTGGCTGGTTAAGGGTATGTCCCAAAATAAATTTCCTTTTCTTTTTTTTAAAGTTTTTTATTTATTTTTAAACAAACACACATACAAATGAACAAACATTGCATTTTCTATGAACAGAGTATTGACAGAGTATTGTACAGTTTATAATATCTCCAAACACAACTTGTATATTTCCATTTCTGCCATAATATTCGTTCTCTCTACTTTTTTATTTTATTTTCCTCCTACTTCTTATACCATATATAAACAATATTACCATTTGCCCTAACCCTAATTTTACATTATTGTCAATTAATTTTCTCTTTTTCCCTTTTTTCCAAGTTGCAACCCTTTAATTTAAAGACAAACCTTTTCATCCTTAATTCCTAATTTCCTCATATAGTGTAATATTTTATCATATGGACCAATCAAAATGAATTTCTAACTTTCCACGGAACAGCCAGCTTTGTCCTCATTATATTTTTCATTAGGTTTTGATTTTGAAAGGCCAACTTCCATTGAAAAGCCAGAAAAAAGGGCTGGAAGTCAGATTATGGACACCTTGGATTGCTAGCTACAAATGACATAGCACTTTTTTTCACATTGTTATCATGTGCTTCTTCAAAGCTGATTACGCAAAAAAAAACCTATTTAAAAAGCAAATAACCTTTCTAGTTAGCAATTTGTGCGATGGCATTGACACACAGGGCTTCAAAATGCTTCAATAAAAGTTTAATATTTAAAAACAGGATGGGAAAAAAAAATCTCTAGGATATATCTAAGGAAAGGACCGTAGTTCACTGGTTCAGTTTCTGATGGCTTTTGGTTGTTGGTACATTTTATTATGCCCTTGTATAATATACAGTCACCAAATATATCTATATATATCAGGAGGTAAATTCGGTCAGAGGCTATTCCCCTACTTCTCCTCTTCCTACTATGACAGGGGTGTCAAACTCGATTTCATTGAGGGCCACATCACGGTTGTGTTTGACCTTGGGGGGCCAGGCTGGGCGTGGCCAACTCGATGTCACTTGTGTTGGGGGCCCCTGTGGTGGCCTGAGCGCTCTGCCAGCGAAAACAAGCCTCCCGAGCTCTGTTTTTGGCTGCGCGGGCCTCTTGCAACCCTCCAGTGAAAACGGAGCTTGGGAGGATCCTCTTGAGCTCCATTTTTGCTGGCAGAGGCACTGCAAGCCAGTCCTTTGCTGTTTTCAGGGTGGCCCCATGATCTAAGCACCCCGCAGGCCAGAGGTGGGTTTTAGCAGGTTCTGACCAGTTCTGGAGAACTGGTAGCGGAAACTGAATAGTTTGGGGAACCGGTAAATACCACCCCGTACCCATCTATTCTCTGCCTCCCAAGTGCCAGCTGATCAGGAGGAAATGGGAACTTTCTCCTAGATTGGGGAGGGAATGGAGATTTTACAGTATCCTTCCCCTGCCATGCCCACCAAGCCACACCCACCAAGCCATGCCATACCCACCAAGCCACACCCACCAAGCCACACCCACAGAACCAGTAGTAAAAAAAATTGAAACCCACCACTGCTGCAGGTTCCCTGGGCCTTGAGTTTGACACCCCGTTCTATGATATTGTCTGCCATGCTACCCTCTCATTATGGGGAACGAGTAAGGCACATTTCTAAGGAAAGCACTGCGTTACATCTATTTGCCAATGTTATTTTCTTAGAAGGTCTGTGTCACTTTACATTGGACCAAGAGACATTTTTATAAAACCACAGAATGCTAGAGATTGGTGCTTTGCTTTGGGGCAAGCTTGCTTCCCGTTTAACTTTTTTTAAAAAACATTCAAATGTTCGTTTTTAATTACAGTCAGAGGAGGTAAGAAACTGACAGATGGCAATGGAATTGCCCTCCAGCATCTTGGTGCTTATATGTACCCCAAAGTGCTTACCCATCTCGAACTGCAGGTTTCAAAGGGGTTTTCTCGCAGAATATAATATTGTAGACACTGTTCTAGGAATTTCTCTGAGCACCGAGAACATGTTATATGGCTTTTCTGGTCTTAGCCAATGGAAATGAAAATGGCAGTATTCATAATGCAGTAGCTGTTTTTTGATACTCTATTTTTGTCTTTCTGGTCACATGGATCTGGTCACATTCTGGTCTCCTTTACCCTTGTTTTTATTGTTTTAAAAACTTTACCTTTCTAGTGACATTGCAAAGATTTCCCAATGCTGGAAGCTAAGACACTGCAAGAAATCGCTTGGCAAACAATATGGGTGGGGTGTAAAATGTACACAATAAATAAGAAGATTATTGTGCATGCTGACTGAATAAAAAGGTATGAGAGTATCTTTAGATTGCCAGATTTTTTTTAGAATTTTAGATTTTTTTAAAAAAAAAGAAAATCTGTTTACCGAGCTTAAACAACTTTGGATCGTTGCCTATAAGTGATGAGCTGGAACATTTAAGTTATCATCCTAATTTTGTTACAGCATGGTGGCTAGACTGTTGTCTTTGGGTCATTGAGACAATTTCAGATATATGCATTGCAAATATATGTGCAGTGTCCTGATTTCCTTGAAGAAATCTTATAATGTATATATACCAGGGGTGAAATCTAAAAATTTTCCCTACTCATTCTGTGGACATGACTTAATTGCTGGGTGTGGCTTGGTGGTCAGGTGACTGGGTGGGCGTGGCCAATAATAAATAATAAAAATAATAAACAAAGTATACAAAACAATAAGAGGTGCCAAAAACCAACTTTCACACTTTACACACATACAACACAACACAACTGACTCACACACAAAGTAAAAGCAGCTGCACCTCACCCAAAATGGCCCCTGCAACAAGCAGGTATCTCACACAGCCACAAAAAGCTCAAAAACCAATGTTTGCACTTTACACACACACAACACAACATAATACAACTGACTCACACACAATGTAAAAGCAGCTGCACCTCACCCAAAATGGCCCCTGCAACAAGCAGGAACTTCACACAGCCACAAAAAGCTCAAAAACCAACTTTCATGCTTTACATACACACACAAAACACAACACAACTGACTCATACATACACACAAAATGCCACATACAGCTTTGTGAGATTTTGTGTGTTTGTGTAGTTAGAGTGAAACACTACAGAAACACACCGAATCTCAGAAAGCTGCACAAATATTTTATTTTATTATTTTATTTATATTTTTAGATAAAAGCAGCTAAATTTAAAACTTCCTTAACTTTAAATTGCTGTCTAAAAAAAAGCTGTCCTTAAAAAAAAAACCAATTACTATTTTTTTAAAGCTCCCCCCCCCCCGTAACTTACCCAATTGAAGGCAGGCAGATTGAGTTGCTCACCGATGAAATGGATTGCAGGCAGGCAGATTCAGTTGCTAGCTGACGCAACTGATTGCAGCAGCTGAAGCAAGGCTTAGCAAGCCTGAAAGAAGCAGCAAGTAGGCGAGTGGGGACTGGGCGATTGGGTGGGTATGGGTGGGGGGAGGGGCTAGGGATTTTTGCTATCGGTTCTCCAAACTACCCGCCCCCATCGCTACCGGATCGCGCGATACAGTCCAAACTTGGAGCATTTCACCCCTGATATATACCCTGTTTCCAGTGGTGGGATTCAAGTAATTTAACAACCGGTTCTCTGCCCTAATGATTTCTTCTAAAAACCAGTTTGCCAAACTGCTCAGAAAGTTAATGACCGGTTCTCCCGAAGTGGTGCGAACTGGCTGAATCCCACCACTGCCTGTTTCCCCCAGAATAAGACATCCCCTGATAAAAAGCCCAATCGGGCTTTTGAGCGCATGGCAATATGGCCAACTGCTTATTTCAGGGTTCAAAAAAAAATAAAATAAGACAAGGTCTTATTTTCGGGGAAACACGATAGAGGTCCATTTTCAATGTATTTATTACAATCTATTTTAGTAGACTGGTAACTATAAGAGCAGAAGTGATATTTTAAATGAAGATTAATTAAATAAATAAAGGGTCACTATGAGATGTTTATTTTTTCCATTGAGATTAATGGGATTTAGGAAGGTTTGGTTGAGTATGTGCTTTGTTTTCGTTATAAACTAGAATACTTTTTCATTGTCTATGGTATATTATAAAACCAGTCTTGGCCAGCAAATCAATTATATTTATTCCCTTCTGAGGTCTGTTTTTTTAATTAAGAATATTTGCCCAATAATCTGTTAACGTATTGATTAAACACATGTTAAATTTGTGCAATTTGGAACAAAAATTATCTAAGATGTGTACATAATTTGATATAATGCATATATTTGTACTGTCTCAGAAATCATTTAAATAAACTGCTTGAATTAGTCAATACATATTGAAGGTTTGCCCCAATGCCACATTCATTTAAAGGTTTTCTTCTTATAGATTATAACTCTAGTTATAATCTAACTATAAATGCATGAAAATAATGCATTGATCGATTAAACCTCAGGCCATAGATAGATACTAAACAGTAGTAGATACTGTAGAAGGATGTTTCATAAATATGCAACCACATAACAACTTCATCATAAATTGATCAATTGAAATGGTTGAGAAGGTGCAACAAATTAATATGAACTGATGCTTAAGTGCCCATAATATTGATTTGAGTTGATACATTTTTCTTCTTAGGGAAATTCTATAGTTACATCTTTAGCAGTTGTAGTCTTGTGTTTTAAAAGATTTTAAATCAGTTTTCTCACACTGTGCACCATGCAGAGATATAAGATGGCAGTTCTAAGAAGTCCCTGCTCCAAATGCTCAGAGATAATCCCAGCCAAGTGGGAGAGCATGAGATTAACAAGATTACCTTGATTGATTAATTGATTGATTGTATGCCCTCAAGTCTTTGTTGACTCTTATGACTTAGATAGATTGTGATGATTTGTCCCTAACCTAGTTCTTTTTATTTATTTATTTATTTATTTATTGCATTTGTATACCGCCCTTCTCCCGAAGGACTCAGGGCGATTAACAGCCAATTAAAAGATACAATAAATACACATTAAAAAACAGACTAAAAATTTATATAAATAGTGGCTAAAAATATTAAAAAACTAAATAATACAAAAAACTAAAACCCCATTTAAAATTACTTAATCAGGCTAGCCCTGCTCGATGAAATAAAAGAGTCTTCAGCTCACGGCGGAAGGTCCAAAGGTCAGGGAGTTGGCGAAGCCCCGGAGGCAGCTCGTTCCAGAGGGCAGGAGCCCCCACAGAGAAGGCCCTACCCCTGGGGGTCGCCAGTCGACATTGTTTCACCGACGGCACCCCAAGGAGGCCCTCCCTGTGGGAGCGCACAGGTTGGTGGGAGGCTGTTTGTGGCAGTAGGCAGTCCCGTAAATTCAGCAATTCCAATACTCCCCGCCCGCCCCCTCCCATCACCACTGTAATTGAAACTACTATAGCTTTCCTGATGGTTGTTCTCTTCTTCTTGTCAGCCCTGGAGTCCATCTTTTCTTTTAGATCTTCAGAGCTGCCACACTTAGTGCTGTGGGAAACTGAGAGATGGGTTTGCATGGAGCTGCCATAGGTTCGCCATTATGGGTGTAGATGAACCTACAGGAAAGTGTGTTTGGAGCAGGGGTGAAATCCAGCAGGTTCTGACAGGTTCTGGAGAACCGGTAGCGGAAATTTTGAGTAGTTTGGAGAATCGGCAAATACTTCCTCTGGTTGGCCCCAGAGTGGGGTGGGAATGGAGATTTTGCAGTATCCTTCCCCTGGAGTGCGGTGGGAATGGAGATTTTGAAGTATCCTTCCGCTGCCACACCCACCAAGCCATGCCTACCAAGCCACCCCCACAGAACCGGTAGTAAAAAAAAATTGGATTTCACCACTGGTTTGGAGTGTATAACTTAGTTGAGGTGGTTCTATCATTAGAATAAAAACTGATTCAGGTGTTATCTATAGAATTGAAAATGCTTTTACTGCTCCAAGCGGCCTTAGTTCAAATCCATAGCATTCTGTTGCTGGCATGTTTAACGCAGCCCTTGCTGGTTACAGTGGTATAAGAAGAAAAGGCAAAATAGCACAAAATTCCTTCGCCTCCTTTCAGAAAACCCTCCCTTCCTATAACCCCTGACCAACATTAGTAGGCAGGGCTTGGGTGGAATGGATTATTTGCAATGTCAGTTTATGCCCACTTCCCAACTAAAATTGCTCTATCAATCCTTTAATATAACCCATGATAAAGAAATACAACCTTTGGGGAGTTTGATCTTCTGATACAAAGATCTTTGAAATAGCTTGCGCAATTTCTCAGCTGTCATTATCTATCTTGCTCCGATGCACTTGACTCAGAACAAAGGTGATACGATTTCTTCAGTTTTCTGTCATCTCCCAGGCATCCTTGGGGGGCGGGAGAAGGATACAGTGGATGGGATTGAATAACCCCTAAGGGAGGGTCCTTCCCTTGAGACCCTGTTGGAGAACTTTTCCCTCCCCTGGAGAAATTTAATGAAACGATCCATTCATTTTTGTTTGTCTGTTTATTGAATTCATACTCTGCTTTTGCGTTTGTATGAACACCCAAGCCAGCTTGCTCTAAATAACTAAATAAATAGATGAAGAACGGTTGCAGGAACTGGGTCAGAGGTGGGTTTCCGCAAGTTCTGACCAGTTCTGGAGAACCGGAAATTTTGAGTAGTTCAGAGAACTGGTAGTAAAAATTATGCCTGGCCCCGACCCCATCTATTCTCTGCCTCCTGAGTCCCAACTGATCGGGAGGAAATGGGGATTTTGCAGCATCTCTCCCCTGGAGTGGGATGGGAATGGAGATTTTGCAATATCCTTCCCCTGCCACACCCACCAAGCCATGCCATGCCATGCCCATCAAGCCATGCCCACAGAACTGGTAGTAAAAAAATTTGAAACCCACCACTGAACTGGGTATGTCTAGTTTAATGAAAAGAAGGACTAGGGGAGACATGATAGCAATGTTCCAATATCTCAGGGGTTGCCACAAAGATGAGGGACTCAAGCTATTCTCCAAAGCACCTGAGGGCAGAACAAGAAGCAGTGGATGGAAACTAATCAAGGAGAGAAGCAACTTAGAACTAAGGAGAAATTTCCTGACAGTTAGAACAATTAATCAGTGAGACAACTTGCCTCCAGAGGTTGTGAGTGCTCCAACACTGGGAGTTTTTAAGAAGATGTTGGATAACTATTTGTCTGAAGTGGTGTAAGGTTTCCTGCCTAAGCAGGAGGTTGGACTAGAAGACCTCCAAGGTCCCTTCCAACTCTGTTATTCTGTTCTATTCTAACTATAAAAATTAGGTTTAGCAATTGAGGCATCTTCAAAAGGGTCTCACCTGCTCATCTAAACAACTTTAGAATTTAAAAAAATAACCCTACAATTTAACTTTACACCATTCTTTTTTTCTGGACAGTTTTGAAAAGTAGTCTCCTTTAAAGCACTTTGCAGAAGTCAAGACATATCAAATATTGATACCCGTTCTATGAAGTTGAGGCTGGCATAATAGATGTAGTTTTGTGTACAGATGCTTCTCGCTACTTGAATTGTTGAAGATTGAAGAGGACTTTCAAATCATGAAACCTGATTTTTCTTCAGAAATGGAACCTCATTTATAGGCCCCCTATCTCCCTGCCCAACCCATTCAAGGGAGAATTTCAAAAGTTCGCTCATCCCCAGCTTTTATTTCAAATATTTTAAATAACGCAACAACGTTAGAAAAGCCACATCTAATGAACATTCATCTATGTCCTAACTATTGAACCTTCAGCAGTCTTGATACTTCTTTAAATAATTTTTAACTTAATTAAAAATATATATATTATATGCCACCTCTCAGATAAACTTTTCAGGCATGTAACAAAGAAGTTAAACACACACTGATAATGTATTATAGTGCGATTTTACCAGTGAGTGGATAGGTCCGTGATGGCGAACCTATGGCACACGTGCCTGAGGTGGCATGCAGAGCCATTTTTCCAGCACTCGAGCTGTCGCCTAACTCACCTGCAACTGTGCATGCACATGCATCCCAGCTGGTGTTCGGGCCTCCGGTATGCAAGCATGCATGCAATCCAGGGGACCCAACTGGTCTTCAGAGCTCTCCTGTGCATGAATGCATGTTTGCACATGCATGCAAGAGTACTTGTACACAGCACGTGTATGCACAGATGGCGTTCCATACATGAAAACTGTGCAGATGCGCAGATGGTGCAATTGAGCGCATAGCGCGGGGGGAGCCGTGTGAAACCTATGTGCATGCACAGATGGCGCGATTGCATCTGCAGCACACCGGGGGGGAGCCACACATAAGCCACACACATTTACAGATGGTGCAGTTGCAGTTGTGCAATGCATGGGGGAGGAGTTGCGCATTAGCACAGATAGCACATGCGCACACAAAGCGCGTGAAGCACATACCCGTTTAGCACTCGGTGAGTAAAACATTTGCCACCACTGGGATAAGTGATCCAAAAACCCTTTCTCTCTGGCTTTGGAAAAATAATATTCAACACACATACACACACCCCTCTCTGGGTCCCATGAGACATCCTTCCACAGTTCAGAAATTTGCAGGACTGTTGGAAGAAATATCCTTCTGGGTTCAGTTCCAAGTAGGGAAAAAGACACTGGAAACATGGAGACTGCTTGGAAAGATGGTTCAATGGTGGAAAGGAATCACGTGGCTTGAGTAGAAAAGGCGATTGCATGCTTCAAGGTGTTGGGTGAAGAACCAAAGAGAGGAAAGAAGAACAAGATGCTGACAGTGCCTGAGTTTATACCCTCTGTTGGGGCCCCACCTTAATGTTTCCTGTTCCTGTACAAGAAATGTATCCTGATTGGTTGTCAAACTCTAGGGCAGGGGTCTTCAACCTTAGCAACTTTAAGACTTGTAGACTTCAACTCCCAGAGTTCCTTAGCCAGCTTTGCTGGCGGAGGAACTCTGGGAGTTGAAGTCCACCAGTCTTAAAGTTGCCAAGGCTGTAGACACCTGGTCTAGGGGTCTTAGCTAACATTGTAGGTTGTCTCTCAAGCTTGTTTGAATCTTACCATGTGGCAGA
This sequence comes from Ahaetulla prasina, assembly GCF_028640845.1. Taxonomy (NCBI): domain Eukaryota; kingdom Metazoa; phylum Chordata; class Lepidosauria; order Squamata; family Colubridae; genus Ahaetulla; species Ahaetulla prasina. Next base: position 82,863,085 of record NC_080545.1, on the reverse strand, counting down.
GTTTCTGTTGCAAGATGGGTCCTATTGTGTTGCAGATGATGGCCCATTAATGAAAGTGGGGGGTGGGGGTGGAATGAGTTTCTGCCTCTGGCCCATTGACAAAGGTGGGGGGAGGCAGGAAGCTGCAGGGAGCTGCTTTTGTCCTTAAAACATGTTTCTCCATTTCTCATCCAGGGACAATATAATATTCTGCCTTTTTAAACATTTCCTTCTTCTAGGAGAGGGGTGGGTGCTAACTTCCTACAGGAAAAAATAGACTATATTTTAACTGAGCTAACTGGGATATTTAACTGAGCATGTCCAAGATGGCGCCGCCCTGCTGATCGGGGGAGCGGCGGTGGGCCTTTTCGGGCCTTGTCCGGTTCTGGGGGGGGCCTTGGTGACATCTTGGGCCCCCGCCCTGATGGAAGAACATCCAGTCACCCGGAGGAGGGGTGACTTGGCGCAGGACGACTTCGGGGGGCGTTGGGAGGAGCCCCGGAGCGTCCTGCTGCAGCGGTGATCCTGGCGGCTTGCCGGGCAGCTTGCCGGCTTGCCGGGCGGCTTGCCGGGCTGCCGCCGGCCTTGTTGGCTTTCTGGCGGCGGCGGCGGCGGCGGCGGCAGCGACGGCGACAGGGGGTCTCTGATGTTCAGGGCCCCCTTGGACCCCGCCCGTGGGAGGAAGCAGTGGCGGCCCTGGCAGCTAGCCGGGCGGCTTACTGGGCGGCCTGCGGCTTGCCGGGCTGCCGCCGGCCCTTTTTGGCATTCTGGCGGCGGCGGCGACGGCGGCGGCGGGGGCCTCTGACACCTTGGGCCCCCTTAGATCCCCGCCCTGATGGAGGAGGCTTCAGTCGTGGAGGAAGATGGATGACGGGCGACTTCGGGGGCGAGGGGAGGAGCCCCGGAGGAGTTGCGCCCAGTGGAGATCTGGAGGGCCTACCGGGCCCCCGTCGGCCTTGTTGGCTTTCTGGCGGCGGTGGCGGCCTGGCTTCTTCGTCTGGCGCTGGCGTCGGTGGAGTGACTGGCGTCCCTTCCTAGATGGGGGGGATGTCGGTGGCCTCATGCGGCGGCGATGGGACGCTTTCGGCGGCGACGGCCGGGCGGAGGTGGCCGGTGGCGGCGGCCTGCCTCGGCGCTTCAAGGCGGCGGATGGCCTGTTTAACATCTCTACCATCGGTCCGTCCCCCCCTCCTTCTTCCTTAGTCCACCCCTAACTATTTATAGGGGGTGGTGAACTGACTGAATGAGTGGTTTTGTTTTCACCCCACGAGGATCACTATTGACTGCTTCCCATCAGGACTGACTGACAGACTGGTTGTGGTCACTGTATCATCTGTTACCATCTTGACCGCCCAGGATGGGCCTCCTGCCGGACTTTCTTGGTGATGCGAACGCCACGGCGGCTGACCTTCTTGCCCTGCGAGATGCCCCTCTCGCGGGTTTGGCCTCCATACTATCGAGGGCCCACCTGGAGGCGGGGCTTTGGACCCCCGAGGGGTGGCATGCTAAAAATAGGAGGCTTAGGGGATTTTTAATTAGTTGTTTTAAGAGATTTTTTAAGGGGAGTTTTAATGGGGATTTTAAGGGTTGGGAGGGGGGGGAGGGATTGACGGTAGGGGAGAGAACCCGTCGGGAGGGGGTGGGAGGTTAGGGCGGGTATTGGGAGTAGCCCGCGGGTGGGGAGCCAGTCCTTGCGCTGCTCGTGGCGGTTCAGTAATGGGTTCGGAGGTTATAGGGGATTCGTTCCTTTTGGTGAGGGTGGTTCCATTTGCACGGTAAGTGGGAGGGGCAGATATGGCGGAAGGGGGGGACCGTATCGTTCTGGGGGGGCGCGCGCTCGATGTCTGCAGGCGATCGCGCGCCCCGATCCCCCTCCCTTCTCCCGTTCCCCGGATGGTCAAGACCCTCAGAGCCTGGGCCTTCGTCTGATGTTATGCAACGCACGGTCCGTGGCCAATAAGGCCCCCCTAATACATGATCTGATTCAGGGGGGTGCCGCGGATATTATAGGCGTTACGGAGACCTGGTTGGGCACTGAAGGGGGCGTGCCCCTGGTCGAGATGTGCCCACCGGGTTTCCGTGCATTCCATCAGCCGAGGGCCCAGGGTAGGGGTGGGGGGGTGGCGGTTGTTATTAAAGAGAGTCTAGAGCCGAGGAGACCACTGTACCTCAGATTGCCGGGTGTGAATCCTCTTGTGAGGTGGGGTCATAGGTGTCAGATGGGCTTGCTGGTCACGTACCTGGCTCCTTGCTGCGTGACAGCCGCCTGCCCGAGCTCCTGGAGGTGCTGGCTGGGGTGGCAGTTGAGACCCCAGACTTTTAGTCATGGGGACTTTAACTTGCCATCTTCCGCTCGCCATCGACGGCAGCTCGGGAGTTCATGGCTTCCATGACGGCCTTGGACCTGACCCAAGTAGTTGATGGCCCTACTCACATTGGGGGTGGCACTCTGGACCTGATTTTTCTCTCTGGTCAGTGGTTGAGAGATCTGGACTTAAAGGAAATAGTCACTGAACCTTTGTCATGGTCAGATCACTCTCTTCTTCGCCTGGACTTTCTGACCGCCATTCACCACCGCAGGGAGACGGAGCCGATACGTTGGTTCCGTCCCAGGCGCCTGATGGACCCGGATGGGTTCCGGACGGAGCTTGGGCCATTTCCTGAGGGTCTGGCTCACGGCTCGGCTGAGGAACTTGTTGCGGCCTGGGAACGGGCCGCGGCGGGGGCCTTAGACCGTGTCGTGCCTTTGCGGCCTCTGACCCGGCGCAGGTCCCAACCGGCTCCTTGGTTCTCCGAGGAGCTGAGAGGGATGAAGCGCCGGAGAAGACGCCTAGAGAGTTCCTGGAGGTCTAGCCGTTCGGAAGCTGATCGGACACTAGTGAAGTCCTATACTAGGACTTACCTAGTGGCATTGAGGGAAGCGAGGCGTAGCTACGCCTCCTCCCTCATTGCATCGGCAGATAACCGCCCAGCCGCCCTGTTTCGGGTGACTCGCTCCCTCCTACACCAGGGGGAGCGGGATGACCCGTTGCAGGGACGTGCTGAGGAGTTTAACGGTTATCTATACGATAAAATCGCTCAGCTTCGGGATGGTCTGGACCAAGATTGCGGTGACGGGTGAGATGCTCGAGGTGGTCTTGGCGATATTGTTTGGGATGAGTTTGACCCTGTGGCTCCGAGGACATGGACAGGTTGTTGGGTAGGCTGAATGCCACCACGTGTTTACTGGACCCGTGCCCCTCCTGGCTGGTGCTGGCCACCGGGAGGTGACACGAGGCTGGCTCCAGGCGATTACGATCGCTTCTTTGGTGGAGGCGTCTTCCGGCCGCCTTGAAAGAGGCGGTGGTGAGGCCCTCCTCAAGAAGCCTTCCTGACCCGCTGTTTTAGGTAATTATCGTCCGGTCTCCAACCTTCGCTTCGCGGCGAAGGTTGTAGAGAGTATGGTGGCATATCAGTTTCCCTTACACCTGGATGAAACTGTCTATCTAGACCCGTTCCAGTCCGGTTTCCGGCCCGGTTACAGCACGGAGACGGCTTTGGTCGCGTTGGTGGATGATCTCTGGAGGGCCAGGGATAGGGGTTGTTCCTCTGCCCTGGTCCTATTAGACCTCTCAGCGGCTTTCGATACCATCGACCATGGTATCCTGCTGCGCCGGTTGGAGGGATTGGGAGTGGGAGGCACCGTTTATCGGTGGTTCTCCTCCTATCTCTCCGACCGGCCGCAGTCGGTGTTGACAGGGGGGCAGAGGTCGGCCCCGAGGCGCCTCACTTGTGGGGTGCCGCAGGGGTCGATCCTCTCGCCCCTACTGTTTAACATCTACATGAAGCCGCTGGGTGAGATCATCAGTGGTTTCGGTGTGAAGTACCAGCTGTATGCGGATGACACCCAGCTGTACTTTTCTACACCGGACCACCCCAACGGTTATCAAGTGCTGTCCCGGTGTCTGGAGGCCGACGGGTCTGGATGGGGAGAAACAGGCTCAAGCTCAATCCCGCCAAGACAGAGTGGCTGTGGATGCCGCATCCCGGTACAGTCAGCTAAATCCGCGGCTGACCATCGGTGGCGAGTCATTGGCCCCGATGGAGAGGGTTCGCAACTTAGGCGCCCTCCTGGATGAACGGCTGTCTCTAGAAGATCATTTGACGGCCGCTCCAGGAGAGCGTTCTACCAGGTTCGCCTGGTACGCCAGTTGCGCCTTTCTGGACCGGGATGCCCTATGCACGGTCACCCACGCACTCGTGACGTCTCGCCTGGATTACTGCAATGCTCTCTACATGGGGCTCCCCTTGAAGGGCATCCGGAGGCTGCAGTTAGTCCAGAATGCGGCTGCGCGGGTGATAGATGGAGCCCCTCGTGGCTCCCGCATAACACCCATCCTGCGCAGACTGCACTGGCTACCTGTGGCCTTCCGGGTGCGCTTCAAGGTTTTGGTGACCACCTTTAAAGCGCTCCATGGCATTGGGCGGGTTATTTACGGGCCCGCCTACTGCTACCGAATCCCTCCCACCGACCCGTGCGCCCTCATAGAGAGGGCCCCCTCAGGGTGCCGTCAGCGAGGCAATGTCGTCTGGCGACGCCCAGGGGAAGGGCCTTCTCTGTGGGGGCTCCCACCCTCTGGAACGAACTACCCCCCGGACTTCGTCAGCTTCCGGACCTTCGGACCTTCCACCGCGGGCTTAAAACATACCTATTTAATTGTGCAGGACTGAGCTAGATTTTAAATTTATGGGTTTTAATTGGGTTTATATTTTAATTAACGGGCTTATAGAATAAGTTTTTTAATTGTTTTTATATTGTATTTATGTGTTTATGTGTTTTTTAAGTGCCTGTAAACCGCCCTGAGTCCTTCGGGAGATAGGGCGGTATATAAATATGATTAAATAAATAAATAAATAAATAAATAAAAACTAGAAAAATTAAAAGTCTCAGGGGTCTCCAGAGAAAGAATTGTATAAATGGAGAGCTACACTGAGAAGTTTCTCCCTTTCCAGCTACATCTTATCACCGATGTTGTCTATGCAAAAGTAGGCTGTCATGGGAACAAGCATTAATTTAGATATTGGGGTTGTCAAGTTCTCTACCTCCTATCTTAATTTTTTTTTTTAAAAAAAGGAAAAGGAAGAAGAAATGGCGGTAAAGACATTTCTGAAACTTAATTTTGAATTATTTTCTTAGTCAGTATTTCCTGTCTGATTTTCAGTTAACAATAGGTAGATATCTACTAGAAAATTATTCACTTTAGTGATATGTTTGACATAGGGGTGAAGGACCTTTATTGGATGAAGTGTCAACTTTCCTCCTTGTGTACTTCATGGAAGCTAAGATATTTCCTGGTATATTTCATGAGAACGGGATGTCATTAGTATCTTCCACACCTCTTAGACTCCGTGATGGGACATGTCTCTTCCACCAACACCAGCTAGCTGTATGATCTTCTGTGCATGAGCAAAAGAACCACCATTGTAGAGAGAACTGGCTTTGAGAAGACAGTATTGAGGTGGGCTACATTATAAAGCATTGTGTAAAGAGGTTCATTATCTGTGACCTTGCGGGATTTAGCTTTTCTGCATTATATAAACCACATGAACAATTGTTGCAGGGATTGGGTATGTCTAGAGAGGGTCCAAAGATATTTTACTAGGAGAGCTCTCAAATCTTCTGCTCAAAATAAAATTCCCTATACCACTAGGCTTGAAATCTTTGATCTAGAAAGCCTCGAACTTATTTTCAAGTTCACAATTGAGCGTGTGCAGAAATATTTCACAAGAAGAGTCCTCTACTCCTCCATTCGCAACAAAATACCTTATGCCACCAGACATGAAATTCTGGGTTTAGAAAATTTAGAACTACGGCGTCTTCGGTATGACCGAAGTGTGGCTCATAAAATCATCTGCTATAATGTCCTACCTGTCAATGACTACTTCAGCTTCAACCACAACAATACATGAGCACACGATAGATTCAGACTTAAAGTGAATCGCTTCAATCTCGATTGCAGAAAATATGACTTCAGTAACAGAGTTGTTAATTCCTGGAATGCACTACCAAACTCTGTGGTCTCATCCCCAAATCCCCAAAACTTTTACCTAAGACTGTCTACTGTTGACCTCACCCCATTCCTAAGAGGTCTGTAAGGGGTGTTCATAAGAGCACCAGCGTGCCTACCATCCCTGTTCTAATGTTCCCTTTAATTGTATTCATTTTATGTATTCAATTCACGCTTATACTTATATATATATTATTTAATATGTATTCAACAAAATAAATAAATAAATGAATAAATGAATGAATGAATAAATAAATAAATAAATAAGATTATTTACCAAAATGTTCTACCTGTAAATGAATGCTTTAATTTCAACCATGATAATACAAGGGCCATCAATAGATTTAAACTCAATGTAATTCGCTCTAATCTTAATTGTAGGAAATATGACTTTTGCAATAGAATAGTAAATGTTTGGAACAATCTACCTCAGTGGTTCTCAACCTTTATAATGCTGCGACCCCTTTAATACAATTCCCCACAATGTGGCGACCCCTTTAATACAATTCCCCACGATGTGGCGACCCCAACCGTAAAATTATTTTCGTTTTGAATTTATCGCACCTGAAGCCGTATTGGGTAGCAATCTGAACTGCTTGTGATTGCCTTGAGGATGAAGGCATTAAAGTGGAGACTCCTCCCCTATGAAGTTTATTGCGCCTGAAGCCAGATTAGGCTAGCAATTGGGAGAGATTGCAGCTGGCTTGAGAGGGAGACATCAGAGCAAAGATTTCTCTCTTTTTTAATTCATCGCGCCTGAAGCCGAATTCAGCTAGCGATTTGAAGAGCCTGCAGCTGGCTTGTGGAGTCAACCATTGGAGCGCAATTCTTCGACTCGCAAGTATACTTCCCATATTTCCGATGGTCTTAGGTGACCCCTGGCAAATCGTCATTCGACCCCCAATGGGGTCACGACCCACAGGTTGAGAACTGCTGATCTACCTGATCCTGTTGTTAGTCTCTCTAATCCCCATACCTGTTACCATAAACTGTCTACCGTGGACCTTTCATGTTTCTTAAGAGGTTCCTAAGGGGGCGTGCATAAGCGCACCAGCATGCCTACTGTCCCTGTCCTACGGTTCCCAATTATATGTAATCATTCTATGCGTTTATGGCTACTTTTTGCCAATTTATATCCTTTTTTTTGTGCCAAAAATTTTCCATGTGTCCATGTCTGTGTCTACTCTGTTACTTGTTTTCTTATATTTGTTGACAAATAAAATAAATAAATACATACATACATAGTTTAATGAAAAGATGGACTAGGAGTGACATGATAGCCATCTTCCAATATCTAAAGGGCTGCCCCAGAGAAGAGGGGATCAACCTATCTCCAAAGCGCCTGGGGGCAGAACAAGAAGCAATGGATGGAAACAAAACAAGGAGGGGCCTGAACTAGAAATAAGAAGAAATTTCTTGACAGTTAGAACAATTAATCAGTGGAACAATTTGCTTCCAGAAATTATGGGTGCTTCATCACTGGAGGTTTTAAAGAAGAGATTGGACAACCATTTGTCTGAAATGGTATAGGGTTTCCTGCTTGGGCAGAGGGTTGGAGGTCCCTTCCAACTCTGTTATTCTGTTAAATATTAGAAACCCCCTGGTGCCTCTTGCCTAGCATTCTCTGAACATTGGCCGGGCAGGGAAAAAACAACAACAGAAGACAGCTAGATAGTTCAATGCGAGAAACTCTCTTCAGCTCCCCTGTCAAAGAGGAAAGTCTGCCAATTGCCCTCGGCTGTGTTTCGTTCAAAGGGCTATTGTAGGGCTAATATCCACGCCTGAAATTCTTGAAGGAAACAAGGCAGGGAATACAAATGAAATCCACAACGCAATGTTCCAGATGCAGGGGGGGAAAAGGGGGCAGGCAGGCAGGCACACACACACATAAATAGACACACTTACATCACAGAGCTGTATTTGTGGTCTTGAACCCCAGTCTTGGGGTCTTGCAAGGACCCCAAGATGATCCTTGCAAGAATGCACAAAACGCCAGTCTCCTTCCCTCGTCAATACCCTAAGAAGCTAATTCTTTGTCTTTTGTCTGCCAGCAGGTCCCATCCCCATCCACCCTCCCTCTTGCATAACTTCATAAAGGGGAGAAATATTATGAGACTGGAGCAGCTGTGGGTGTCTCCTCTTCCTCGTCCGTCCGTCCCTCCCTCCCTTTGCAACCAAACATCCAAACAAGCAGGCACATGCTTCCTTCCAGACCTCCACCCACCCCAGACCTCTGGGTGATCATTTATTTGAAATCACTTGTAGTGTAGGGGAGGGAAAGGGGGAGGGGAAAGGGAGGAGCAGATTCACTGCTTGCTCAAACAACGCTTTTTTTCTTCTTCTTCTCCACATGGCCCTGAACCTCCCCTGTTAATTTTTCATTCTATTCCACAGCTGATTTCTAGGGGAACAAGTTAAGAGCAGAGGTGAGTGACTTTTGTGTTTGCCCCTTCCATGTTTGGTAACCTGACCGAACTTGTACATCTGCGTGCGAGGGAAGACGAGCAGTAGTGTAAAGCAACTTTCAACTCCCTCCCAATCATTAGTTTACTCAGTGGGAAAAGCCAGGTCTTCCAGGGGATTTATTCTCTGGTTTGTTTTATTAGGGGCTTCAGCTGAAGCAAATGAGCTGGTTTGAGGGTAGCTTCCAGGAATCTTTTTTTTCCTGATGATATCTTTTGGGCAAAACTAGAAAGTCAACGGAGCCAAAGAGATGAGGCAAGACCCTGGAGACGTGGGAATTGGGGTGTGTGAGGGGGAAGAGACTAATGCATATTTTGCAGCTCTGCACAGAACAGCATTGTAGGGAACGCTGAGCTGCCAGCAGTGGCAAGGATTCAGGAGAAAGAGGCAGGAAGAGGCTTTGCTTTTGGAAAGGAGAGATAGGCTGGGATGCCGGCAGGCAATGTTCAAGAAAGTCAAGGGTGACAAATAAATGTTCAACACGGATAAGTGGGATTGGATAAGTGGGATTGGAAATCTGGGCTGGGAACTGGTTTGTCTTAGATTGAGAAACCGTGTTGACTCTTTCTGTGTCCTGCCACACTTGACAAATGTGTTTGACAAAGAGGACTTCATGAAAGCAGGTTCTAAACCTGATGACTATTACTTTCCAAACTTAACAGAAGTTAAGGGGAAGCAAGGAGCGCTTCTACTCCATGTATCAAAGCCTGTGGGAGGCCCACTTGGCTTTCTAGCATTGGCCAAGGGAGATGACCTTCCACACGGCATAGCCTTAGCAGAAGCTGCACAGCGTAGATAATGCCATGTCCCTCAAGAGAAGGACTGGCTGGGCCACCAAGGAGTTATAGCCAGGAAGGTGTTAATGCTGTTTCTGAGGCGGTTGCTTCTTTTGGCTAATGGTTGGGCTACCTCTAGTTCAGGGGTCTCCAACCTTGGTCCCTTTAAGACTTGCGGACTTCAACTCCCAGAGTTCCTCAGCCAGCTTTGCTGGCTGAGGGACTCTGGGAGTTGAAGTCCGCAAGTCTTAAAGGGACCAAGGCTGGAGACCCCTGCTCTAGTTGGCTTTGACTGGCCCCATGCCCAAAAGGGGACCATTTAGTATGGAAAGATTGACTCAGATCTTTGATACCAGTGTCTATGACTTTTAATAGCTGTATTGTTCTCATGTGATGGGAAACACTGTCTATTATTATTGCTCATGTTTCAAGGATACAAGAAGAAATTATTATGTCTACGAGAGGGCAAGTGACGGTAGATTACTCTACAGGTTCTTCTGGTCTAGTGGATTATTTCTGATTTTTTTTCTTGACTGTAGGATTCTTTTAAAAAGCAGAGATGAATGATCATTCCATATATTTGTGTGTGTATTTAGGTGTGTATTTCCCCCCCCCCAAAACTAGTAGTTTTTTAAAAAAATAATCTATTGGGATGGTGGCACGTGTAAATAAATTTTATTGCAAAACATACTTTGAAAAACATTTTTTGTTACTTTCCTGGGAGAGGGAGGTGATGCAGAACTTGATGCATTGGAAAAATTAGCAAAATACCAACTCTGAAGAGTAATTATTTTTAAATCTGTGCATACTGTAAGTATCCTGAATCTACATAGTATCTTCCAGATGTATTAGATTATAATTGCCACATTTCCCAGCAAACACAACAAGCATCTGGAAGACTCTAGGGACAGAGGAGGTTTATTGAGAAGGCATGAATCAAATGAGTTTTCAGTTCATACAGATGACTGTTTATGAATAACATATGGCTGGAGTATATGGGGGAATTTAACAGCCTTGGAAATGTTGGGGAATTGTCCCTTCCCATTGGTTCTGCTTTCAAGGGAATGCAAGTTGACATCTCAAATTCTGGACTGTATGATGCAGGGCTAAGAATAACTGAATATATACCCTTGGAACTGAATTCTTGTATGCTGCTGGAGCAATTTTATCCTGCAACAAGTTAGCTTATATGCTTTGGATCCACAAGGATTTGTCATTTAGAAACCAAAATCTGCTTATTTGTTAGATTCAGTGGGAACTGGCAGTGAGAATACAGAAAAATGTGTTATAAATTTTACATTATTACAAATTCCAGCCTTTGACTTATCTTTAAAAAGGTGCATTAAGCAGGATCTTTGTTTTTGCGGGAATAATTTCAACGCTGAATACTGTACATGCCTGCGAGAATAACCTAGTCCAGTGTTTCTCAACCTCAGCCACTTTAAGATCTTCCCCATCCTGGCTAGGGAATTCTGAGAGTTGAAGTCTACATACAGTTGCTGGGGTTGAGAAACACTGAACCAAGCCGTTAGAGAATTATGGTCTTAGAGTCTTAAATGTGCAGTGCTATACATATCCATTCAGAAGTAATTCAATGGAATGGTCTCTGATTAAGTAACAATTCAACTGAAGATTTCATCTGGCAAAGTATCTTTTTCCATAAGTTTCTCATCCTCCCCCCATGTGTTTATAAGTCTGCTGAATAAGCTTCTGTATACTTTATTGCTGCAGATTTATATATTTATTGGACATATGGCTGCCTATGTCCTAGGACTGTAGATAGCTCACAACAATCCATAAAAACATGGTTAAAAACAAAATTCCCCTTTCTGCCAGACCAAACTTCATTGCAGCTCAACCTCCATTCTAGCCCAATGCTCTAGCCTCCAGAAGGCTAAAAGGATAGGGATTCCTGGATTTCATATAAGAAGATGCTCCAAAGTCAGGGCAGTGGGGCAGCCACCGAGCGGGCAAGGCTCTGAGATCCCATCAGCAACATTTAAGGGAGGGCCTCTGGTGGCTCAGCAGACTAAGTCTGTCTGTTATTAACACAGCTGCTGCAATTACTGCAAGTTCAAGTCCCACCAGGCCCAAGGTTGACTCAGCCTTCCATCCTTTATAAGGTAGGTAAAATGAGGACCCAGATTGTTGAGGGCAATAAAAAGTTGACTTTGTATATAATATACAAATGGATGAAGACTATTGCTTAAGCCGCCCTGAGTCTTCGGAGAAGGGCGGGATATAAATTCAAAAAAAAAAAAAAAAGAGGGGACCTGGAGCACATCCATCCTAAACTAGAAGAATGGGCTGATACCCTCAAGGAAAGGCAGTCCCACACATAATCTGGCTCGGTCCCATGTAGGGCTGTAAAGGTGATAACCAGATGTTTGAATTGCATCCAGAAAGCAACTGGGAGCTAATGCATCTCATACACCAGTGGCGTTTCTTGGATGAACTTCAGAGCACTCGAAACTGCATGTGCTGCTGAATTCTGAAACAGTTGCAACATCTGGATGTCCAAGGACAAACTGTCTAGAGCAGGGGTCTCCAACCTTGGCAACTTTAAGACATGTGGACTTCAACTCCCAGAACTCCTGAGCCAGCAAAGCTGGCTGAGGAATTCTGAGAATTGAAGTCCACAAGACTTAAAGTTGCCAAGGTTGGAGACCTGTGGTCTAGAGGGCATTGTACAAATGCAAACAGAAGGTGATGAAAGCATGAATGACAGGATAAGATGTCACAAGATGTCACAAGATGGACAAGATGTGCCGGTAAATTTGCAAGAGAGACTTTAAATAATTTTGTCAATACTTTAAACAATAACCCACCCCCTACATGGCATGGGACCAGGGTATCCGAGGAGCTGTCTATCCCTGATGGGACAGGCTACCCTACTTGTGCCAGCGGAAGAGGCCTGTTACAGATCCCATCTGCTAAAGTGAAGCAGGCAGGGTCAAGGAGAAGAGCCTTTTCTGCTGTGGCCCCATTGCTATGGAACATTCTATCACTGGAGGTGAGAACTTCCCCCTCCCTTTTGGCCTTCCAGAAGGGTATCAAAACCCAGCTTTGCCAGCTGACCTGGAGCCCCAAGGAGGTTGCTCATGGCTGGAGATGGCTGACAGAGTAAGAAGACTTCATCCCCACCCCGTCTGGCTTTTAGCTGTCTTAGCTCAGTTTTAGCATAGTTCTTAATAATATTGTTTATGTTGTCTTAATTTTTTAATTTATTTTTTAATTTGTTTTATAACCTGTAAGCCACCTAGAGTCACCTTGTAGGGGAGTTGGACGGCATACAAATTTATAAATAAATAAATGGAAAATCATTTTAATCTATGTAAGTTCTTACAGACACTTTGTAATGAAAAGCAAAGTTGCTGTAATCCTCTAGCTTTCTGCTGTATGTTCCTCAGACTTGGACTTTACTACTGGAGTTGTGCCAGAGCCAGGACTGGCAGTCCTGATCTAAACATTGGCTCACTGGCTTCCAGAGAACTCCAAGTAGACATTAGCTCGGCTGGGTGTCATTTCTGATAAACTATAAAAGTATTGATGCTTTATCATGTTGAATCTCATATCTCTTCTGACCTAGGCTCTCTTAAACATCAGGAAGCAGAGTCTTGGTCCCGTCAAAACCTCTTTTATTTACACGAGTGTGAATTACTTTCATTCACAGTCAGCAAGTTTGTCCAAACAGTTTTTTACAGGAATAGTTATCACATACCTTATCTCGCTTGGCAAGCTGCCACGTAACTTGTTTCCAAATGAGGCAAACGAGGCAAAAGGCAAAACTTGGCACAGAGTCTCTCAGAGTCATGGAATGAATGAATTGTTTCCTACAAAAACCCATTCCCTGTTTGCTTCTCTTTTTTTTCCTATGGGAGGAGCCAATAACCTCCAAGGTGTGGCTTTACTCCCAAGCTGACCCTGCTTTCTGAGTTGTTCTTGTCTTCTGGCAGCTCTGCCCATGCGCACACTGGGAACAGGCTCCAGCTGTTCCTCTGCCTTGCTGCTGTCTAACTCCTTCTCTGCCTCCAATGCAGAGCCCTCACCTGAGCTTTCCCCAGCCCCCAGGACTGGCCCAAGTTCCTCCACAACCTCCTCACTGTCCAGCTCTGCTGGCCGCCGGCGGGCCATAACAGTATCTGTCTGTCCATGTATCATTAACAAATGACAGCTCTTTAATTTTTCTTGAATGGACCATCTATAGAAATTCTGTATAGTCATTTAACGCTCGGTGTTGAGCGCATTGTCAATATTTGACCTCACTTTCCTTGTTGTTAAATCAACATTTCGAGAATCTCCACCAGCTTATTTTTAAGCAAAAATCAAAGGAACAAAGACACCCCCCCCCAAACATACCCATCTTGTCTGTATGTCTACACAGTAGACCAGGGGTGTCAAACTCAAGGTCCACAGGCTGGATCCAGCCTGCAGGATGATTAGATCTGGGCCGCAGGGCCACTGTGGAAACAGCGAAAGACCAGCCCTCAGTGCCTCTGCCAATGAAAACAGAGCTCACGAGGGCTGCCTGCGGCTTTAGCAAGCTCCTTTTTTGCTGGCAGATGGCTGCAGGAGGCTGTTGCTGCAGGAAATGGAGCTCGGACCACCATAGGTGCCCCTCACACGAGTGACATCAAGCTGGCCACACCCACCCTGGCCACGCCCACCCAAGCCCCCTGAGGTCAAAGATAACCCTGATGCGGCCCTCAATAAAATCGAGTTTGACATCCCTGCTGCAGACAGAAAATGTCAATGGAATGGATTGCAAAAGAAGTCTTCCAGCGACTTGTATGGGAATGGAGTTGAAGAACTTCAAAACAGACTTTCATTGCCAAGGAACTGACGACGAAAGTGAATGAAGACTTTTCCAAGTAATTAATTCAAATCGTACACACATATCCACATTTGTTTATGAAAAATGTATACCAAAAATAGTGTTTTTTTTAAAAAAGAGCACTTAGAGTACATTTTAAAAGCCTGCATAAAGTGTATTTTAAAATGCATTTTAATAATATATCATATAAATATTAAATAGGGAATTCTCTTTTAAAAAGGACATTTATTTAAAATGTTGTACCTTAAAGAAAGTTCTGCACAAAAGCATTTTTATGTATTTGTTTGATGTATAGTTCATGCTTCCTCCAGTAATTAAAATGGAGGGTACATTTTAAAAGGTATTCCAACTGAAAAATATGTTGCCTTATTAATATAAACTTAGTGGAATAAAATAGAATTGTGTGTATGAATATGTATATCTGAAGCAGTGGTGAAATCCAATTTTTTTTACTACAGGTTCTGTGGGCATGGCTTGGTGGGCGTGGCAGGGGAAGGATATTGCAAAACCTCCATTCCCTCCCCACTCCTGGGGGAAGGATATTGCAAAAATCTCCATTACCACCCCACTCTAGGGCCAGCCAGAGGTGGTATTTGCCAGTTCTCTGAACTACTCAAAATTTCTGCTACCGGTTCTCCAGAACCTGTCAGAACCTGCTGGATTTCACCCCTGATGTGAAGCCCGTGTAGCTTTAGAAGCTGCTATTTGTCAGCTTCCGTCTCAATGTATTATTTGCAAATTGTGTTTTGTGTGTGTGTGTGTATTTTTAACAGTTTGTTTAAAGCATTGGATTTTCAATAGATGCAACTAACTGCCCACTTCTGCATTAACCATGGCCTAGAAACAGTTAATTTATAAAACTTTGGGCTCAAAGTTTATTATGAACATGTAGTTTGCTGTGACAAACCTTCTGCCTTCTGATTGTATTTGCTCATGACTCTGTATCAGACTACTTAGTTTAGCCAGTCCCAATCCATTCAGACCAATGCGTTATCAGAAGAATGTACACAAAAGCCCTTTTCAAAGCCTAAGCTACTAGCGAAGTTTTGCAGACGAACTTAGCAAAACTGGAGAATTGTGTTATCAAGCAAACTATGTTTTAAGGACACCCGAGTATTCTTGATCTGGTGGATAACAAACCAAACACAGATTAAACAGGGCCAGATTTAACACAGGAACAGTCCAAGGAATTTAGAGGAGGAATGAATGTCCCGGCACCCATGCAGCCATATTACAGGTAGTCATTGACTTACAACCTCAATTGAGTCACATTTGTTAAGTGAGTTTTCCCCCATTTTACAACCTTTCTTGCCTCGATTGTTAAGTGAGTCATTGCAATTGATAGATTAGTAATCCGGTTATTAAGCGAATCTGGTTTCCCCATTGTCTTGGCATCCGAATTTGGACCACGTGTTCACAGGAATGCTGCAAAGGTCATAACTATGAAAAACGAGTGCCGTTGCAAGTTTGAACAATCACTAAATGAATTGTTGTGAGAGAGGACGACCTGTACTAACTTCTAGTCTAGTGAAATACAGTATAAATGCATATTATGGAATCAAATTTCAGTCTAGGCTCCTGGAAAACAGAATGTGTCAAATTTTTATGTCTAGAAATATAAGGCCTAGAATTTCATTTGTTTTTTCCCCCCTGTAATTTGGAAAACAGGATACCGGTAGTTGGGGACATATCCAGTTCTGAAGTCTGGTACCTACCTTTTCAGTGTTTCCCTGAAAATAAGACCGTCTTATATATTTTTTGAACCGTGAAATAAGCACTTGGACTTATTGCCATGCTCAAAAGACCGATTGGGCTTATTATCAGGGGATGTCTTATTTTGGGGGAAACAGGGTACCATCCTTTCTTGCAATCCCAGTTCACAAGACACTTTCTTCTACCTCTGCTCAATTTTTTCTACTTGGGATGGGTTCATTTCCGAACAAGGTTGTAGCCTTTATCATTTTCTCAGCAAATTGATGGGGTTGGATTTTGGAAGATGTGGATTTATGTTGATTTTAATTTGTTTTAGTTAAACCATTTGATATGTCTAAAGTCAGGTGATATGACAAAGAGTTGGATACACAATAAATAAAATACTATCTTGTCTATTGATGCTCTCTTGCTTGTCATGTTGGCAATATGGACTTCAGAGATGCTATTAAATCCCACCCACCCCCGTCTCTCCCTTTTTCTCTTTCATACCACACATACCTGCACACACATGCCAGTTTGTAGTGTTTATTCCATAATTTCTCTCATTTATCTAATTCAATGTTATATCCAAAATTTTTTCCCCAGATTATCCTATTTTCTTTGACTACCTCCTCTTCCATTTTGCATCTTAATAAATAATTATATATATATATGTTTTCTGAGGTTTTCGCGGGTGTTTGTATGTAGGTCTTTGGTTATTCGGGTTTTCTCCCGCGTAAAATTGGAAGTGTCTTGGCGACTTCCCTGGTCCAACACCTTAAAGCCACAGGACACAATATTGACTTTAAAAAGACCAGAACTATCGCCAAAACTGAACACTTTAACAACAGAATAATCAGAGAAGCCATCGAGATAGAAAAACGCCCACACAGCACGAACAAACGAGATGATACCTCCCGCCTACCAGCCATTTGGAAACCGCCCTTATTGACAAACGAGTCCTTAACACGAGGAATGACACCAGACCCACACTCACGAGGTCCACACAGGATGTCACCACCACACATCCATCCAGAAAGCAGACCCAAACCCACACTGATCAGGAAACACGACCAAGGACCAGAAGCCAGACCGCAGCTGCAACATTAGCCATTTCAAACCCCTCCAATCCATACATGCAGCAGACTGACACCCACTACGAAGATGTAGCACGACCAAGGACCAGAAGCCAAACAGCAGCAGTGCAGCTCACCAGCTCAAATCCCCTGCAACTCAGACTAATCTGAGCACAACCAAGCCCCCACCCAAACAGGACACACCCCAGCCAATCAGAGCACAAAAACCCCATCCAATCAGAGCACAGCCAAGCTCCCACCCAATCAGTTCAAACCCCACTAGCAGTTAAAAGGAAGAAACAGCTGCAATCACACATTGCTCCCAGAAGCACGAAGCTGAAGCCTGAAGATGACGAATGAGACTTTGTCAAACGTCGCCAAGACACTTCCAATTTTACGCGGAGAAAACCCGAATAACCAAAGACCTACATATATATATATATATATATATATATATATATATATATATATATATATATATATATATTCTGAGGTTTTCATGGTGTTTGTATGTTGGTCTTTGGTTATTCGGGTTTTCTCGCGTAAAATTGGAAGTGTCTTGGCGCTTCATTTAGTCTCATTCGTCATCTTCAGGCTTCAGCTTCAGTGCTTCTGGGAGCAAATTGCAGCTGTTTCTTCCTTCTTCCAATCCATACATGCAGCAGACTGACACCCACTATGAAGATGTAGCACGACCAAGGACCAGAAGCCAAACAGCAGTGCAGCTCACCAGCTCAAATCCCCTGCAACTCAGACTAATCTGAGCACAACCAAGCCCCCACCCAAACAGGACACACCCCAGCCAATCAGAGCACAAAAACCCCATCCAATCAGAGCACAGCCAAGCTCCCACCCAATCAGTTCAAACCTCTCTAGCAGTTAAAAGGAAGAAACAGCTGCAATCACACATTGCTCCCAGAAGCACGAAGCTGAAGCCTGAAGATGACGAATGAGACTTTGTCAAACGTCGCCAAGACACTTCCAATTTTACGCGGAGAAAACCCGAATAACCAAAGACCTACATATATGTATGTGTATATATATATATATATATATATATATATATATATATATATATATATATATTCTGAGGTTTTGGTGTTTGTATGTAGGTCTTTGGTTATTCGGGTTTTCTCGCGTAAAATTGGAAGTGTCTTTTAAGTCTCATTCGTCATCTTCAGGCTTCAGCTTCGTGCTTCTGGGAGCAATGTGCGATTGCAGCTGTTTCTTCCTTCTTCCAATCCATACATGCAGCAGACTGACACCCACTATGAAGATGTAGCACGACCACGACCACGAAGCCAAACAGCAGCAGTGCAGCTCACCAGCTCAAATCCCCCTGCAACTCAGACTAATCTGAGCACAACCAAGCCCCCACCCAAACAGGACACACCCCCAGCCAATCAGAGCACAAAAAAACCCCCATCCAATCAGAGCACAGCCAAGCTCCCACCCAATCAGTTCAAACCCTCTCTAGCAGTTAAAAAGGAAGAAACAGCTGCAATCACACATTGCTCCCAGAAGCACGAAGCTGAAGCCTGAAGATGACGAATGAGACTTCGTCGAAACGTCGCCAAGACACTTCCAATTTTACGCAGGAGAAAACCCGAATAACCAAAGACCTACATATATATATATATATATATATATATATATATATATATATATATATATATATATATATATATATATATATATATATATATATATATATACACACACACATACACATACACACACACACATACACATGCAGGTCTTGGCATATTCGGATCTTTCTTATTTATTTATTTATTTATTTATTTATCAATTTGTCTTCCGTGCCCTGAAGAATTTTATTTAATTCGTGTGTTTCTCTTTGGAATCTGTATTGTGTTAAATCTGTCTTATATCTTGATTGTATTTGCATGTAAGGCCACTAATCAATGTCTGTACCCTGTTCTTTTAATTCTTGCTGTGATTTCAATTCGCCCTGGCTATTTAATAAACCCTTGTAACTTTTGCATGCACATCCCTACTGTTCATACTATAATTATATGGGCATATGACTTGGATTCTGCAAGTCTCATTCTATGCTAAAAAAGGTAAAGATTCCCCTCGCACATACATGCTAGTTGTTCCCGACTCTAGGGGGCGGTGCTCATCTCAGTTTCAAAGCCAAAGAGCCAGTGCTGTCCGAAGATGTGTCTGTGATCATGTGGCCAGCATGGCTCAACGCCAAGGGCACACGGAACGCTGTTATCTTCCCACCAAAAATGGTCCCTATTTTTTCTACTTGCATTTTTTACGTGCTTTCAAACTGCTAGGTTGGCAGAAGCTGGGACAAGTAATGGGAGCTAACCCCATTACACGGCAGCACTAGGGATTTGAACCGCTGAACTGCTGACCTTTTGATCGACAAGCTCAGTGCCCTAGCCCCTGAGCCACAGGGCTTAAATCTGCCTTTATAACACCTTTATAGCCCCTCAAGCCTAGACAGGGCTTAAATCTGCCTTTATAACACTTTCACACTGAGGGAAAATAGCTGAATGCAGATCTACCAAACCTTATCTTTTTTTCTGATGCCACCATTGTAGACATTGAAGACTCTGACTCATACTAAGCTTTACCCAATGGATTCCATTTTGCCTCGGGTGGGTATGTATGCCCACTTCTTCTCTACTGTTCTACCCTTCCACGTGAAGACTTTGCCCCAGTTAAAAATCAGCTTTGGACATGTCTTGGATGTTGGATTTTGGCTTCTTCTGAGAGCTTAGCCAGCTTTTTCTGGTTCTGGGCCAAATGATTTGAAAGGAGGTCCTTTATTTTGCAGGACTGGAGTTTGTGGATGGTCTGTTTTCCTGTTTTGGGGAAATATAAACCATGCAACATTGATTAGGAACTTTGTACTCCCTGACTGCTTGGTATTAATTCTTATGCTTGTGAAATCACTCTTCCATTATCTTCATTTAGAATACAGAATAACAGAGTTGGAAGGGACCTTGGAGGTCTTCTAATCCAACTCCCTGCTCAAGCAGGAGACCCTATACCTGTGATGGCGAACTTATGGCATGCGTACCAGAGGTGACATGCAGCACCCTCTCTGTGGGCACGCGAACTGTCACCCCAGTTCAGCTCCACCATGCATGTACGTGGACCTCCCGCCGGCCAGGTGGTCTTTGGGTCTCTGCTGTGCATTTACGGGGGGGCAGGGTGTGTGTTTGGGGTGCTCGCACATGCGCAGGGAGCAGGGTGCATGTGGGGGCGTGCATGCATGCGTGGGGGGGCAGGGTGCATGGGGGAGTCACATACACATACGTGAATGGGTGGGGCGCATGTGGGGGGCACGTGCATGTGGAGGGGGGCAGGACACATGCAGGGGGCCGCACATGTATTACATTTTGGGGTTGTGGGTGCGTGTGCACGCTTTGGGCACTTGGTCCAGAAAAGGCTAGCCATCACTGGCCTATATCATTTTAGACAAATGGATGTCCAATATCTTCTCTAAAACCTCCAGTGATGGAGCATCTGCAGCTTCTGGAGGCAAGCCGTTCCACTGATCAATTGTTCTCACTGTCAGGAAATTTCTCCTTAGTTCTAGGTTGGATTTTACTTCGATAGGTTTCCATTCATTACTTCTTGTCCTGCCCTCAGGTGCTTTGGAAATACCTCTTCTCTGTGATAGTCCCTCAAATATTGGAAGATTGTTATCATGTCACCCAGTCCTTCTTTTCATTAGAAATACCTAGTTCCTGCAACCATTCATAATATGCTTTAGTCTTCAGCTCCCTAATAATATTTGTTCTCTGCACTCTTTCTAAAGTTTAACCATCTTTTTTCTATTGACCAAAACTAGATGTAGTATTCCAAATGTGACCTTACCAAAGCAGGATAAAGAGGTACTAACGTGACCTTGATACTGTCCTTCTGTTGATGCAGATAATAATAATAATAATAATAATAATAATAATAATAATAATAATAATAATAATAATAATAATAATAATAATAATAATAATATCAGAGTTGGAAGGGACGTTGGAGGTCTTCTAGTCCAACCCCCTGCCCAGGCAGGAAATCCTACACCATTTCAGACAAATGGCTATCCAACATCTTCTTAAAAATTTCCAGTGTTGGAGCATTTACAACTTCTGCAGGCAAGTTGTTCCACTGATTAATTGTTCTAACTGTCAGGAAATTTCTCCTTAGTTCTAAGTTGCTTCTTTCTTTGATCAGTTTCCACCCATTGCTTCTTGTCCTGTCCTCAGGTGCTTTGGAGAATAGTTTGACTCCCTCTTCTTTGTGGCAGCCCATGAGATATTGAAATACTGCTATCATGTCTCTCCTAGTCCTTCTTTTCATTAAACTAGACATACCCAGTTCCTGCAACCATTCTTCATATGTTTTAGCCTCCAGTCCCCTAATCATCTTTGTTGCTTAGGATGCTTAGGATAGCATTGGCTTTTTTTTGCCTTGATGATTTCCCTTTCTATCCCCTCATCTATTTAACTTCATTTATGGAGATGTTGATGAGTACTGGGCCTAAGACAGAACCTCCATATGCTTCCTCCCATGTAGATGTAGTTCCACTGAGGATTATCTCAATGAGTTATGAATCCATCTGGTGGTGATGCTGTCTATTCCACATTTTTTCTATCTTACCAAGAAGTAGGTTGTGGTCTACTTTATCAGATGCCTTACTGAAGTCCAAGTATAGTATGTCCACGGCATTTTGCTGGTCCACTAATTTAATCGTTTTGTCAAAATACAGTTTATCTGGCATTTCACCATGGAAAGTTGGGACCAATTCATAGGTCAAACTACTCTTCTCACTACAAGTCCAACTAACGTATTCCCAGAAGATGCAGATTGGAGTCTATCTCAGCACATCCAGTGAAAAATAGTTCCTTCACTTCTTTGCAGAATTGTTAAATTATTAGCACTGTTAGGAATTTCTTCCAGTAGAATCTACCTCCCTGAATTTGTGGCTCTGCATCTCGGATTTCAGATTCTACAAGAGGGCCAAGAAATTTATGCCAGCATGGTGAAGGAAAGGCAGACTTGAGCTCTGTCACTTTATAGCACATCAGACTTCCCAAGTGGGTAATCTAGAGTGATTTGAAGATAAACCTGGAGATCATAAAGTTAGGGACAGCAATCTATTGACTTCCAGTTGGTTGGGTGAGTCTGCTACTTGAGCCGTCAATGAGAAAGATCATGTTACCATCCTCTTAAAATAAATAATTATTAAAACAGTAATAGTGTTACAGTAATTAAAATAGTAATGTAGATTTACTTTGTTTCATCCTTAATGTGTCAGTGAACTGATGCTCATCTCAATAATTTCAATATGGGGGGGAAAAACTCCATTGTGCTGAATGATTTGCATTTGTAGTAACAATTTAGAGTGACAGCTCAACTAAGGTTCTTTTAGAAAACACTGTTATCAATCTGTTGAGCACTGAAGGAATAAGTTGGAGGAGGATTCTGCTTTGAGTGAACTTTCAGCTTAGCTGCTTAGCCAGATACCATGTCTGTAAGAAAGATCTCTGGAGTTCCTGGCAAAAGATGCAGGGTGAGGTGACTGAGGCACAATAAGGTTGATTTGCACAACAAGTACAAATGTGTTGATGAAAAACTAAATGGAAAAGAAAGTGCAAAAGTTGGTGGTAGATAAGAAGTATCTCAGCCATCTGGAAAACTTTTCCACGATCTCCAAAGCACCTGAGGGTAGAACAAGAAGCAATGGGTGGAAACTAATCAAGGAGAGAAGCAACTTAGAACTAAGGAGAAATTTCCTGACAGTTAGAACAATTAATCAGTGGAACAACTTGCCTGCAGAAGTTGTGAGTGCTCCAACACTGGGAGTTTTTAAGAAGATGTTGGATAACCATCTGTCTGAGATGGTGTCGGGTTTCCTGCCTAGGCAGGGAGTTGGACTAGAAGACCTCCAAGGTCCCTTCCAACTCTGTTATTCTAAAAATTCTGATCAGTGGAAGGTGCAAATTAGGGAAGAGAATTTGTCTTGGAAAGCTAAAATTGGAATGCAAGGAAAATGAGTGATCTAAAAAGAAAGAAACGGAAGGAGGTGGAGTGTTGAGAGAGAGAGAGTTAAAATAACCCACTTGAACCTGTTATTCTTCAGTGTATAATTTTATATGATGATGAAATGCAAAGTGGGACAAAGCCAAAGTAACATACCTTTAGTAGAGACTCATTCCAGAGAATGAGCGCTAATGTTGCAAAAGATATCCAGGTCATCCCCAGGAGACTGAGGTTGTCTAGAGACCTTCTCTAGATGTTTGGATTGGATGAGTAAAGTAACATTTGGCAAGGCTGTTTCTGACATATCACAGTGCTACATTGTAAGCTTGTACGTGATAAATAATGTTTTCAACTGAACATGAAAACCTGTGGCTAATGCAATAATCTCAGAATAGGTATTTATCAGCATAGTAAATTCAGCACTGCCACAGCCTCAGAGTCATTTTGAAAGACAATTTCTACTCTCCGATTCTCCAGCTAGAAAGCCATGCTGTCTGGAGGATTATGGGAACTGAATTGCAATTTATATGGACTGAGCCAAAAAAAAAATTAATTTTGTGTGGAGATGTGATCCTCTCATTCTTCCCTAAACTTTCAGGGCCATGGGGAACAAAAAGAGTTGGGATGTGGAGCTCAATGGGACTGTGATTGTGCCGGAGACCAAGGCAAAACCACGGAAGGGGAAGGATGAACTAGAAGAAAGAGGCCAGTGGACCAACAAAGTAGAGTATGTGCTTTCTGTGGCCGGAGAGATCATCGGATTGGGAAATGTTTGGCGATTTCCTTATCTCTGCTACAAGAACGGAGGTGGTAAGTATCCAATATTCATAATTTGTCAGTGTCATGAAATTGCTTGGGACCATTGCTTATTATGCAAGAGCTTTGAAACAAATGTGAAGTTGCAAACGATTAGCAAACGATGTGCAATAGAGAGATTAAAGCATAAAACTGGCTATAAACATTTACAATGTAAAATGAACAACTCATAATAAAACCATCGGCTGTTGGACCAACCTGTGAATCATCAGATAACATCTCATCATCATATCTGGTGTGACAGATTGTTTGCACATTGTTTGTGCTGGCAGTGCAAAATGTTACAAGCCGCACATTTTCCTATCAGCAGGAAAAATCACAAATCTGTACAGCCTTCCATATGTTAGACTTTCTGTTTTAAAACTGTGCTAAAATCCTTGGTCTAGGGAAGAAGTAGAATGGGCACAGAATGGGAATGGCTAATGACCATGTCAAATGGTCATAAATATTCCTATTTCTATTTATGACTATTTGATAGTAGCAGCTGTTGTCTGGAGTTTTATATATCTACTATACTTGGCAAGAGTCTATATGAGCAGCACTGGTGTAGTATTTAAAGAAATGAACAGATACAGGGAGAATGCAAGCCATGAAATATCAATGAGTAAGAGTGAACTTCCCCTCTGCCCATCTCTCCCATTCCAGTCTAACTTGTGGAAGAATTTGGAGGAGGAAGTGCTAGGTATGGTTCTTGATCTTTTGGAGAAACAATAGGACATATAAACTAACATAGCCTTTGTGGCTGTTATGGCACATTGTCACAATACAGGGACTTCCCTTTATTCAGGTAGTCCTCGATTTACGACCACAACTGAGCCCAACGTTACTGTTGTTAAGTGAGACATTTGTTAAGTGAATTTTGCCCCATTTTATGACCTTTCTTCCTTCAGTTGTTAAGTGAATCACTGCAGATGAGAAGTTAGTAATCCGGTTGTTAAGTGAATCCAGCTTCCCCATTGACTTTGCTTTGTCAGAAGGTCACAAAAGGGGATCACGTGACCTTGGGACACATCAGTGGCCATAAGTCCGAAACAGTTGCCAAGCGTCTGAATTTTGATCACGTGATCATGGGGATGCTGCAAAGGTTGCAGCTGTGAACAACGGTCATCGGTCCCTTTTTTCAACGCCGTTGTAACTTGGAATGGTCATTAAATGAACTGTTGAAAGTTGAGGACTATCTATATAGGGGTATCTCGCTTCATAGTGCATAAGAGGTGGGACTTGCATTATAATATTGGGTTGCTTCATCTTTTGATCCCCTAAATTCCATTGCAAATACCAAAGTGAATGAATACGATAAAGGAGCACACTGCCGCCAGAGAATTAATTTAAAATATAGATATTCATGGGGAGAACCTACAGAGAGTGGGAGAGTCGTCAGGATCTTTAATGGCACAACAGATCTTGTTCAATAGGGATTCCTCACATTTCTATAGCTACATTCCACGTGCAGTCTCAGTGTAGACCATTGAGTAAATAAGATGACCAACTTTTTAACAATGAGAAGGAGGACACAAATAAATTGAAGAAAAAAATATCATAAATAAATAAAATTAATTATTAAAACCGAAACAATAACATAAGCGAATAAACTTGTAAATAAAATTATACATATTTGGAAATTATTAAATAGATAATGAATTAATAAAATGTGAATTATTGTGCTCACCTGTGTATGGTTGAATTTTCACTGAGAAAGAAGTGAGTTTAATGCATGCGTGTGTGCCATGTCGTGTTTCGGTAAGAAGTAAACAAAGCCACTTGCCCGCGACACACTCTTTCAAAACAATTCTCCTGTGTGGAGCGCATGCGTCTCATAATCGCTTCTCGTCACACTGTACCAAGCCTTGACGAATCATCTTGTCAAATACATCACATGCAACAGATCGGATCGACATCGATCGAATACAGAGATTTACAGATTAGTCTTCAAATATCGAAAAGGAGGACATGTAAAAGGACACTTTTCGAGAAAGGGCAGAACTTATGAAAGAAGGACTGTCCTCCCTAAAGGAGGACACTTGGTCACCATAGACTAAATAATGAGACAGGAAATCACATTTCCCCTATGACAACATATTGTGCTTGAGAAACTGGTAAGATGTTATCCTTCAGCAGAAGTGCTTGATGAACTAACTAAATATTGCACACTCGATGAACTTGAAACTGGAGTTTGGGAATGACCCACATTTGTGTAAAATACAGCTGAGGATGCATTATTCCATGTATCGCATTGGGTTCAATATGGATGCAAATTAACACGCCTTTATTGTTGGCCTCAAGTTCCAGTTATCCGGATTTAACTTGGCACTGAGAAAATAGTCGAGGATGTCAGAGGTCTAATGTTTTTAATGATGACTAGCATTCAGGCCAGAGGGAAAGACTTCTTGCTGAGGCCTTGCAATTAATTGTCCATCATGGGAAAATGCATCTCACTCAGAGTTATTATTGCCGGGACTAGCCAAAGAACCATAAAAAACAAAATCAGGGTTTTTTTTCTAGGAAATAGAATGCGAGTATTGCAAACAGATATTGTTTGTATTGCAAACAGATTGCAACAGTCCAGAAAACATGGGTCAGTGTGGAAAACAAAGCATGTGTTTCCTTTTCCTTCCTCCCCCCCCCCCCCGCAAAGTGATGGAGCTTATACCTTATGGGTTGGCCACTGAGACAGTTCATTTGAGCAAATTAGGATGGGTAGCATGCAGGATGGAAAGACCAAGGGAGAAAATTCTTGCATTCCACAACTCTAAGCTCCACAAATACCCCAAAACTCTTGGAAAAATCTGAAGATTCAAAGTTCCTATTCACATAAAGGCCCAAAACTTTGCATCTCGGATTAGAATAGAATAGAATAGAATAGAATAGAATAGAATAGAATAGAATAGAATAGAATAGAATAGAATAGAATTTTTATTGGCCAAGTGTGATTGGACACACAAGGAATTTGTCTTTGGTGCATATGCTTTCAGTGTACATAAAAAAAAAGATACTTTCATCAAGGTACAACACTTACAACGCTTAATGATAGTCATAGGGTACAAATAAGCAATCAGGAAACAATCAATATCAGTATAAATCGTAAGGATACAAACAAGAAAGTTACAGTCGTAAGTGGAAGGAGATGGGTAATGGGAACGATGAGAAGATTAATAGTAGTGCAGTTTTAGTAAATAGTTTGACAGTGTTGAGGGAATTATTTGTTTAGCAGAGTGATGGCGTTTGGGAAAAAACTGTTCTTGTGTCTAGTTGTTCTGGTGTGCAGCATTCTATAGCGTCGTTTTGAGGGTAGGAGTTGAAACAGTTTATGTCCAGGATATGAGGGGTCTGTAAATATTTTCACAGCCCTCTTTTTGATTCGTGCAAGATACAGGTCCTCAATGGAAGGCAGGTTGGTAGCCATTGTTTTTTCTGCAGTTCTAATTATTCTCTGAAGTCTGTGTCTGCCTTGTTGGGTTGCCGAACCAAATTATTTAATTATTTAGTAAATTAAGCGCTATTGTGGTGTTTCCTATTCCCTCCACCTCTTTTATTCATTTACCATGCCCACAAATTCTTAAGAGGTTAATCTTATATTCAGAACAGAAACTGGACTTTAATTTCTTATTACTGCCTTCCTTGCTAATTCAGTTCTGATAGTCCTGTAGGCCCTGATGCATAATCTTGTTTTTCCAGATTTTCTACATCAAGTGAATGTGTCAACGTCCGAGATGGTGACATCGAGGCCATGCCGCTGCGCGCTGTTTCGGAGTTGCCACAAGCGAGGAGGGCGGGGTTTCCACAGGGCACACAGATGGGTGTGAGGTATTGGGTGTCTTCGCCAGCCTCAAATGCCGCTGGCTCCTCCTCCTCGCTTCTTTGTCCCACCCCACCCCCGTGAGTCCCTGGGGACGACACCCCTCACACCCATCTGTGCGCCCCATGCAATCCCCTCTCTCCTCCTCACTTGTGGCAATTCTGAAATGGCACGCAGGGGCGTGGCCTCAATGTCGCCGTCTCAGATGTTGACAGAGTAATTTAATAACAGTGAAAAGTACCAGATTCAAGCATGAAAGAAGGCCCATTTTTTTCTTTATATATAACGTACGCGGATTTGCCCATAGTCTATGGAGAGATTAGAATCATGAAACATCCTGAAAATAAACTTGCTGATTTTGATTCACAGATCTCTGCCTCGGTCAAAAGTGTGGGATCAAGTTGTGAAATATCTTTTTTTTTAAAAAAAACAAAACCCAGCACTTTAATGATGCTGCTTTTGTATTTCAATTAAGGAAGAGAGTGGGAAATTCATAAATCAAGGAATGTCTACTCTATTAAAAAGCCATTGCTGATGAACTATCTTTGGCTTATATCAGAGGTCTTCAAACTTGGCAGCTTTAAGACTTGTGGACTTCAACTCCCAGAATTCTCCAGTCAGCTGCCTGGAGAATTCTGGGAGTTGAAGTCCACAAGTCTTAAAGTTGCCAAGTTTGAAGATCTCTGGCTTATATGATTCTACTTTCAACCAAGTTTTATAGACTTGGGAAGCAATTTACACAGAGGGTGTGCTGATAAGATAACAAATGAAAAGAGTAAGATTGGCATAGACAAAAAGGGTTGTTTCAGCATTCTCAGGTCCAAAGATCCATTGAGTTCATTTGCATTTTACATACCTTGAATGGTACAGATAGTCCTCGACTTACAACAATTCATGTAGTCACCGTTCAAAGTTACAGCAGTACTGAAAATATGATTTAGGAGAGTTTTCGCACTTACAATCCTTGCAGCATCCCCATGGCCAGGTGATCAAAATTCGGACATTCGGCAAGCGACTCACGTTTATGACGGTTGCAGTGTCCCAGGGTCATGTGATGTCTTTTGCTTTTACGGCCTCCTGACGAGCAAAGTCAATGGGGAAGCCAGATGCATTTAACAACCGTGTTAGTAAATGTATCGCCTGCAGTGATTCACTTAACAACTGTGGCAAGAAATATCTCACTTAACAACAGAAAGTTTGGACTCAATTGTGGTCGTACGTTGAGGACTACCTTTTCCTCGGATATTTTAATGTTGTTGTTTTTTGCATTTTAAAGATTTTTATTCTTTTGAAATAAGAATAAATTTTATGATTTTAATTGTAATACATAGGTTTTTGAATCGTAAGCTGCCCAGAGTCGTTTGTGAGCTGGGTGGCTATAGAAAAATAAAAATAAATAAATAAACAAAACAAGCAAACAAATGAATAAATCATCTCCGATCATCTCAAAGAATCTGCCAGGATATTAATGAGGCTGATTTCTACTTTTGTTTAGCTTTGGTTTATAACAAAAGAAACCATGTACCACAAAGACATTGTTAAGAATCACCTGGCCTGATTCCCAGGGAATCACACTTTGGCTAAGATGCTTGCAGCTTTGGAATTTCCCCTATCTGGAGAAATCTTAATATTAGGACCACCATTTCTGAGCTGCTAAAACCCAGATGCCACCAAACAGCAGCAAAGAGATAGAGAAAGCATTAGCTTTTTCAAGGTCAGAGGTGTTAGTCATACATGATAACAATTCAGTGTCTTTTTGATTCTATAACATAGCCTTCCTTAGCTGGTTGGATTACAATCTGCATAACCCCAGGCCTTTAATTTTCCTTACTGTTCCTCTTAATGCGGGTGAAGAAGGAGAGTGCAAAAGTTGGCTTGAAACTCAACATTAAGAAATCTAAGATCATGGCATCCGGCCCTCTCAATTCTTGGCAGATAGATGGGGAAGAAATGGAGGTAGTGACAGATTTTATTTTCCTGGGCTCCAAGATCACCACAGATGGGGACTGCAGCTAAGAAATTAAAAGACGCTTGGTCCTGGGGAGGAAAGCTAAGGCAAATCTAGACAGCGTACTAAAAAGCAGAGACATCACCCTGCCAAGAAAAGTGTGTATAGTCAAGGCTATGGTTTTCCCAGTTGCAATGTATGGCTGTGAAAGCTGGACCATAAGAAAGGCTGAGCGCCAAAGAATTGAGGCCTTTGAACTCTGGTGCTGGAGAAGACTCCTGCGAGTCCCTTGGACTGCAAGGCGATCAAACTGGTCAGTCCTAGAGGAGATCAACCCTGATTGTTTCTTAGAAGGTCAGAACCTGAAGATGAAACTGAAATACTTTGGGCACTTAATGAGAAGGAAGGACTCACTGGAGAAGAGCCCAATGCTGGGAAAGATTGAGGGGAAAAGAAGAAAGGGACGACAGAGAACGAGGTGGCTGGATGGAGTCACTGAAGCAGTAGGTATGAGCTTAAATGGACTCCAGAGGATGCTAGAGGACAGGAAGGCCTGGAGGAACGTTGTCCATGGAGTTGCAATGGGTCGGACACAACTTCGCAATTAACAGCAACAACTGTTTCTATGCTCTCACCATTGTCTTCTTTCTCAAGCAGTTTTCATTAGGATCTGATTTAATGATAAATAGCAAGTGGTACTCCAGAAGTTGATGAACAGTAACTACCAATATTCCTAGGAAGCATGAACTGCTTGGAAAGAAGAACAGTATTTCAAGTCAGCAGTATCTGGAATGCCTTGAGTTGCCTACTCTTGGCTTGATACAAGAATTTGTGTCACATTCCTAGAGTTGCCTCAAACAGTGACAATGGGCAATATATAGTTTTAATTAATAAACAAGGGTGCGCAGTGCTTCAGATGCAATTCCCAAAAAGGGATTTGGAAAGAATCTTGCAGAACATGTCCTAATTGCATAATTCTGGGAAAAAGCAGGGTGCTTAAAAAAGCTGCAAAGACGTGCTAGATTTTTGGTCCACACGTCTGTGGAGATTCTCAATCATCCAGGTCATGGTTGTCCCAAGGGTGCTTTTAAAAAGGCAACTGCCTTTTGAAACTTACATTTTCAAAATCACCTTTGGGTAAAGTGACCAGATTTCAGCGATGGCAAAGTGGGACACCATTGATGGGGGCGGGAAGAGGGGGGCTGTGCATGTGTGCTGAGTCTTGCCATCTGCCTGAAGGAGGAGGAGCGGCTGCTGCTTCTCCACTCTTCCAGGCAGGCTCAGCTCTCCTCTCGGCTCTTCCAGGCAGGCTCGGTTCTCCTCTCGGCTCTTCTCTTCCTCTCGGGTGAAGTCAAGTGGCGTCTCTCCTCCCTCTCGCGCCCCCTTCTCTGCCACTCCCCCTTCTCCGCCTCCTCCTCTTGCGTTGCCGCCTCCCATTTTCAGAATGGGAGTGAAACAAAAAAAATCAGGACTTATTGGAATTGATGCGGGACGCGGGACAAATTATTAAAAAGCGGGACGTCTGTTCACTATACCTTTGG
The DNA here is from genome assembly GCF_028640845.1 of Ahaetulla prasina. NCBI lineage: Eukaryota > Metazoa > Chordata > Lepidosauria > Squamata > Colubridae > Ahaetulla > Ahaetulla prasina. The sequence goes on along the minus strand of NC_080545.1, from coordinate 82,832,093 downwards.
GACATTTTTAGCTCACCTGCTCTTAAATACCTTTTGGGAAAGAAATTCACAAGTGCTGCAAAACTTTAGTGGAAAATATGCATAATTACCCTAATATGAAATGTTCTTTCTTCTTCTTCTTGAAAGCACATTTAGCAAATTACATTTGTTCCACCAACATTTCCTCCCTTTCTGTTACCAACAGGGGCCTTCTTAATTCCATATGCCATCTTTCTCTTTATCTGTGGAATTCCAGTCTTCCTCTTGGAGACAGCCTTGGGACAATACACCAGTCAAGGAGGAATCACTGCCTGGAGAAAGATCTGTCCTATCTTTGAAGGTACATTGGTGGTACATCAGAAATGCTGGTAACTTTCCATCAAGAACTTGGTGTACCTTTTGATTTGATTCCCTCTGAGTTTCCTAGCCACAGGGCATGGCTGAAGGCCAAAGGCTGACAGTGCACCTGTTTCATCCTATCCTCAAAGATAAAAGTGTGAGTCATCCTGAGATTTTCTGTTGGAGGTAGAATCAGTGTTGCCTAACCAAAGAGAGAGCTAAAGAAACGATCAGACTGGGGGGACTGGGACAAGGCACGCCTGGAGTTGGAACGCGTCCAGGACGCTGGAGAAAGCAAAGGGCAGATTCTTGGAAAAGGAATCTGGAATCAAAACAAAAAGATATGCCAGTGGTTACTTTTAAACATGTCCAGTGATGGGATTTAGATGAAAGTAGCAGCAAAGCAAATTATGAACTGGGGTAGGTTTGTGAAGGCATCTCTTTCCAGAAGCAGCTGGATATTGAAAACATTTTGAGTAGAGGTTAATCCTCTCTTGCAAAAGTTAGATTTTATTTATGTTAATTATGCACTCAATTCTTTTTCTTCTGGCCAGCCAGCAAATCAGAGTCTGCATCCTGCCCAGTAGAGAAGACTCTTGGCTCCATTCAGATCATGGACTAGCTTAACACATTTTAGCATAGTGGGTTGCACCATTCCAAAGTATATAGTTTGCTTGCAAATCAGTGTCTTAGTCAGCCTCAATCAATTGTGTTAGCGGGTTGTTCAAAAACAACCAATTTACACAATTTCAATCTGCAGATGGGAAAGATCAATTTTAATCATTTCTCATGAGCCTAAGTTTCATGCATGGGGCTTTGCAGATGTGCTGGAGCACAGTTTTCAACAATGAAACAGCCTGGAAGATGGGCTGAGGAAAATAGGAATAACATAGGATGCAGTAGAGCAGAGGTCTCCAAATTTGGCAACTTTAAAACTTGTGGACTTCAACTCCCAGAATTCCCCAACCCCAAGTTCTTTGCCTTCAGCTCTGATTTATAACATGGCTCAAAATAACATTTTACATAAACAGAGGTTTGTAGATTAAGGGCCATTTTAATTCTAATCTTGTGTACAGAGAAGTGGAAGAGAGATGGATTGCAGAGTTAGAGGTGTCCATTCATTATGGGTGATGTTCAGTGGTGGGTTTCTACCTGTTCGCCCCGGTTCAGGAGAACCGGTAGCGACGGCAGTGGGAAGCTTCACCCACCCACCCAGATGTCATCAAAAATGCTCTGTGCATGCGCTGAAGCACTGCACTCTACCGATAGCGAACCGGTAGCTCCGGGATTTGAATCCCACTACTGGTGATGTTGTAGTAACTGTGTTGTGTCTCGTCCGATCTCACCACAGCCGGGGCTTTCTTATCTGCTTCCGAACATGGAGGAATGTCCTAGTATGCCTCCCGGCCCCAGCCCTGGCTCCATGCCCAGACAGGCTGAAGAGGAGGAAGTATCTCCAGGCCCCAGCTCTGGCTCCATGCCCAGGCAAACGGAGCAACTAGACCCCTCCCCCTCCTCCACAGCATGTGAGCCTGAGGGAGGTCAATTGCCAACAGCTGCAGACTGGAGTGACCCTCGCGTCAGAAAACTTGATAGGCGGAGGCAACAGAAGGAAGGGAGGGGCAGGCCTGATAAGTGCTGAGTCATAGAGCCACACCCCATGGCCTATATAAAGGACCTGCTTTCTGGCATTCTCTGAGTCAGGCAAAGTCTAAACATATCTTGCTGAAGTCACTTTCTGGTCTCCTGCCTGCCCTGAGGACTTTGCTAGGACTTTGGCAGAGCTGCAGAGGCACGCCTGATTCGGATTTCCCTGACCCGGCCGTCAGTGGAGGAGTGGGACACGACAAACTGATGGTACACCACACATCATACAGCCAGCCATTTGTACTGCTAGGATACACAGCTGAGTACTGGGCTCCTCCTTCACTCTGTCCCCTAACTTATTCTTCCTGGATCAGGTAGAGCTTCTTAGCTGTTTCTTCTCCATTCTCCTATTTATGCTACACAGCCAGTTCAGCATTCCTTAAGCCTTCTGCAGTTTTCCAGATGTGATGGATTACAACCAGTGCTGAGTACAATTCAAAGGCCAGTCCCAATTGGCTGCTGGAAATAGAATGGGAGGGTGCTCATTGGGTCTGTCTCAGGCAGCAAAGTGAGAAGGATTGGCAGAAATACAACAGAGATCATCCACGTTAGAATGCGTCTAATGAGAGCAACTGTAAGGAAGTCGGCCAGCAGAATATGAACAAAGTTTATAAATTGTACATTAGCTTATATGTTTTGCTCTACAAGCGACTTTATAAGAGAAATCTGAAAAGCAAGTTTTCCCCCCAAATGCATATTGCTAGATTTTTTTTTTTAAAAAAAACCTTTTATTTATATGATGCATGTTGGTGCAAAGCATCAAAGATTATGACAGTTATCCCCCCAAATTTATAATGCCAAACTGAAAGTGTTATTTCTGACTATGTTCATTGAGAAATGTCCTGATGGAAATGCTGCTGCATCATTGCAGATTTTTTTTTTAACCAAGCTGGGCCAGTCTCAACATTTGGAGTGGGGTCAAAAGAAGAACCAATAAGGCAGCTTATAAATTAGCTGCCTATAATAACCTTGTACGCTTATTTTAAAGAATAAGCCTACAAGGTCCCTAACCCCTGCACCCTAAACTGCAGACCTGAAGTTAAGGTGGGTTAAGGTGATAGTACAATGAAACAGTGTGAAAGTAAAGTACTTATCCTATAGTTTACATCATGGGTGAAATCCAGCAGGTTCTGACAGGTTCTGGAGAACCGGTAGCAGAAATTTTGAGCAGTTCAGAGAACCAGCAAATACCACCTCTGGCTGGCCTCAGAGTAGGGTGGGAATGGAGATTTTGCAATATCCTTCCCCCAGGAGTGGGGAGGGAATGAGGATTTTATAGTATTCTTCCTCTGGTGTGGGGTGGGAATGGAGATTTTGCAGTATCCTTCCGCTGACACACCCACCCAGCCAAGCCACGCCCAACAAGCCAAGCCATGCCCAACAAGCCAAGCCACAGAACCGGTAGTGAAAAAAATTTGGATTTCACCACTGGCTTACATTGCATAGACTGAATCTACTGTTTTTCTCCAGAGTTTTCCATTTTCTCTCATGTATATTGTTAGCACCCGGAAACATCAGCAAAGAAGAGTTAATTCATCTGACAGGCTTTCCATTGTACATATTCCAAACAAGAGTTATGTTTGGGCTATGATGCATGACCAATCTAAAGGCCAAATCGCATGTGATGATAAATACATATTTCATCAACAACGTTCAATCTAACAATTTCATTTGAGAGGTAGATCAAGGGCACTGCACCGTTTTCAAAATAAAACTCTGCGCTGAGTTTTGCTTCCAAAAATTCATGAAAAAAGAAGCTGTCAAAACCAATATTGTATTTTTTCCTCTTCTTCCTCCTCCTTCAGCTTCTATGCCCGACCTTGGAGGGGAAGTGGGACGAATCTTATTGTCTCTTGGATGTTGTCCAAAGGATATAGAATAGAATAGATGTTTTTATTGGCCAAGTGTGATTGGACACACAAGAAAATTGTCTTGGTGTATATACCCTCAATGTACATAAAAGAAAAGATACGTTTATTAAGAATCATAAGGTACAGCACTTAATGATAGTCATAGGTTACAAATAAGCAATCAGGAAACAATATCAATATATCAATTTTAGCTAGCATATTATTTAAAAAAACTAGCTAATATTGCTAATAGTTCAGGCCTGTCAAACTGGAGGCCCAGGGGCCAGATATGGCCTGCACAGGCCACACCCACCCCATCTCCACAAAGGCAAAACACATCGCAATGTGTCACAATACGGCCCACAATGATCGGGTTTGACACCTCTGTAATAATTAGTTTGTTGTGAACACGTGAACCCAGAAAAGTGTTAATTGAACAAACCACACTTTGAATACCCTTGATGTCTTGATGTTTTATGTAAACACACCTATCTTTTCTCTTCTTTCAGGAATTGGATATGCTTCACAAGTGATTGAATCTTATCTGAATATTTATTACATTGTCATTCTGTCTTGGGCCCTATTTTACCTCTTCAACTCCTTCTCAGCTGTATTACCCTGGTCCAATTGCAACAACTACTGGAACTCAGGTAGGTGCATGAATACCCATGCCTGCAACTACCTGCAGGAAATAACAACAGTAGTAAGAAGTACATCTACTGGCTTTTGAGTGGCAAAACAGCATGGACTTATGATATGTGCACCAGTGCCTTTAGGTCAGTGATTCTCAACTTTGGCAGCTTTAAGAAGTCTGGACTTCAACTCCCAGAATTCCCCAGTCAGCAAGGCTGGCTGGGAAATTCTGGGAGCTGAAGTCCAGACATCTTAAAGTTGTCGAGTTTAGGAAGCACTGCTTTAGGTGAATGGCATGTTATGTTTTCTTTCTCTGACTCAGTAAATGTGTTACATATGTGGGGTGTGAACTTTCTTGAAATTGGACAACCTTGGCATTCTTTCACTTAGAAAACAAATTCCTTATGTAAAGAAGACCACTTAAAATTGTAGAACTTTTTGTTTTGGCTCCTCATTAAGGGAAGGTTGCAAAATTATAAGTGGATTGCAACCACCAGATTTGTGTTTGTGTTGTTTGGATAGGAAGCAGAGAGGCTACATCTCTGTCTCTTCTTTCCCACTTACCCAGCCAACTTTTCACACCTCCAGTGAATTGGAATAAAAATCCCATCCCATTAAAAATGATGTAGAAGTATCTTTGGGTAGGCTAAGGCTCAAGAGGGAGCAGATGATGAAAGGATTGTCCTGCCAACATCATGTAAGCTCTACTTCAGGGGTGCCAAACTCAAGGCCTGCGGACAGGATCTGGCCCAGCCTGAAAATAGTGAAGCATCGGCCCGCGGTGCCTCTGCCAACAAAAATGGAGCATGGGAGGGCCACACATGCTACCCCTCTCAAATTCCATTTTTGCTAGTAGAGGGTTGCAGGAGGCTGTCGCAGCTGAAAATGGATCTCACAAGGACTGTGGGCAGCCCCCCTCCCTGTGCTCCGCTTTTACTGGCAGAGGGTTGCAGGAAGCCGTTGCAGTTGAAAATGGAGCTCGGGAGCCCATTTTTGCTGGCAGAGCACTCGGGCCACCACAGGTGCCCCGACATGAGTGATGTTGAGCTGGCCATGCCCACCTTGGTCATGCCCACCCTGGCCCTGAGGTCAAACACAACCCTGATGTGGCCTTCAATGAAATCAAGTTTGACACCCTTGCTCTACTTCTTTGTACTTGCATTATGATCTACTCATATGAAAGTGATGAGATGTATGTCACAATGGTATGGTCGTACTTCTATCATTTTCACACTTCTGATCTCAGCATATCGGGGTGGTAGATTAGTGGAGGTGGTTTTTGCACTTTAGTCAAAAGCACTGAAGCGCTTCCAGATTGAAAGGATTAGCCGGTGACATCACTGTTGTCTTGGGTATGCCCAGTTGTCCTCGGCAGGAGTTGGAGTGAAGGACGAGAACTCAACCCCGCCTCATGGCAGCTCTTGGGTCTCGAACGTGAGCTTGCTAACCTCCTGCTCATCATTCTAACCACTCGAGCCGCCTTGCTCCTTTAGTGGAGATGGCTGAAAACCATTCTCCCATCAATAAATTCAAGCTCTTCTCTACAATCTTAGCACACCAGTCTGATTGTTTGGGATGCAGACCATTTTTTAAAAGTTGATCTCAACCTCTGGCCTCAAGAATGATGGCATGAACTGAGTCTGCCCCATAGTAATCAGATGCAGCAGAATTCCTTGCCTTCCCCTTACATGCCAGTGGGTACCCATGTCTTTATTTAGGCAGAATTCTATTTGTTTTATTTTGTGGAAATGGATAAACTCTGGAAAAGCAGGGCAACCCAATAATGATTCAGGTTGACCTCTGAACATTTTTTATGTTTTGCTTTGCATGTTCACTTTACCTCCTTTCTCTGGGGGGTGGGTTGGGTTGTAGAATATGAGTGTTATTCTCCATCCTCCGTCATTCAGCCCTTCAGGGTAGATCAGACTAAATGAATGTCATGTATTTCTGTAATATGTTTAATGTCAATCTACACTAATGGAATCCTACAAGACTGAATGCATTCCCACCACCTCATCTTTATGTCTAAGACATTAACTCACATTACATTCCTACCCTGAACACAACCCTCTTTTATCTGACCATTGTCTTTGCCTTCTGTCTCTCAAGGCCATTCCCTTACCCTCTATATCTCCCTATCACCAGATGTTTATGTGTATGTCCCATTGTAGACACACCTTCTACTTCTGTTCTGTAGTCAGCCTTTTCTCTACACATCTCTAGGAGACAGCAGGGCAATTAGATAATTTTTAAACCCCGGGTTCAGTGTTGTAAAAGAGGGGTTGCCTTCCCAGAGGGGAATGGGACAACTTGCTACAGCCAATTTGCTGTGGCCAACTCACCATGGCCAACTCACCATGGCCAACTTGCTACAGAACAACCCACTCTGGGACAATTTAACAATTCTATTTAATGATTTAAAGTAAATAAAAAGTTATTTTAATTTTTTGCCATTCACATTTCATTCGGTTCGCCCTTTTGCATCCTTTCCGTAATGATTCTATTCCACCATTTCTTTGATATTAGTATTTCTTGTCCCACAGCAAGTTGTCCTCAAATTAATAAATAAATAAATAAATAAATAAATAAATAAATAAATAAGTTGGCCGTGGTGAATTGTCCACAGCAAGTTGGCCGCAGTAAGTTGGCCATGGTTGTTAGGGTTCCAAGGAACACCTCCAACGAACTAAATCTCTGAGGCCTAAGGTTCCTCAAAGTTCCAATTTATTCGAGATGTCATGTTGGCACATCTGGAAAAACCCAAATCTGAAAGCTTCCAGGTTTTCCACACCCAGCTCTACAGTTCACAGCCCTGCCCCACACCCACAAGTTCATCACATTGTCCAATCAACTCTTCACACTCAACTGGATACAGGATTCAGGCAGTCTCCAGCAGGTGCAGGCAAAAGTCCTTGAATACGGAATGTTGTTATGACTAACTTTCTACTGCTCCAACAACCCCTCCCAATTTCCCCAGCTAAAATACATGGCAGTTAAGAAGAAGAAGAAAAGTCTTCCAAAACTGACAGTAAGTTGGCCATGGTGAGTTAGCCATGGCAAGTTGGCCTCAGCAAATTGTCATAGACCCTCCCAGAGACAGTAGCAATGGACACTTCACTTCCTTTGAAAAATCTTGTTGTATTTGGGAATCCTTTAGCTAGTTTTACCAAAGGGAATCTAAAACTTCTAAGTCCTCCATTGATGGCATCATTAGAAATTAAGCTGAGTCCTATCAAAGGAATTTACAAGATGGTATGCAATATTATGTATTCTTCCATGTTTCTGTTGTGTCCCCTAGGCAGTAATAAACCTCACACAATGTTTATCAGGTGCAATTTCCTCACAGTGTAGTACTTCAACATCCAAATCTCCTTTTTGGCTACTCCTGTCTTTCTCCTGGCGTACCCTCCCAAGTTCCTTAAAGGCAGAAGGTACATCTCTCTTCCTCATAACATTGCATGACTCAGCTTTTACATAACACAATGCTTTGTCCAAATTGGCAGATGTCTTGTTTGGACTGCCCATCTTTCAGCTTCAACTTGTTACTGATTTTGTTTAACTTACTTCCTGCTTAATTAAATAATAAATAAGGAGATGTGTGTCAAAAGTCAAGATAGCAACCATGATTGTTTTTCTCTGTGGCCATCCCTTTCTCATAGGAAAGTGGGAAGCATTCTACCCACCCCCCCAATCCATCAAACAATTTGTAAATATGAAACCCATTTCTTTTAAAACATTTACAAAGGGTATAAATCTACTACTGTATCTCTTTTATCTCTAGTACCTATATTTTAAAATCTTTTACACATCAATCACATTTACATTTCTAACCCTTAGCACCACTACCCTGGCCTCTATACTTTAAAAATTTCTCTCGTGTCTTTTCCACTCTTTTCCTCATATGCCCTCCTAAATCAGTATCTGGCTTTGATCTTCTGAGCCAACCACATTCATCTGGTCTCTCTCTTCCATGTATTGGCATCCACTCTGTGTGTGTGTGTGTGTGTGTGTGTGTGTGTGTGTGTTGTTGTTGTTGTTGATGATGATTATGATGATGATACAAGGAACACTTGCATCAAAACCATTCCACCATTTTGTCTTCTCGATACCAGAGCTTCCATGCAGTACTTCTCTGTGTTATTCAATGGTATATAATTGTTAATGTTCCATGATAAACTTTTCCTAACTTTTTCCTTATAACTTTGCTGTAAGTAGTCTATCTTTCAGATTCTGTTGAATCTCTCAAACATGTTAGTCTCCCATTTGCTTGATAATAATACATTGACGTCCTCCTCCATAATTTTATTCTTTGCTAAACATTTTCATAAGTAAATTGCCTCCCATTATTAGAGACAAACTCCTTCCCTACTGAAAGCAACAGAACAATATAGCAATAGCACTTAGATTTATATACCGCTTTACAGTGCTTTACAGCCCTCTTTAAGCAGTTTACAGAGCCAGCATATTGCCCCCAACAATCTGAGTCCTCTTTTTACCTACCTCGGAAGGATGGAAGGCTGAGTCAGTGGGACTTGAACTGTCGAACTGTTGGCAACCAGCAGTCAGCAGAAGTAGCCTACAGTACTGCACTGTAACCACTGCTCCACCACGGCTCTTCAATATTCTGTCATTCCTGCCGAAATGTGATACCATATCTACTTCTGGCCATTTATAATAGTCAATCAACATTATAGCACAATGGTAACCCACTGGAATCCTATCAAAGGGTCCTATAATGTCAATAACTACATTCTCTGAAGAAGGACTTGGAAGTAGCTTAGATGTAATGGTGTAACCCCTCCGTTCAATTGCCTCAGGTCTCATGCTGCAAACCTGTAGTAAAAACTGCTGCTGAACTACATAACCAAAAGTTATCTTTACAGGTAAACATACCTGAATTTTAGTTTGTCAAGTCATTGGGCTTGAAAAGAGCCAGTTTGATCTAGTGATTAAGGCACCAAGGCTAAAAACCAAGCAGACTGTGAATTCTAATCCTAGTTGTGAAAGCTTTTACATTCCCTCAGCCCAGCACACCCAGCGGTGAAATCCATTTACCTTCACTACCAGTTCGGGAATGGAAGAGTGCACCCCTCTTCTGCGCATGCACAGAGCCTTCTGTGCATGTGCAGAGGGTCAAAAACAGGACGTAATGATGTCCCGGTGGGTGGGTGCAGTTTCTCACCCCTGGCTCTACCAGTTCGCGCGAGCCAGGTAGATCCAGCTGGATTTCACCACTGAGCGCACCACATAGTGTGGTTGTTCTGAGGTAAATAGGAGGAGGAAGGAATATGATGTGTATCCGCTGCCTTGAATTTACTTATTAAATAATAAAGGTTGGATGAAAATATAATAAACAAATAAAATAAAATAAAAAATAAGTGCCAAACTGTCAACTTTTTGAACACAGGCAGACTCTGGTAATATAGAATGTTGATCCAATGTCAGTTCCATCTCTTTTCTGTGGTGCATCATTTTCTATCCAAGAGAAATAAAACCAGTGTTATTCTTTCATAAAAATAATAACATTTGGTTCTGTAGCAACATGTGTGCAACTTCCACGCCACAGAGCATATTGACACCCAAACTAAACCTTTCCCCTTTTGGCTACTCAGTCCTTCCTCCCAGTTTACACTTCCAAGCCCCTTAAAGGCAAAGTACGCAGAGTATTCGACAGCCACCCATTCTGTGCTTCATGACCTTTCTCCTGCTTTCTCTTCTCTGCATTAGTCACACTTTTTTCCATAATATCCTCTCATCCTCTTATTTATCTAACACTCCTAGATGCTTTGGTGGTGCCCTCTTGTCTCTAAATGTTTTTTTACATGAAAAGGGGTGTGAGGGGGACAGAATGTACACAGAGAGACAAATGCAAAGAGGAAGGAAAGGGTTTGGGTCTGCAATCCTAAATTACAACAGTCAGCATGACTTGATAACCATCTGCATTCCAGAGACATCTGGATTTCATATATGTTTGAGGAACTGCCATATTGTTTGGGAGCCCCAGACAGGAGGAATCCAATAAAAAGAAGGATGGATGTTTTATTAAAGCCTCAGGGTCTCTCAGAATCAGTTTTCTTGGAGCAGAAACATTTATGTTACTAAAAGCATCTCAGCTAAGTTGAATTGAATTGAGTACTTTATTTAGCCAAGTGTGATTAGACACACAAGGAATTTATCTCCGGTACAAAAGCACTTAGTGTATATGCAAAGCAAAATAATAATAATAATAATAATAATAATAATAATAATAATAATAATAATAATAATAATAATAATAGCCTTCTGCAGCTGAACAAGATCACCATTGGTCAACTGCAGAAGGCCACCTTACTGGGATCTGCTCGCATAATTCGCCGATACATCACACAGTCCTAAACTCTTGGGAAGTGTTCGACTAGTGATCTGTGATACGAAATCCAGCATAGTTATCTCGTTTGCTGTGTATACTGTCATTTTGTGTAAATAAAATAAAATAATAATAATAATAATAATAATAATAATAATAATAATAATAATTAATAATTAATAATAATAATAATAATAATTAATAATAATAATGATAATGATCTGTGATACGAAATCCAGCATAGTTTGCTGTGTATACTGTCATTTTGTGTAAATAAAATAATAATAATAGGGATACCCATTGTCATCAGAGCACTTGGTACCATGTCCAAGAATTTTATAAGATGCATCAACAAATGGCAGCTTCCTGCAATAACACCAGCAGAACTGCAAAAAACTGTGCTACTTGGAACATCGTACATCTTAAGAAGGTACTTGGTTGATACCTAGGATGCTGGCAGCAACCTGTATCAACCATTAGCACTAGTCAATGCTATTTGTGATGTATTTTTGAATGTTCAGTTGACTGGGTTTCATTTTTAATGAATAAAGTAAATAATACTAATAATACTAATAATAATGCAGTCCTAAACGCTTGGGCAGTGTTCGACTAGTGATCTGTGATACGAAATCCAGCATAGTTATCTCGTTTGCTGTGTATACTGTCATTTTGTGTAAATAATAATAATAATAATAATAATAATAATAATAATAATAATAATAATAATAATAATAATAATAATGATGATGCAAGCACTTAAAAGCAATTGCCGCTCACCATTGGTCAGCTGCAGAAGGCCACCTTACTGGGATCTGTTCGCATAATTCACCGATACATCGCGCAGTCCTTAGGACACTTGGGAAGTGTTCGACTAGTGATCTGTGATACAAAATCCAGCATAGTTATCTCGTTTGCTGTGTATACTGTCATTTTGTGTAAATAAAATAATAATAATAATAATAATAATAATAATAATAATAATAATAATAATAATAATAATAATAATAATAATAATAATAATAATAATAATATAATACAATCAATAAAAGAGGGAGTAAAGAAGATAATAAGGATAAGTAATAATATTACAGCCACAGTACAGAAGCGGCCAAAATTGTGGAAACCTTTGGGAAAAGTGTATTTTCTAAAACTAGCTAATAATATCAATTTTGGGGAGCAGTACCATAAAATCATATATCAATAGAAAATTAATTTAATCAAGAATGTAATGCAATAACTTTTATGAAGGATTTCCTATTAGAATAGCAGTTACAGTATAAAGAAGAAAAGTGGAACACATAGAAAAAACAAGATATACAAAAATTATCACCATAGAAAAAACAAGATATAGAAAAAGAATCATGTCAGTTAATACTTAGTTGGGTAACCTTTAGCATGAATTACGGCCTTACGATGTCTTCCCATGGAGTGAACCAAGTCTTCTAGTTCTCCAGCTGTTATAATGTGAAACCAAGAATGATTGTTTTTATTAACTGGGTTTTATTGCTGGGTTGCTTCTGATTAACAAGTTTCTTTAATCGGCTCCATAGATTTTCAATTGGGTTAAGGTCTGGGCCATTTCAGCAGTGGAATATGATTATCTTGAAATGCCAGAAAAAAGTGGTGTTATTAGCCATCAAACCTCAAATATACACTTTTCCCAAAAGGTTTCCACAATTCCACTACTCTATATGGGTTAATAGACATTAACCCATATTAGGCAGCAAATTGGGTGTTCCATAGAGTGATGGCCAGTAGAGTTAGGACGCAGTGGCTCAGTGGCTAAGACACTGAGCTTGTCAATTAGAAGGTTGGCAGTTCAGTCGTTCGAATCCCTAGTGCCACGTAACGGAGTGAGCTCCTGGTACTTGTCCCAGCTTCTGCCAACCTAGCAGTTCAAAAGCACGTAAAAAATGCAAGTAGAAAAATAGGGACCACTCTGGTGGGAAGGTAACAGCGCTGCATGCGCCTTCAGCGTTGAGTCATGCAAGTCACATGATCACGGAGAATGTCTTTGGACAGTGCTGGCTCTTCGGCTTAGAAACAGAGATGAGCACCGTCCCCTAGAACTGGAAACGACTAGCACACATGTGTGGGGGAAACTTTACCTTTAGAGTGATGCCACGAGGGGGAAAAACTGTCCTTGTGTTTAGTGTTTTGGCTTGCAATCCCCTACAGTGCCATCCTGAGGGAAGGAGTTGAAAGAGTTTACGTCCAGGATATGAGAGGTCTACAGCTATCTTCTCAGCCCTCCTTCTGGCCCATGCAATATACAGGTCTTCTATGGAAAACAGGCTAGTTGCAGTTGTTTTTTCTGCAGTCTTAACTATCCATTGGTGTCTGTACCTATCCTATTTGGTTGCTGTACCACATGAGATAGTTTGGAACCTGAATAGATGTTCTAAGCCGGGGTCTCCAACCTCGGCAACTTTAAGACTTTTGGACTTCAACTCCCAGAATTCCTCAGCCAGCAAAGCTAGCTGAGGAATTCTGGGAGTTGAAGTCCACAAGTCTTAAAGTTGCTAAGGTTGGAGACCCGTGTTCTAAGTGCATGGAGATTTGTACTGATTATGGGGTTGGAGCAGTTGACCTTCAAGATGTCTTCCTACTCTTACACATGTCTCTTTTTCTCCTGGCAGAATACTGTGTGGACGGTCTGAATGTCTCCGATTCTGGGAATAATACTAATGCCACTTCTCCAGTTATCGAGTTTTGGGAGTACGTATTTCAATAGTTTAGGTTATTTATTTCCTTTCCTTAAATCCCTTCCCTATGATTTAGAGGGGATATGTATAGAGCTGGCCTTGCTGAAGTTCAAAGGGAAGGAAATTCATAGGCTGCAGGTGGAGAAAACATGGGGTTATATCCTCACGTTTTTGAAGTAGTGAGGCCTAGTAGTGAAATCCAATTTTTTTTACTACCAGTTCTGTGGGCGCGGCTTGGTGGGTGTGGCAGGGGAAGGATACTGCAAAATCTCCATTCCCTCCCCACTCCAGGGGAAGGATACTGCAAAATCCCCATTCCCTTCCCACTCCTGGGGGAAGGATATTGCATAATCTCCATTCCCACCCCACTCTGGAGCCAGCCAGAGGTGGTATTTGCTGGTTCTCCAAGCTGCTCAAAATTTCCATCACCCAGTTCTCCAGAACCTGTCAGAAACTGCTAGATTTCACCCCTGGTGAGGCCTACAGAAAAAGCAGGCATTGCATACATCTTGATAAAAAAAATATCAAGATGGCACTACTGCATTCCATATCATCTGCAATTGATGGTTGCTTTTTCCTTCTTCCTATCAGGTTTCTTTACCGTCCTAAACATCTGGACAGCATCTTCCCAGAAATATAGCTTCTAAAGTAATGTGAGGCATGTAAATTGTTGGTAGACTTTATTATATATTTATTTGTCACATTTTTATCTTATGTTTCATACCGAACTCAGATATCACTGCAGTTGCAGTAGGATGGCTGGGCAAGGAGGCTATTTTGAGAATAGCAGAGAGAGAAAAATCCAGATATTTAGATTAATAAGGGAAGGTAAACAATCAGCAGGAAAGCAACCTGATGGTGACATGATAATAGCAGTAGGCTCTAAATGAAATACTTCATAGAATTAGGGCTTTTTACACAAAAATATCTACTGTATATTACAAAAATTGACCAGTTTTTCCTGTTGAATCATAGTGGCAAACTATACTGTATATTGTATTAGGGGATGCGGTGGCTCAGGGGCTAAGACGTTGAGCTTGTCAATCGAAAGGTCAGCAGCTCAGTGGTTCGAATCCCTAGTGCTGCCGTGTAACGGGGTGAGCTCCCGTTACTTGTCCCAGCTTCTGCCAACCTAGCAGTTTCGAAAGCACGTAAAAATGCAAGTAGAAAAAATAGGGACCACCTTTGGTGGGAAGGTAACAGCGTTCTGTGCGCCTTTGGCGTTTAGCCATGCCGGCCACATGACCACGGAGACGTCTTCAGACAGCGCTAGCTCTTTGGCTTTGAAATGGAGATGAGCACCTCCCCCTAGAGTCGGCAACGACTAGCACGTATGTGTGAGGGGAACCTTTACCTTTATAGTATATAAATATTATGCTGCTTTTTCCCATTATGCTGTCTCTTTGAGGAGGAACATACATGCGATCAACTCAAACCTAGTTAAGTCATTGATTAATTTCTGGGAAAAGTGCCTAAATTTTATGAAGGCAAGTGGGAAATACATGCCACTGTCTATCCATAAGCTTATCAGTATCCCCAACACATTTTCTCTCTCCCTCAACACTCTGTCACCAATAAAGACTGTACAGTTTGTCGCCTTTAGTCTGGATAGCAAGGATAACCAGCACTATCATTATTCTGGTAAGACCGAGTAATGGTCTGTGAGGATGACCTTGGGAGACAGGAGAGGAGTCACAGCCTTGACAATAATCATGCAAAAGGTATCTCAGCCCACACAAGGAAAGTTGGCATGGGAACATCTCAGAAGGGATCCTTTTCTGGAAAGTAAAAGAGGGAAAAGTGCTTTCAAACTTGCAAGGTTCTGTTACTATTGCTTACAATAAGTGTTAATAATGCTGTAAGGGTTCCAAGTAACACTCCCAATGAAATCAAACTCTGTGGCTTGAAGTTCCTTAAAGCCAACTTTTATTAGAGATGTCATATTGGCACATCTAGGAAACCCCAAATCTGAGAGCTTCTGGGTTTTCCTCACTCAAAAGAAAGTTCAAGTCCTTGCCCCTCACCCACATGTCCATCACACGAACCTATCAGGCATCCTCCAGAACAGAAGATACCTCCTCATTTTTCTCAGCACAGCTGCAGGGCACAATGGCCTTGACTTTCTAAAAGAATTCTATTTTGACTACATATCTTCTTCACTCTATACAATCCCCCCCTCCCATTTTCCCACAGTAGAATTTGTGCTTTTGGCCTTGAAGATTTTGAAGGGCTAACACAGGGGTGTCAATTTGGCCCACTGGATGCTTAAATCTTGCCCACGGGACCACTCTGGAAACAATGAAGGACTGGCCTGTGGTGCCATTGCCAGCAGAAACAGAGCTTGAGAGCTCATTTTCGCTGGCAGAGCACTCAGGCCACCACAGATGCCCTCAACATGAGTGACATCAAGCTGGCCATGCTCCCCCTCCCCCGAGGTCAAACACAACCCGATGTGGCCCTCAATGAAATCGAGTTTGACACCCCTGGGCTGACAGATACTGTTGTGTCTAACCTGTAGTGGCCAAGTTAAACCAAAGACCTTTAGTGAAGAAAAGCTGTCAAGGAAGCAGGTATGAAGGGTTAATAGGAGCTGGCAGAAAGATGCCTCACCTCCCCCATCTTTTCATCTGTCCTCTCAGGAGGCGAACGCTGAAAATAACAGACGGTCTTCACAATCTGGGCACTGTGCGCTGGGAGTTGGCTCTCTGCCTCTTGCTGGCCTGGATCATCTGCTATTTCTGCATCTGGAAAGGAGTCAAGTCCACTGGCAAAGTAGGAGTTACCCTTTGCTTGGTTAATGCTTAAATGGCTTTGCTTTCTTCTGTCCTGTGAGTCTTTTTGCATCAGAGAGTAGCAGGATAAAAGTATGCATGGAATATATGCATGTCTAGGTAGAGGGGGAATATTAGAAATAATTTGTTCCATTTTAGTGGGGATTAAGACTTGAGGAAAAGGTCAAATTACAGCCCCATCCGTAATTTTTATAGCAATAACTTTGCAAAAAATAATAATAATAATCATCACAAACTTCTTCAATTTTGTACCTTCAGATGTTTCAGATTACAAATCCCATGACAGCCAATAGTGTTGTACACAGTGATAGGAACTGTAATCCAACATATGCGAAAGACTCGGGGTTGGAAAAATTGATCTAGTCCATACTTGGCTCATATTACCTGATCAAAAAATGTGGACCTACATTATGTAGCGTGGACCTACATTAATTTCAAGAATAGCATTTACTTGTGAGAATTTTTTCAGTAGGAGGTGACGATAGTTACTACATAGGAAAGTTCATGGAGGGCAGGTATGCTAGCATTTGAGGTATCAATAGTCTTGTTCAACTTTTGCAAAATTCCCGTAGAACCATCTTATTCTAGGTTTTACTAGTTGTTAGAAATCCGAGGCAGAAGAGTCCCCCTGCTTCTGGATTTCCCAGAACCATTGAAGTAGCCAAGATTAGAAATTTACTATTATTGATGATACATCTAGTCCATTTGTGAGACTGAGTTTGAGGAACATTGTTAACAGTAATTCCTTTCCTCCCCGTTGGGCCCCTTTTTAGAGGAAATGTTGGGAAACTATTGTTTAATCTTTAGACTGTTAACCTCTGATGTTCCGTACAACATCAGAGGTTAATAGTCTAGGCTGGAGGAGGTCACTTGGGAATATTACATCATTCCATTCAATTTCAGTGAAGCATTTATACTTTTGAATGTTGCCTAAGTTAATGATGAGCTAGATGAGGAAAACAAGCTGACGTTACCTCTGGATAAGAGAGAGGTGTTATAGATAAAGAGGAAACTGGATCTGAATTTGTTGGTTTGGACAATATTTGTTCATGCTTTCACTGTATGCCAACTTGACTACTGCAAATAGATCAAATGGGTCTCTCCTTGAAAAGTATGTGGAAGTTGCAATTGCTGTAAAATGCACAGCTACACTGCTAACCAATTTCTAATGGCATTGGTTGCCAATTCCTACCAGGCACATTTACAGTTGATGGTATTAATTTTTAAAACTATGAATAGTTAGGAGCACATTTGCAATTAGGAAGTGTCTGATTATTAAAAGACAGTACTCCCATCATTGCTAGAGGCCCATCATTTTGGCAAGCAGAAAATACAGTAGTCTTCTCTTGCATTTTCTCCCCATATCATGACACACATTTCTTGGAAGTTGCATTGGGTCTCCACTTTCCCAACTTAAAAAAAAAACACCACACACAGCTCTTTCCCAACTTTTAATTATTACATTATTATTCATATTAATCTGTGTTTTTAAATTTTTAATATTCGATTTCATTTAACATTTTTTGTTAAGACACGTTGGTATTTGCCAGGATAGAAATGAGGAATATAAATCAGACAAGGCAAATTCAAGATCTTAACTGATATTCCTTAATTGAAAGCCAAAACACATAGTGTGGAATATAAATATATTCCCACTTGGCTACTTACATTATAGGATCCAGTGGTAATAGAAAGCATCGGTGTGATTAAATTAGCATTGCATTAAAGTTACACTGAATTAAGAAAATGCAAATGAATACTATTCAGGGAAAAGAACATGCTTTTATTGATTCCAGGAGAACACAGAGATGTTCCATTATATGGATTTCAAAATGTACTTGCATCATATACTGCTGTTACAACATTGGACATTTCACCATTCTGTCAGAATGGTGGGAAACCCAAGCTACCGCACTACCATAATTTAAAATAGGTTGTGCTATTTCTTTTGGAAGGACAAAGAGAGACCTTCACATGGCAATGTTCATTCATTCATTCATTATTTGAAGTGTGCCATATGCACTTATTTATTTATTTATTTATTTATTTATAATTACACTTCTATACCGTACCATCTCCCGAAGGACTCAGGGCGGTGTACAGCCAATATTAAAATACACATACCACTATAATATAAATATAATAAATAAACACTATTTAAAAACAATTAAAAGCAAATATTTAGTGGCCGAATCACTAAAACGGTCAAAGACCGAATAAAACCCATTAAAATTTTACTAAAATACGTTCTTAGGCTAGTCCCGCTCGGTGAAATAATAAAGTCTTCAGTTCACGTTTGAAGGCCCGGAGGTCGGGGAGTTGGCATAACCCCGGAGGTAGCTCATTCCATAGAGCTGGTGCCGCCACAGAGAAGGCCCTCCCCCCGGGGGCCGCCAACCTACATTGTTTGGTCGACGGCACCCTGAGGAGGCCCGCTCTGTGGGACCGCACAGGTCGTTGGGAGACAATCGGTGGCAGAAGGCGGTCTCGCAAATACCCCGGTCCTAAGCCATGGAGCGCTTTAAAGGTGGTAACCAGCACCTTTAACCAGCACCACCTTTAACCAGCACCACTGAAGTACTGTTGTTAATTCCTTTTTTCCTTCCTTCTTCTTATTCAAATCTGCAAATCCCCTGTGAGCAGAGACCAGAACCAAATTGGGTGGAGGGTGATGAAGCACATTGCTTGACAGTGTCTTAATTTTTTTTTCTTTTAATGACCCTTTAAACCCTTTGTGGATTAAAGGTGGAGTTGGGGCAACTGAATGGAGCTGAGAGTTTACTGGCCGGATGCTGTTCCTGACGTCTGTGCAGAGTTCACAGCAGATATTTTTTCTTCTTTTTTTTTTGAAAAAGTTTTTTATTTGTTTCTTCTTCTCATAGACATATCTTAACTGTACAGTTTCTTATCTAACATACATATTTTCTTTTAGCTTTCATACTAATACAATCTTCATGCTAAACAATTTAAGTATATTTGGAGTTGCTCTTCTACCATTTCATCTCCCTTGCTTTACAACAATCCTTCTTCTCCCTCTCCTGTCTTTCCTTTCCCTCCCTTCTTCCATCTACTCCTTTACTTTCTTTTTTCCTCCTCACCTTCTCCTTCTCTACTTCCCCTTCCTTTCCCCCCCACAGCAGATATTTTTTCTTTGTGCCCTAATAGAGAAACATTCACCACTGCCTAGGATTCAACTCTGAACCTTCTGAGTGGGAGACGAGTGTCTTCATCACTAGGCCACCACGCTGCTCACATAAGCTGTGGCCGGGGTGAAATGCTCCCGGTTCGGACCGGATCACCTGATCTGGTAGCGATGGCGGTGGGTGGTTTGGAGAACCGGTAGCAAAAATCCCTGCCCCGCCCCCCATGCCCAGCTGAGCCATGCAATCATCAGAGGTTTTCTTTTTTTTACTTTTAAAAGCATTTTTTCTTAATTTTTTTTTAAAAAATATTTATTTTAAATAATTAAATTGAATTGTTAAATTGTCCCACGGGAAGTTGTCTCACAACGAATTGGCCAGGGTGAATTATCCCGCAGCAAGTTGACAGTGGTGAGTTGGCTGTGGCAAACTGGCTGTAGTGAGTTGGCCATGGCGAATTGGCTGTTGTTGTGTTTCGTCCGATCTCACCACCACAGCCGGGGTCTGCTTATCTGCTTCCGAATGCTGAAGAATGTCCTAGCATGCCTCCCGGCCCCAGCCCTGGCTCCATGCCCAGACAGGCTGAGGAGGGGGCATCTCCCGGCCCCAGCCCTGGCTCCATGCCCAGACAGGCTGAAGAAGAGCAAGTATCTCCAGCCCCCAGCTCTGGCTCCATGCCCAGGCAAACGGAGCAACTAGACCCCTCCCCCTCCTCCACAGCATGTGAGCCTGAGGAAGGTCTATTACCAACAGCTGCCGATTGGAGTGACCCTCGCTTCAGAAGAATTGATAGGCGGCGGCGTCAGAAGGAAGGGAGGGGCAGGCCTGGATAAGTGCTGAGTCATGGAGCACACCCCATGGCCTATATAAAGGATCTGCTTTCTGGCAGTCTCTGAGTCAGGCAAAGTCTAAACATATCTTGCTGAAGTCACTTGCTGGTCTCCTGCCTGCCCTGAGGACTTTGCTAGGACTTTGGCAGAGCTGCAGAGGCACGCCTGATTCGGATTTCCCTGACCCGGCCGTCAGCGGAGGAGTGGGACACGACAGCTGTGGCGAGTCGGCCACGATGACTTGGCCTCAGCAAGTTTTCTCATTCTGCTCGTAGAAACATGGCAAGCAATAGAAGAAGGAATAGTAAATGTTCTAAAAAGCTATGCCAACAAATTTGAAAGATGACATATTGGCTAACAGATTGAAAGAGGTCAATCTACATTCCAATATCAAAAAAGGGAGATTTAACAGGGTGTTAACAATATTCTTAATTTCACATATTAAAAAAATAATAGGATAATCCAAAACAGATTCAAGCCTTGCATGGAAAAAGAGATGACAGATGTTCAAAATGGCTTTTAGAAAAGGCGGAATAATGTGGCATGTCATTTCTAGTGCAACTGGATAAATGAGAAAGCCAAAGAATATGAAAAAAAAGTCATTATGTGCTTCATTGATTATAAAAAGGCAATTGATTGCGTGGATCACAGTCAGTTGTAGAATGTGCTTTTAAAAAAATCAGAACATCTCATTGTCCTCATGAGAAACCTATATACCCAAAAATGCAAATGTCCTGCACCCACTAGTAATAAAAATAAAGCAGCACAATGAAAAAAGGGACTAAAATAAAGCACCCAAAGGAGACTAAACTATTGGAAACAGAGAGAATAATCAGCCTCAGAACTGACAATGAAGGTATTAAAGTGGTGAATAATATCTGCCTTTTAGTATTAACCTGCTAAGGATGATGTGATAATGCAAAGTAACTGAAGCCAAATCATAAGCATTACATAGGGCTAGGATTTTTTCCCCCCATTTCAAGAGGAAAGAGCTTTGTTTTTAATTGATGCTATGCGTATTTTAGGTCCCTGCAAATTTTTTGCATCCATTTTTGTGTGCGTGACAGAGTGGTTGGTTGGGATTTTTTATAGTTTATTTTGATTTTTCTGAAGTTGTGGTCAGGCCACTTGAGCTGTAGCAATGGGTTGAAAGTCTTTATGTAGATTTGGGGCCAGAGATTGTCTGCCCTGGCTGCCTGTGGTCTTCCGGGTGCGCTTCAAGGTGTTGGTTACCACCTTTAAAGCGCTCCATGGCTTAGGACCGGGTTATTTACGGGACCGCCTACTGCCACCGTGTGCCTCCCACCGACCCGTGCACTCTCACAGAGAGGGACTCTTTAGGATGCCATCGGCCAAGCAATGCCGGCTGACGGCCCCCAGGGGAAGGGCCTTCTATGTGGGGGCTCCCACCCTATGGAACGAACTTCCCCTGGGAAGCTTCCGGACCTCTGGACCTTTCGCCGCGAACTTAAAACATATTTATTTTCTTGCGCAGGACTGGCCTAAAATTTTAAAATTTTAGCTGATTTTATGGGCTTTTAATTTTTATTAGTTTTTTAGGGTTTTGAAATGTATTTTAATAGTTGGGCCAAATTTAAATAAGTTTTTTAGTTATTGCTTTTAATTTGTATAGTACTTGTCTTGATTGTTGTTTTATTTGGCTGTTAACCACCCTGAGTCCTTCGGGAGAAGGGTAGTATACAAATTAAAATATTATTATTATTATTATTGTTGTTGTTGTTGTTGTTGTTGTTGTGTCTGTTAATAGCTCTGAAGGCCAGGAGTCTTGGCTATTCACTAGTGGGTTTTTTTGGGTTTTTTTTTTAATAAAAGTTTTTATTGATTTTATTACAACGACACAGCACAACACAAACACACATAACATAGACACATTATATGTGTTTTCTTTTTACATGACGGTTTCATTCTATCTACTTTCTGCTCTATATATTCCCCTTTTCTCATCTTTTTTATCTTTGACTTTATTGTCCCTTTACATCCGGTTTTATTTATTTACAATATTTTACACATTTGTCATCTTCTCTTCTCCATCCTTTATTTCTATTTAGTTTTCCTATTCTCCAACCACTCGTACCATTTGGTTCATACTTGATAGTATTCTGTCTCTTCCTTTTCCTTTATTTCTTTTGTTAGTTTATCCATCTCCGCACAGTCCAGAATTTTCTTGATTATTTCTTTTTCTGTTGGTGCCTTTTCATTTTTCCAAAACTGTGCGTATGCAATCCTTGCCGCCGTAATTATCAAATACTGAATATCTTTATTGTAAGTTCTGGTTAGTATTCCAAGTAGGAATATCCCAAGTAGGCTATTCACTAGTTTTAATGATCTTTGTTTTATACCCAGGTAGTCTACTTCACTGCCACTTTCCCTTACCTAATGTTGATTGTGCTGCTAATTCGAGGAGTCACGCTCCCTGGGGCTTTAGATGGAATTATATTCTACTTAAACCCAGACATTTCCAGATTGGCTGATCCTCAGGTGAGTAGTAACTTCTATTGCATTTCAATAGGCAGATCAAAATGGATTTGGCTGATGTGCTTCCAACTTTTTATGGGCACAATGCTCCTGCACAATCCTGAAAGTGTCACTGCAACTTTACTAAATCACATCATTAAAGCTCAATGACTTTTAAAGTAGAGGCATTTTTCAGGCTTGTACAACGACCTGGAAAAAGATGTGGCTGCTTTAAAGAAATGATGACCTTTTATTGATTTTATTACAACGACACAGCACAGCACAAACACACATAACATAGACACATTATATGTGTTTTCTTTTTACATGACGGTTTCATTCTATCTACTTTCTGCTCTATGTATTCCCCTTTTCTCATCTTTTTTATCTTTGACTTTATTGTCCCTTTACATCCAGTTTTATTTATTTACAATATTTTACACATTTGTCATCTTCTCTTCTCCATCCTTTATTTCTATTTAGTTTTCCTATTCTCCAACCACTCGTACCATTTGGTTCATACTTGATAGTATTCTGTCTCTTCCTTTTCCTTTATTTCTTTTGTTAGTTTATCCATCTCCGCACAGTCCAGAATTTTCTTGATTATTTCTTTTTCTGTTGGTGCCTTTTCATTTTTCCAAAACTGTGCGTATGCAATCCTTGCCACCGTAATTATCAAATACTGAATATCTTTATTGTAAGTTCTGGTTAGTATTCCAAGTAGGAATATCCCAAGTAGGCTATTCACTAGTTTTAATGATCTTTGTTTTATACCCAGGTAGTCTACTTCACTGCCACTTTCCCTTACCTAATGTTGATTGTGCTGCTAATTCGAGGAGTCACGCTCCCTGGGGCTTTAGATGGAATTATATTCTACTTAAACCCAGACATTTCCAGATTGGCTGATCCTCAGGTGAGTAGTAATTTCTATTGCATTTCAATAGGCGGATCGTGCACATTTCATCAAATGGATTTGGCTGATGTGCTTCCAACTTTTCATGGGCACAATGCTCCTGCACAATCCTGAAAGTGTCATTGCATCTTTACTAAATTGCATCATTAGAGCTCAATGACTTTTAAAGTAGAGGCATTTTTCAGGCTTTGTACAACGACCTGGAAAAAGATGTGGCTGCTTTAAAGAAATGATGACCTTTTATTGGCCAGGTCAAACTGATTTTTTGATGTCCTTAGTGTTTTATAAAATAGGGGCAGCTGAATTTCATAGGATCAGAGCTCCTTCCTAAGTAACATAAGGAGCACGAACTGGTCTACATTTAGTTATTGTCATTAATTCAGTCTTGTTCCTTTCTCTCAAAGTTTTGCATCATCTACAAATTTATGCAAACATTCCCATAGGATAATTTGTGTTGATTTTTGCCTGCTATGTATGTATTTTGTGCCTATCCTATATACCTCTTTTCCTAAAACATACAGGTTTTGCATATAATTTTTCCAAGTGTTCATTTTTAAAAGCCGATGCTTAAGCAGAAGACTCTTTCAAGAGAATTCTAGCAGACCCTGTGGATGATTGCATGCTCATTCCTTTTGCAACAAATTCCTTCCTGGATGATTGCACCATTTGCTTGAAAAGAAATCTTTGAAAGATTTATTTGACATGCTTACTCTTAACTGCTTACCTGAGGGATTGTCAGTAATATAACATCTTAAGCGTGACCTAATAAATCCAGTCAAACAAAATGCACATGAAAGCATAAAATACCATTTATCACTTTCCCTTTTGGGTCCTCTCCAGGTGCATTGGCTTAAACACCTGTTGTCCCTAGCCACCGTTGTGCTGGTAGCTGGGGGATGATGAGCGTTATGGTCTGATGCATCTGGAAATTGCTACGTTGGGGAAAATTGCAGCACGTACATTAAGAACTCTCCCATGGTAGCACTATTGAATAACTTGGAAACATTCAACCTGGGCGCTAGCAATTCTTCAATATGTTTTGTAATCTTTGAAACCATCCAACGGTCACAGCGTACCATGGAACTCTAATGAAAAAATCCAAACAAATAAATGAGGTTAGTAGGCACATCATCACAGAAAAGTTATTTCAAAGCCACCACCATATTTGCCCAACCTAACAGCCCATATAAAACAGAAGAGAGCTGGTCAGGAGAATCCTTCAGAGACACCGTGCTATAATAAAGGAGTGAGGGATGGAAGTAGGAATCTCTGAACAGGACTTAATACTAGAGGCAGAGAACTTGTGGTCCTGGAGGTATGGCTGAATTCGAATTTCTAGCAAACTCAGCTAGCATGAGCAGTGTTTCCAAGTGCTGTATTTTAGAGCAGCGGTCACCAACTGGTGGTCCGCAAGAAAATTTTGGTGGTCCGCAGAAAAGTTATTTGCATTTTTTATATTGCACTAAATCAGGGGTCCTCAAACTATGGACTCTTTCTCATGGTGGCTGCTTAACTCCAATAATTGCTACCTGTTGGGGCATTAAGGATCCCGAGCAGGCAGGCGAAGAGTGGCTGGGAAGGGAGGGGCGAGTAGAGGCTGGCGAGGCGCCCCTCAACATGAATGGCATCGAGTTGGCCATGCCCACCCAGTCACATGACCACTTAGCCACGCCCACCACATCGGTCTTTAGGCAGATCATATTAGTGGTCCGTGGGATTGAAAATTATGAATTTAGTGGTCCTTGAGGTCTGAAAGGTTGGTGACCACTGTTTTAGAGGTCCTCTGGATGTACATATCATGTTGGACTACTGTGCTAGTCATTATTCATCGGTGCTGTGTGTTGCTAGACCCTAGACCAGTGATGGTGAACCTTTTAGGCACAGAGTGCCCAAACCGGAAGGCGCACACACGTGCATGCGTGCACCAAAGTGCCAAAAATCTGATAACCATCTGGCTGGCGTGTATGCACACCTCAGAAACCCGACGACCACAGAGAGGGCTCTGCATGGCATTTCTGGCACATGTGCCATAGGTTTGACATCACGGCCCTAGACAAAGCTGTTTTAGTCACTTAGGGCAGGGGTGTCAAACTAGGAGGTCTAGGACTTTTTGGCTCCTACCCTTGGCCGCAAATGGGTGGGAGTTGGCTCCTACCCTTGGCGAATGGCTCCTACCCTTGGCAAATAGGTAGGAGCGGGTCAGCCAAGGAGAAAAGCTAGAGGTTAATGCGTGGAGGTGGGACCCTGGCAGAGAAGCAGGTGCGGCCAAGGGTAGGAGCCGAAAAGTCCCATTCCATCTAACTGGCAGCCCATGGGCTGGATGCATCATGCACAGGCCATGCCCACCCCAGCTCCGTGAAGGGGAAAAACGTGGTGAAACATCACATGATGGCAACAGGGTGTGGTGAGTTGGACACCCATGACTTAGCGGAAATTTAATCTTTGAAAGACAAGTCCAAGCATGCCATTGTAAAGGCAAAGGACCTTTCCTAAAAAGCAGCTCCAGCTTTACTGAAGGATGCACACAGGCATGGACATACCTGGCCATTGCCAGGTAAGGCACAGCATTGCCGTTTCTTCTATTAAATTTTCAACAACTGACAGATGTCTTCGCCATGTCCTAATTGAAAATGATTAGGCAAGAGAAAGATAATGTCTCTTCTGGGAACTGGTTCAAGTTTCTCATGTCTAATAGCCAAATTTGGACTGGTGTTCCTAGCAAGAGAAACCCGGCAAAAAGATTTCTTAGGGTGCAGACAGAATTCTGTGTCTTTAAATTTTCTTTACTATAATTCACTTTAAACTGGATGCAATCTGTGTTTCACTGCTCATTTTGAATTGAGGAAGGTTCAGCTGATCATGTTTTTGATCCTTGATTTTTGAGAAAACTTTAACTTTCTTTTTGAGTCACATAATGAGTTTGGAGTGACTTTTTGACTCACTCCAAAAGATAATTAACCACAAGCAAAAGATACCTCCCATCAGCTGGTTCAGGCAAGTTCAGGCGAACCAGTAGTTAAATTGCTGGCTGGCCCCGCCCCTTCGCACTCCACCCCTTCCAGGAGTCCCCACACACCCCATTTTGGCTCCCAGATAAGTGCAGGGAGGCCTCTTAGGCCCAAAATGGGGCACAGGGGATACGGTGCACCCCCCCCCGCGGCCTTTTTTTGCCCCCAGTAGGCTTTAGGGAGACCTACTACCCCCAAAATGGGGTACAGGGGGGGCGCATTCCCCCCGTGGCCTGCTTTTGCTCCCAGGGGGTGCACAAGGTCGCCACACCCTGTGGCTTTGCTCACCATGGCTATATCCATCCAGCTGGTCATTAAGGCAGAGAACCGGTTGTTAAATTATTTGAATTTCACCACTGCTTCCATCTCCCTAGAGTTAACCTATTGGAGAGATGGGCAGCATAATACATTTATTAAATCAATAAGTATTAAAGCAAATAAAATAACAATAAAATACTTATAAATCTAGATCAAACTAAAAGTAAAAAACAACAACAACTCAACCAACCAACCAAAAACCAGTACACACATTCAAATGAAGTAGTCCTCAAATATATAAATGGTTTGCTTGTTATTATTATACCTAGAACAGTGTGAAATCATTGCTGCCAGTTCTTTAGCTGGTATTGCCCTTCATATGTATCAAGTTCTTCCCAAGAACTTAGAATGTTGTGGTGTATCAGTGTAGTATATCTGCGGATCCAAGCAGTGTGGCCTTTTGCAACCGACAGACGGAAATGTTGTCAATGCTCAGATTTTCTAAGTGCCCTCCAAGACTTTTTGATATGGCATCAATCTGCCAAATATTAATATTACTTGTTAAATTTATATTTAATTCTTAGAGATATCACCAGGCGGTTTACAAAATCAATATTTGTAATATTAATACAAATTAATATTTGTAAATATTAAAACAATAACAAAAGTGCTATTTTTGCTGGTTTTATTTTTGTTATTGTTTTATCATCTCACACATTCACTTGCTTGACTTCTGACCCTGGAATGACATAGCTAAACCTAGAAAAATTAATATTGATTGAGTATACAGGAAAGTTTACATTAGAGAGGGAGCCTTTTGGCTAGTCTAGTTTCAGACTATTTAGAGCCTCTATGGAGTATTTCAAGAATGTGTGTGTTCATTTCTTCTGCAACTCAATATTTTCCACATGACATGCGTTAGACTTCAGCTCCTATATTTTCTGGACAACGTAAACAATGACTACTTCAATTATGGAAGCCCTGCAGTTTTTCAGCCCACCAGTTTGGAAAAGGTTGTTGCTTTTGTGTTGTCTCGTGCCCCATCTTTGGACTTTGTACTACTATAAGGAGTATAAAGGATAAAAATTATTTTATTAAAGACAAAAGGATCTGAGTGAGAGAAATTTATTCAGAATCTTTTGTTATTTTTGTTGTGGCCCGCCGGCAGCCAGCGAAACTGGCAGCAGAGTCAGATAGTGAGGAGGTTGGGGAGGAACATGGGCCAGTCCTGGGGGCTGAGGAAAGTTCAGACGAGGGCTCTGCATTGGAGGCAAAGAGGGAGCTAGACAGCAGTGAGCCTGTTCCCAGTGTGGGCATGCGCAGTGCTGCCAGAAGACAAGAACAACTAAGAAAGCAGGGTCAACTTAGGAGTAAAGCCACACCTTGGAGGTGATTGCTTACCCCCGTAGGAAACAAAAGAGGAGCGAACGGGGAATGGGCTTTTGCAGGAAACAATTTGTTCGTTCAGTCATTTCAAGAGTGGGGAGATCTGTCCCGTGAATCCCAGAGACTCTGTGCCAAGTTTTGCTTTGCACTGCATTTGGAAACTAGTTATCTGGCTGCTTTCCAAGTGAGATAAGGTCTCTGTTGATAAATATTCCTCTGAAAGACTGTTTGCCAGGCCTTGCTGACTGTGAATGAAACAAATTCACAGTCGTGTAAATAAAAGGGATTTTACCGGGACCAAGACTCTGCTTCCTTCTTTTTAAGGGAGCCTAGGTGAGAACAATTTTCACATTGATATAAAAAGTTTTAGATTTCAATTGATACATGTACCATTTGTGAATTTTTCAGTGATGCACCCTTTGATTTGATCCATCACTTCCAACTCTTCATGGTCCAATGTAACTGCTTCTTTGAGTTCTTGTAAGTTCCTGCTTGTGTCATCAGTGATAGTAGCAGTCCCCTTATCTTCTGTTGACTTCTTTTTCCATTGACTTTAATTTTTCTAAGCCTCGGGATCTTCACTACAGTAGTTACTCTTGCCTTTGCATTACGTATGCACAATTTTTAAGCTTTCGCTTCATTATTAATGCTTCTAGTGAGCAGTCTGGTTTTACTTCATCCAATATTGAATTATTTGCTCCTCTTCAAAAACAGTCCAATGTATTCTCAACAGATTTTCCAGCACCAGGATTCAAAAGCATCCATTTTCCTTCATTAAACCTTTCTTATGGTTCCACTTTCACAGCCATATGTTACTACTAGAAAAGCACATGCGTTTTTTTTTCAGTGTGATGTATCTATACTTTAATATCTAAATAGATCTGCCCTGATCTTTCTCCTATGTAGGAAATTCCTTTCTATTTTGTGGATATAGCTACCGTATCTGTGAATTTTTCAGTGATGCACCCTTTGATTTGATCCATCACTTCCAACTCTTCATGGTCCAATGTAACTGCTTCTTTGAGTTCTTGTAAGTTCCTGCTTGTGTCATCAGTGATAGTAGCAGTCCCCTTATCTTCTGTTGACTTCTTTTTCCATTGACTTTAATTTTTCTAAGCCTCGGGATCTTCACTACAGTAGTTACTCTTGCCTTTGCATTACGTATGCACAATTTTTAAGCTTTCGCTTCATTATTAATGCTTCTAGTGAGCAGTCTGGTTTTACTTCATCCAATATTGAATTATTTGCTCCTCTTCAAAAACAGTCCAATGTATTCTCAACAGATTTTCCAGCACCAGGATTCAAAAGCATCCATTTTCCTTCATTAAACCTTTCTTATGGTTCCACTTTCACAGCCATATGTTACTACTAGAAAAGCACATGCGTTTTTTTTTCAGTGTGATGTATCTATACTTTAATATCTAAATAGATCTGCCCTGATTTTTCTCCTATGTAGGAAATTCCTTTCTATTTTGTGGATATAGCTACCGTATCTGTGAATTTTTCAACCAAGGACATCTGTTACCACATCAACTTCTCCTCCAACTACAGTATTTTTCCTAGGGATGGCATTTACCTGTTAACATGTTCTTCTTGATGATTTACCTCCTGACTGTAGAATTATTGTCCTTTTCTTGTTTCAGGTATGGATGGATGCAGGCACTCAGATCTTCTTTTCATATGCCATTTGCCAAGGATGCTTGACAGCTCTTGGCAGCTACAACAAATATAACAACAATTGTTACAGGTAGAAGTAAAACACCCCTTTTAATTTCTGCAGACTTTTAGAGTTTTGTAGCATCAGTCATTGTGTGTTGACCACCTGTGTTTGCAATCTACTGGATTCCTTAATATAGATTTCCCTGTAGTCTGACAATTCTTCTGGAATGCAGGATCTTTCAGAATGGTTGAAATCATTGCTTCTATCCTGCTGCCTGCTTCATATAACAACTATTTACTCATTTCTGTAAATATATAGACACACAAACATGTACACACAAACAAAGAAAGATACATTGATATTTATCTCTAATCTATGTGTATTTAATATATTTTATATGTTCTATAAAGATATTCTAACAAGACATGATTTTATGTTTGCGTTCTTTGAATGGATTTCTTCTACTTCAATGATCAATATTTCTAAGAAAATACACTTTAAGTACACATATGTATCTATGGACTTTCCCTGCCTTTCATATGCTTACATACAAACACACACACGAAACTTCCATATATTGAATCATATTTTTTTCCATTTAGCCGAAAATATCTACTTTAATCTAATTGGAATCAGTTCCCCAGAATCAAGTTTTTTTGTGGCGATATTGTGGACTAAACTGGTGTCTTCATTGTTACAATACTTTACAGCGAAGGCCAGCAAGCTATTTGACATTTAGGCTTTTTTGTTCGAATAATGGCATAACAATTTACCCCAAACAATACTTTCCAAAAACAGTAGTTAAAGGGGAGTAAAGCAAAAAAATTAACAATAATTAAGAGCGAAGAAATAAATGTGAAAATAGAAGTAAAACAACGGTGACAAAAGAAAGCAATAGTTCTGGGTACCTTGGGAGTAATCCCAAAACAACTGGAGCACCACCTGAACATCATTGGCATTGACAACATCACCATGAGTCAATTGTGAAAGGCAGCTTTACTTTACAGCTTGCATACTCTGACAATATCTTTAACACCATCCAATGACAACAATTTTTCTCTCTCTCTCTCTCTTTCTGGAATTTTCTACAGAGATTCCTTCATGCTCTGTTTCCTGAACAGTGCCACAAGCTTTGTGGCAGGCTTTGCCATCTTCTCTGTCTTGGGCTTCATGGCGCAGGAACAAGGTGTCCCCATTTCAAAAGTAGCTGAATCAGGTAAGGAGCTGATGGCTGCAGAAGGAGATAGCTAAATATAAATTATGGCAGGGGTGAAATCCAGCAGGTTCTGACACTTTCTGGAGAACCGGTAGCAAAAATTTTGAGTAGTTCACGTAACCGGTAGCGGAAATTTTGACTAGTTCGGAGAACTGGAAAATACCACCTCTGACTGGCCCCAGGAGTGGGGAGGGAATGGGGATTTTGCAGTTTCCTTCCCCTGGAGTGATGTGGGAATGGAGATTTTACAGTATCCTTCAACTGGAGTGGGGTGGGAATGGAGATTTTGCAGTATCCTTCCCCTGCCATGTCCACCAAGCCACACCACGCCCACCAAGCCACGCCCACAGAACCGATAGTAAGGATTTCACCACTGAATTATGGTCTATTTTGTAGGAATAGGAGCCATAACATAAACATAAGAGTCTCTTTTCCAATCTGATTTTCTGATTGGGCCATGCTGGTTTGAATTCTGTGAGTTGTCACCTGTGCTAAATTGGGGGAGGCCTTCCTTAAAGAATATCCATATAAGTTGTCTACTACAGGGGGTCTCCAACCTTGGCAACTTTAAGCCTGGAGGACTTCAACTCCCAGAATTCCCTAGCCACTGGCTGGGGAATTCTGGGAGTTGAAGTCCACCAAGCTTAAAGTTGCCAAGCTTGGAGACCCCTGTTCTACAAGACGGGTAGAGAAACTCACATATCTCTGATTTTGTTGATGTTCTCCATGCTTATCTGGTTTTGTCTCCCATACCCAGAAGACACTAGATTGGAAAACACAGGTAGCCCCTGATAACTGTGTATTTGTCTATCTTAATCCAGTAAGCATGTTTGATAAAGCAGAAACTGAAAACCGGTATTCTTTGCATGAATTCCCATTCAACTCCAATCATCATATCCAGTGGGATAAAGTTTTAACTAGAACTGTGATCTGATAACTGTTGAAATGATGCCAGTGCCTCACCTTAAGCTACTAGAACATCGCTTTGCTTCTTTTTGTTTGATTGACAGGTCCTGGCCTAGCATTTATTGCTTACCCCAAAGCAGTAACCATGATGCCTATATCTCAGCTGTGGGCCTGTTTGTTCTTCCTTATGTTGATCTTCTTGGGGCTGGACAGTCAAGTATGATGTTTTATTTAAAAAAAACGACAATTAGACCCTCTAATGCAGGGGTGTCAAACTTAATTTCATTGGGGGCTGCATCAGAGTTGTGTTTGAACTCGGTGTGTGTGTGTGTGTGTGTGTGTGTGTGTGTGGCTGGGTGTGTGGTCAGGGTGGGCATGGCCAGCTCGATGGCACTCATCAAGGATCCATTTTCAGCCACAATGGCCTCCTGCAGCCATTTGTCAGCAAAAATGGAGCTCAGGGAAGCCACGCATGGCCTCCCTGGGCTCCATTTTTGCTAGAAGAGGCTGCAGAAGGCTGTTGCGTCTGAAAATGGAGGGCGAGCAGCTCATGTGCAGCCTCCTTGAGCTCCATTTTTGGTGGCAGAGGCACCACAGGCTGTTTCCAGGGCAGGCCCGTGGGCCATTTCTAAGCACCCCATGGGTTGGATCTGGGCCCTGGGCCTTGAGTTTGACACCCCTGCTCTAATGTATTCTTAACTCCATTAATTTGAAGAATGTAGAATATTTTTATATCTTTGTATGTAATACATCTTGCAGAAGAAATACAGTTTTTTGTTTTTTTGGAAAGAAAGGAGCCCCATGAATAAGTAAGTAATGCTCAGCATTAATTGCTTATATAAATTGGGAGAGCAAAACTTTGATCTGATGCAGCTAAGATGCACAGATTGTTTGTAATACAAATGCAGATGTAAGCTCTCTTGTGATGGATTCTTTCGCCTTTTCTTCTTTGATATGAGCTGGTTTTTCTCAAGTAGCTCTTAGGAAAGAAGTAAGAAGCTGACAAAGGATTTACTCATATATTAATGTATGATACACATGGCCATCAGGTGCATAATGCCAGTGGATGGTTTCTTTTGCTGACCATTGATCCTTTCAGCTAAATGTTGTTCTTGAGGCTCTTGGATTGTCCAGCAGAGTACTTTATCCAGATTCTGGATTTGAACATATTTTTACAGAAAAATCCTAAGAATTAGAAGCCCTCCATAGGCAAAAGTTATGGTTTCTTCTACGAAGTTGAAGACTTCTTCTAGAGTTCACGTGAACCATTCAGGACTCATGTGCATGTAGGAAGAATTCTTAAAACTCATCTGGAGTTGTGTGTGTTGTGATTGATGGGAAAATCTCTGACATGTAGTAATATATGTTTATATGAGACTCTAGAAAGAGTGCAGAGAAGAGCAACAAAGATGATTAGGGGACTGGAGGCTAAAACATATGAAGAATGGTTGCAGGAACTGGGTATGTCTAGTTTAATAAAAAGAAGGACTAGGGGAGACATGATAGCAGTGTTCCAATATCTCAGGGGTTGCCACAAAGAAGAGGGAGTCAAGCTATTCTCCAAAGCACCTGAGGGTAAAACAAGAAGCAATGGGTGGAAACTGATCAAGGAGAGAAGCAACTTAGAACTAAGGAGAAATTTCCTGGCAGTTAGAACAATTAAGCAGTGGAACCACTTGCCTCCAGAAGTTGTAATGCCCCAAAGCTGGAAGTTTTTAAGAAGATGTTAGATAACCATTTGTCTGAGATGGTGTAGGGTTTCCTGCCTGGGCAGGGGATTGGACTAGAAGGCCTCCAAGGTCCCTTCCAACTCTGTTGTTGTTGTTGTTGTTGCCTCCAAGGTCCCTTCCAACTCTGTTGTTGTTGTTGTTGTTGTTGTTGTTGTTGTTGTTATTATTATTATTATTATTATTATTATTATTATTATTATTATTATTATTATTATTATATCACAAGCCTAATGCAGGATGTGTTGAGAAATGCACATGTGCTAAAATTGCTACAGGAAACTGATCGCTAGCAAAGAAAGAAAAGGAAAGAGAGGGAGAAAGCTAAACAGAGCTAGCTGAGTTGAGTTGTTGAGAGTTAGCAACTTTGGAATAGCAAAGTTGAGAGCTAGCAACTTTGGAATTTGTCTTCTGACATACTTTCCTCCCTAGTTTGTCTGTGTCGAAAGCTTGGTGACTGCCATCGTTGACTTGTTCCCGGAAGTTTTCCGTAAGAAAGGACGTAGGGAGCTGCTGATCCTGGGCATTGCTGTGATCTGCTATCTCATTGGCTTGCTGCTGGTCACGGAGGTGAGAAGTGGAGGTCAGTGGGGAGGAAAAAAGACAACGGCAAATGACATGCTACTACTGTGAAATTAGCAACTATTCTCCAACACTTCAGCCCCTATGATTAAGTTACCCAAATCATCAAGAGGTCATAGAATGCATTCTATTTACATATGTTCCCTTCC
Organism: Ahaetulla prasina; assembly: GCF_028640845.1. Lineage (NCBI taxonomy): Eukaryota > Metazoa > Chordata > Lepidosauria > Squamata > Colubridae > Ahaetulla > Ahaetulla prasina. The sequence continues at coordinate 82,797,552 of NC_080545.1, read as the reverse complement.
CTTCCCCTGCATTCTTCCCTTTTTTCAGGCAGCTATTCCAAGAAATCATTATCCCATGTGCTTTCTTTTAAAAGTAGTGCTGCTTCAGATGTTCTTGGGTTGTAATTGTCATCAGCCCAACGCAACATAGTCAGTATTTAGAAATACTGATTCTTGTAGTCCAACGTCTAGAATGTCATACATAATATACCATCTTTCTTTTATCACCTTTCCTCCAAGTTCTAAAAATGAAATTTCTGGAAATAGATTAAGTCCATTCTGTCCCTCTCTGAAGGAGATGAACTTTCAAAATTTTATTGAGAAAGAAAGAAAGAAAGAAAGAAAGAAAGAAAGAAAGAAAGAAAGAGAGAGAGAGAGAGAGAGGGGAAGGAAAGATATACTCTTGCTAATCGATATGCATACCGTATATGGAAGCATCACATGTGCACGGTTACAATTTGACTTATTCAACACATGAACAGGATTTTTTTAAAAAAAAAATATGGCATTCTTGTCTCCCCAATTAATCCCCTCAATTAACCAGACTTGAATGGTTGATTCCTTTCTGATTGCTACTCAGGTAACAAGTGTGCTACTTTGCTTCCTTCAGAGGTACTTACTGAAAGATGGCGTAGTGGGTTTAAGGTGCGGAATATCAATAATCAGTACAGTCATTGTGGTATTATTTTTAATAGAAACTTGAAAATGGAACTTTAATGATCGATTGGTCATAACCAAATAGAGAAAAGCCTAGTGCAGGTAATGAGATTCATTATCCTGGACATGAAGAAATGTTTTAATGAAGGAGTAATAGTGGGTATGGAGACAGCTACAAAGATATAAGATCTATTCTCCTTATTTCTTACTCTTATTCTGGGTTATATAAGAGAAAGAGCTAAAGGGGATGGCATAAAGCCATGATAATAGAAGACATCAAAAGGGAGAGGAGGGGAGGGGAGGGGAAAGGAGAGGAGAGCTGCCACATAAGTTTAAGTATGTAAATGGATGTGAATATAATACGTTGAAGAATCAACAGAAACATAACACTAGTCCTAAGAAAGCAATCAGTAATAATTCAATAAGCTAAATAATTACCTTCAGCTTTCTATCACACAACTGCACCAATCAATTAAGCTTCAAAAACACCAAGAATGCTTACTGAATTTGTGTGAGACCAAGGAGGGGCACCACTTATCCAGAGGAGAAAGGAAAGTTGCATGGAGAAGAAGGCAAGAAGATTGAGAGAGCTGTTGAACCTTGGACAGCTCCAAGAGGCCTTTGACTGCTTGCCATCACTGGTTACAACTCAACCCTCTGACCCGAGAGTAGGACCTGAAGATTCCTTCAGGATCTTGAAAGGGGTGGGAATGACAGGTTTTCAAAGACTGCATATGAAAAATAAACTTGAACCAGTACAGCTTTCTACTGGGATTTGGTCTCCTTAAATCAAAAGTTATGACACCCACTTTTTATTTCCTGGATAGCCAATTCGTAGCTTCTTCAGAAATATAGCTATAATATCCAACTATGATTTTTGGAAATCAAGACTGGATGTAGGATAAAAAGCCATTTATAAAATGCTTGAAGTTTTTTACTGATTGGGAGAAGAGGAGTAGATGTCAGACAAGTGACAAGACTGCAAATTTATTGAAAACATTCCTGGGGCAATAGGGTTTTTTTCCCCAAAGAAGTTGATTGGTTCAGATTTTGGCATTAGCTTTTTGTTTTAAAGCTAAAGGAAGAGATGTTTTTTGTTCATTCTTTGATTTCTATAGCACAGCATGAGAAACAATATGTACAGGTAGTCCTCGATGTATGACATAATTGAGGCCAACATTTCCATTGTTAAACAAGACAGCTAAGTGTTAAGTGAATTTTGCCCCATTTTACAACTTTTCTTGCCACAGCTGTTAAGTGAACCACTGCAGTTGTTAAGCTAGTAGCATGGTTGTTCAGTGAATCTGGCTTCCCACTTGACTTTGTTTGTCAGAGAGTCGCAAAAGAGGATCACATGACCCCTGAAACCCTGCCACCGTCAAAAACATGACCTCATTGCCAAGGGTCCGAATTTTGATCATGTTGACCACAGGGATACCACAATGGTTCTAAGTGTGAAAAATGTTTTTCTTTTCCAGTGCTGCCATAACTTAAAGTGGTCATCATTAAATGAAATGGTTTTAATGCTTGTTGCTTTGGGTTCTGACCCTTTTGCCTTGTGGTTCTTGCAGGGTGGGATGTACATCTTCCAGCTGTTTGATTATTACGCAGCCAGCGGCACCTGTCTTCTCTTTCTTGCCATCTTTGAAGTCATCTGCATTGCGTGGGTTTACGGTACGTATGGCCTCCAATTACATGTAGGCAGCGTTTGATGCACAGGGCTCCCTTTAAGAATGAAGACATGTTCGACACAGTAGAACAGCTCTCTAGATGAGTCAAGGCTCATTGCTCAATTGCATAGCTGGGGATTCTGAGAATTGCAATCCAACATACCCGCAAGGCAGCCGCTCCAAGCAGATGCTCTTTCTTTCTCTGTTGGTCAGCCTTTTTGCATCTCACTTTTTACCTCTCATTTAGCTATGCCCATTCCAATTCTTTTAAGTGAATGAACCTGCTGGTGCACTCATTTTTCAATTCATACATTAGGCCAGGGGTGTCAAACTCAAGGCCCTCAGGCCAGATCCACCCTGCGGGCTGCTTAGATATGGCCCACAGGGCTCTCCTGGAAACAGTGAAGGACCGGCCCACAGTGCCTCTGCCAGCAAAAACAGAGCTCAGGAGGGCCGCATGGGTTGCAGGAGGCTGTTGCAGCCGAAAACGGAGTTCACGATGGCCGCATGCAGCCCTCCCAAGTTACTTTTTCACTGGCAGAGGGTTGCAGCTGGAAATGGAGCTCTGGAGCCCATTTTCGCTGGCAGAGCACTCAGGCGACATCAAACTGGCCACGCCCACCCTGGTTCCCCCAAGATCAAACACAACCCTGATGCAGCCCTCAATGAAATTGAATTTGACACCCCTGCATTAGACAAACACAACTCCTGTCTGATTCTGATACATAATTTTTCATCACACTTCAAACAATTGCAAGGGTTTAGAATAGAATAGAATAGAATAGAATAGAATAGAATAGAATAGAATAGAATAGAATAGAATAGAATAGAATAGAATAGAATTTTTATTGGCCGTGTGATTGGACACACAAGGAATTTGTCTTGGTGCATATGCTCTCAGTGTACATAAAAGAAAAGATATGTTCATCAAGGTACAACATTTACAACACAATTGATGGTCAATATATCAATATAGATCATAAGGATTGCCAGCAACAAGTTATAGTCATACAGTCATAAGTGGAAAGAGATTGGTGATGGGAACTATGAGAAGATTAATAGTAGTGCAGATTTAATAAATAGTTTGACAGTGTTGAGGGAATTATTTGTTTAGCAGAGTGATGGCCTTGGGAAAAACTGTTCTTGTGTCTAGTTGTTCTGGTGTGCAGTGTTCTATAGCGTCATTTTGAGGGTAGGAATTGAAACAGTTTATGTCCAGGATGCGAGGAGACTGTAAATATTTTCACGGCCCTCTTCTTGATTTGTGCAGTATACAGATCCTCAATGGAAGGCAGGTTGGTAGCAATTATTTTTCTGCAGTTCTAATTATCCTCTGAAGTCTGTGTTTTCTTGTTGGGTTGCAGAACTGAACCAGACAGTTATAGAGGTGCAAATGACAGACTCAATAATTCCTCTGTAGAACTGAATCAGCAGCTCCTTGGGCAGTTTGAGCTTACTGAGTTGTCGCAGAAAGAACATTCTTTGTTGTCCTTTTTTAATGATGTTTTTGATGTCAGCTGTCCATTTTAGATCTTGCGATATGATAGAACCTAGAAATTTGAAGGTTTCTACTGTTGATACTGTGTTGTCTAGTATTGTGAGAGGTGGAAGTATGGAAGGGTTTCTCCTAAAGTCTACCACCATTTCTACGGTTTTGAGTGTGTTTAGTTCCAGATTGTTCTGGTTGCACCACAAGGCTAGTCGTTCAACCTCTCGTCTATATGCGGGTTCATCATTGTCTCGAATGAGACCAATCACTGTTGTGTCATCTGCGAACTTCAGTAGCTTAACAGATGGATCATTGGAGATGCAGTCATTGGTATACAGAGAGAGAAGTGGGAGAGCACACAGCCTTGGGGGCCCTGTGCTAATTGTACAGGTATTTGATGTGATCTTGCTTAGCTTCACCTGCTGCTTCCTGTTTGTTAGGAAGCTTGTGATCCACTTACAAGTCTGTTCCGGTACCTGTAGCTGGTTTAGCTTAGTTAGAAGAATGTCTGGAATGATGGTATTGAATGCTGAACTAAAGTCTACAAAAAGGACCCTTGCGTAGGTCTTTGGAGACTCAAGATGTTGTAGGATGTAGTGCAGAGCCATATTAACAGCATCATCTGTTGATCTATTTGCTCGGTATGCAAATTGCAAGGGGTCTAACAGCGTATCCGTGATGGTTTTCAGGTAGGAAAGCACTAGCCTTTCAAAGGTTTTCATGACTACAGATGTTAAAGCAACTGGTCTGTAGTCATTCAGTTCCTTGATGGTGGGCTTCTTGGCACTGGGATGATGGTAGAGCGTTTGAAGCAAGAAGGAACATAGCACATCTCTAGTGATTTATTGAAAATATGGGTGAAGATGGGGCCAATTGGTCAGCACAGACTTAAGCTAGAAGGAGTTATCTTGTCTGGGCCTGGAGCTTTTCCTGGCTTTTGTCTGTGAAATAGGTCCTGCACTTCCTTTTCTGTGATCACTAGGGGTTGTGAACCCAATGAAATGGGGTCAGTTGTAGGAGGCTTGGCTGTTGTTGGTGTGTCTGAGATGGGGGTTGTGGAGATAGGTGGCTGTAGTTTCCTTTCAAACCTGCAGTAAAACTCATTCAGGTCATCTGCCAGTTGTTGATTACCTTCAGCCTGGGAAGGAGGTTTGCCATAGCCGGTGATCATTTTTAAGAGTTTTCTACATGTTTGCTGGTTCATTTGCTGAAAACTGATTCTTTAGCTTTTCAAAGTAGCTTCTCTTTGCTGCTCTGATCTCCCTTGTTAGTGCATTTCTGGCCTGATTGTACAGCAGTTTATCACCTTTTCTGTAGGCTTCCTCTTTGGAATGTCGTAGCTGCTTAAGTTTAGGTGTGAACCAAGGTTTGTTGTTACTGTATATTCGCAAGTTCCTTGTAGGTACACATAGGTCTTCACAGAAGCTGACATATGATGTTACAGTATCTGTGAGTTCATCCAGGTCTGCAGAAATCTTCAAAGATATTCCAATCAGTTCAGTCAAAGCATGCCTGCAGCTTTAATTTTGCCTCCTCCGTCCAGGTCTTCACTGATTTAATTGTTGGTTTTGTGGTTTTAAGTCTTTGCCTGTAAGCAGGTACAAGGTGAATCATGCAATGATCAGAGTGTCCTACAGCTGCACGTGGTAAAAACCGATAAGCATCTTTTAGTGTTGTGTAGCAATGGTCTAGAGTATTCTTGCCTCTGGTGGGACAATTGACATGCTGAAAGTATTTTGGTAGCTCTTGCCTTAAGTTTGCCTTGTTTAGATCTCCCAAAAGGCAGACATTTGGACAAAACTGTTCCAAATCCTAAACTACTCACTCTCCTTTCCCCAAAAAAGAAAGGAAAATAAAAAATAAAATAAAAAAGAGGGGGGAGTCAGATTTTTGCCCCCGTCTATTCAAGAGTCCCAACATGGAGTCTGATGGGCTAGATACTATTATTGTTATTATTTTATTTATTTATATCCCACCTGTGTTATTTTTATAAATAGCTCAAGGTGAACATACATACTACCCCTTCCTTCTCCTTTTTTCCTTTTTTCCCAAAGCAACAACTTGTGACCTGGATTGGGCTAAGAGAGAGTGACTGGCCCAAAAATTATCCAGCCAGCTTTCATGCTTAAGGTGCTACTAGAATTCACAGTCTCCCAGTTTCTAACCTGGTGTTTTAACCACTAAATTAAACTGGGTATATATGCAGTTCAAGGGTTCATATTTTGATCTGAATTAAGTACTGCATGTTTTTTCTCAGCTTTTAAATACAGCCATCACAACCTGACTTATATAATTACATAATACCAAGGAAAACAGTGCAAAAAAAAAAAGAATATTGAAAGTATTGAGCCTTAGAAATAACTCCTTTTACAGCAGGAAAAACAAAAAACAAGTAGCACACACATTTCCTCCACTTATTGCTGGCTCAAGCTGCCAAGATTTCTGGTCCTGATGATTCTGCATTTCCAAAGCATTAGAGGGAACTGATGTTGAATCTCAGTTGCTAAGGAAGAAAGCAAGAAAAATTACTGAATACAGCTGAGGGTTTCCCTTTAGCATCTGGTAGCTATTGTGGGAATCAAATGCTGAACCTGACAGGGCTTTGATTTAATCCAGCGCACTTCTTATATAACATTTTTAAGCATCTTAAATAGATGCTATCTGCAGGCTCTTAAATGCTTCATAATACTTAGAACTAGGATGAAAACCTCATTTCCTATTTTTATTTTTTTTCCTAGCTGAATAGACTGCACTTATTTTGTTGTGCTGCTAGATTTGAATTTGAAGGGTTTCTTTTTCCACTAGTGAGTCGATGACAGTACTATTCAAGGTCAGAACAGACTCATTATTTAGTTATTTTCTGTAGGACATTTTTGCAATTGGGCTACAATGTCCCTCCGCTATAACCTCATTTTAAAGGATCCGAATAATCTACTTCCTACAGCCTGTTCAGTCCAGTTAGCCACTAATACAATCCATTTTTACCTGTATCTCTGGTAACGTAAAATCATGCTACCCATTGTCATTTCTGGAAAGACTATTTTTCATTGTATCACTAGTTTCTTTGGTCTCTTTGGCACCAGGCAAGCAAGCTAGAAATCCTAAGCTCAAACCCCACTTTACCCATGAAATCCAGCTGGATCACCTTGGGCCAATTACTTTTTCTCAGCCCAACCTACCTCACAAGGTTGTTGTTTTGGGGAAAATAGGAGGAAGAAGGTGTGTTGGATATGTCCCTCTACTATTTGTAAAGTTTTTGTAAAAATAATAAAAGTGGATACCAATAATCAAATGAAAAAAAAATCTTTCCCATTAGCAGAGGGGCTGGCCCAGGGGTGAAATGCTCCCATTTCAGATTGGAGCACCCGATCCGGTAGCGATGACGGCAGGTTTGGAGAACCGGTAGCAAAAATCCCTGCCCACCCCCATGCCCAGCTGAGCCACACGATCATCAGAGGGTTTTTTTTTTACTTTTAAAAGCATTTTTCTTCGGCCAAAAAAATTCTTTTAAAAGTAAAAAAAAAGCCTGTGATGATCACGTGGCTCAGCTGGGATCGTCAAAGCCTTTTAACAGCATTTTTTTCTACAACCTCTTTGGCCAAAGAGTTTGTAGAAAAAATGCTTTTAAAAATAAAATAAAATAAAAAGTTGGCCACGCTCACCCAGTCACATTAACCCCCCCCCAAGCCACGCCCACAGAACCGGTAGTAACAAATTTTACATTTCACCCCTGGGCTGGCCTGTCTTGGTCAATCATTGTTTGAGAGATGTGTTCTGGGTTGTTAAATTAGTTTTGTAACTGAGGAAATTTTTTCAGCTTTTCTCAACCTTTCTTTTATTTAGAGGAAAAGGAGGAGGAGGCCAGAGACATGGGCCAATTGATTGGGTTTAGATTTTCCCACAACATAACCAAAGGGTGAAGAACTAATTCAACCCTATGCATGACTGGGTCAAAGAACATTCTCCTCATTTACCCAGAATAACGATTGCTGTTTTAAATTATTGCAAGGCAAAACATTCACTGCTATGCTATTTTCGTATCAAAGTAGGGCATCTGGAAATGATCAAGAATTCCCTGATTTCTTTATCTTTCACTCTTTCAGTTCTCCCTCATCCTCCCGTCAAGGGAACCCGGTTTTGATATGAAAAACTCATGGCCAGGGTGTCTGATTTGGCAGGCCAAGTCCTCTTTTGTTTACACCACGAAGAAGTGTAATAGCAAATGTCTCGAATAAAGACACATGTTTCTAGGCTTGTCTGTTGTCAGCCTCGAAAATACCGCCCACAGCTTGGCAGGATTCCCCCACCCACCCACCCCGCCTGTCAAGCAGATGGTTGTTGCTAAAAAGTGAAGATTTACTGCATTCTGATTTATTCCTTTGAAAGCACTTCTAGTTTCCAGCCAGCTTGTTGTTGCTGCTGTTGTTGCAACTGCCAAAGGGGACAGCCTGTGAGGACTGCAAAGGAGTGGAAGGAATCCTGCTTTTTTTACAAAATCTAACACACTTTGGGAATTGTTGTAAATTAGAAGCCAGGATCTAAAACCGCATCTTTTTGCAATCGCTTATTATTGGGAATTGGGAAATTAAGGAAGGAAACCTCTAGTAGGAACATCAGTATAGTTTACTGTGGCTACCTCCAGTTTTGCAGATTCATTTTATTGTTAGCGCAGAGACGATTGTATAACTTCCAGGATGGTCCTACAGCCTTGGAACTCAGTTGCTTAGCAACCAGGGAATATTCATTCTCAACTGTAGCATTGTTTTGGAAGCTAAGCAAGCGTCCTCATGTTGCCTTAACAACTGGGCACAACTCATTCCCTTCTGGCACTTGCCAGCAATGTGAAGGTTCATGCTATCTTCTTTTGCTGATTAGGTTACAAAAGAGCAAGATAACAGAGACCTCTCTCTCTCTCTCTCTCTCTCTCTCTCTCTCTCTCTCTCTCTCTCTCTCTCTCTCTTTATGCTGCCAAGATCAGGGGTAGAGCAGATCCTTTGAGATTATTGTAGAAGATTTAGAGAGCACAGGTGATAGTGATGGACGTGGGAAGCTGCAGTGCAGGAACCTCTGGAGCAGTGTTTCTCAACCTTAGCAACTTTATGATGCCTGAACTTCAAGTCCCAGAATTCCCCTGCCAGCAATGCTGGCTGGGGAATTCTGGGAGTTGAAGTCCACACATCTTAAAGTTATTAAAAATTGAGAAACACAGGTCTGGAGGGTCACAAGTATCAAATCTCAATGAAGTGAATGGCCGTGAATGAAGTGAGAGTGCTGCCTTTGTGTTATATAAAGAAACGTCAAAGGCTGCTCTGACATGGCCAGAAATAATTCAGAACTGAAACGCAAATCAGATAGCATGATGAATAAGCAAGAGAGGAACTGGTCCCCCCAAAAAACAGTTCAGATTATAGTAATACGTCAGAGGTTTTTAATACATCGTCTGTCAAGCGCCAGGGAAATTAGGAGACCCAGGCAGTTCACAAGGGTAGATAGATTTATTGTAATTAATCAAGCTGTCTGCATGAATCTGAACTACTAATTGTCAAAGCAGTTTGGAAGTAAATAAGGAATTCATGGTGGGCTGGACTAGGATCTCTTCTGGGCACAAAGGAACTCATAACTGATGACATGTTTGACCCTTCCCTTGGGCTCAGCCTCCCTCAGCCTCATCTCTTACATCACCATTGTTCATCGATGAGGTGCTTGGAATTTGCCTCACATGTAACCTGGTTCTGTGTAACTGACCTATCTTTCCAGTCGCTCCTCCCACTTCAATTTCAATCCTGCATCACTTTAGTTACTGTAGCAGTGGTGGGTTGCTACCAGTTCACCCCGGTTCGGGCGAACCCGTAGCAGCGGCGGGAGGCTCTGCCCACTCTTCCAGATACTTCTGTACATGCACAGAAGCATTATACACGCACGAGTGCGCATGCGCCAACGAGCAAACCGCTAGCGGTGGGATTTGCAACCCACTGCTGTACTGTCAACATCTTGCGAGCTTCAGTTTATGACAATTTATTGCCTTTTAATACAATGTGTTACTCAGAGAAGATCCTACCAGATTCTTTGAGGGTTTTTTTGTCATCGTAAACTACACGACTGTCCTCCTATGGTATGTTGCTTAGAAAGGCTCAGATGAAACAAGAAAGCCTCTTAAGCTCTTTTCTTCCCTAAATTATGCAATTGCCTCTACTGGCACCATTTGTCAGAGGGTGCAATGGCCGCCATTTTGTTGCTAAATCAGGCTCTTCCATATCTACTTCTTGACAAATATAAATTAGAAATATCCACTAGTGTAATGGGATTGCCTGCCTTTATGCTAAAGGATTATAAGAGTTAAAGTCCAATTTATCTGGGACTCAGTAATAAGGGCTTTTTATGGCCATAAGTCTCCTTGAATTTAGTAAGCATTTACTACCAAGTTGATTCCATTGTTATTAGTCTAATGTTTCAATAAAAACTGTAATGTTCACCTTTTATTTCAGTTTTTTAAATATGCATTTTAGTATGTCTGTCATCGTGAAAGGATTAGTTTTACAAGTCTTCATACAGATGTTGAGGTAAATAAATATGAAAGATTTCTACAGATTTTCTATAAATTCATCAGTGCTGACTTTTTCTGTTATTATTTGACTATATCTAACAATTTGGATAAAATCCCTTTTATTTGCTTCTTCATACATGATCAATATTAATAATGATAGCATATTGTACAGAGGTCTGAGAGGCCTGGTTTAAAACTCTAATCACTCATGAAGGTGACAGAATTGCCTCTTTACCCCTTGGACTAGCCTTTCTCAGCCTGGTGATATGTTAGTCTACAGTTTCCATCATTCAGGCCGGTGGTAGTCAACCTGGTCCCTACCGCCCACTAGTGGGCATTCCAGCTTTCATGATGGGCGGTAGGGGTTTTGTCCGATACTGAAACACTTCCCTTTTTTAAAATTTAATTGACTTTTTAAAAAATTTTCATAAAATTATTTTAAAACATTTTCATTAGGTTTTCATAAAATTCCCCGTGACAATTTACATTTCTGAAAATATACTATTTGTATCACCTGCGCATAAGTTTAGTTCACGTTACGTAAATGAAACTAAATGGCGCTATAGTGCGACCGCAAACAAAAGAGCCTCGTCCCAGAATAGCTCACGCAGCTCCCCCCATACCACCCAGCTCCCCCCATACCACCCAGACAAGCAGAGCTGGTAGCCAGTGCCCCCCCCCCCAACCCAATCCACGATGCATGAGAGGCATGCGCAGATGATGATACATGGCGCATTACTGTGGAACCGGTGGGCGGTTAGAAAATTTTACTACTAGCAGAGATACAAAAATGGGTGGTAGGTATAAAATCAGGTATACCCTTGATTCAGGCGATCTCACAATTGCCTAATGTCACTTCTATTGCCCATGATTAGAGCAGCCATAATCCAATTTACCATGAAGGTAACACTTTCTAAAAGAATGGTAAGAATTCTAATCCAAAATCGTGAGAAATATTGAACGATTGGAGGGTTAGAGAAAATTGGTTTAAGCTAGCAGATTCCTATGGAGAGTTTTAGATTGCTTTGATCTCCTAAAGAAGATATACAGTTGAATTGCAGGCCAGAGGGGTGGTTTTTTTCCTTTATCTGACTGGTTTTTGACAGCATGAGGTTTATATCAAGTTCTCTTTTGTGATGGTCAAGGAGCTGATCGTTTTTATGACAATATTGAAGATATGATTGGCCACAAACCCTGGCCCCTGATTAAATACTGCTGGCTCTACCTCACACCTGGTCTTTGTCTGGTAAGTACACTGACTGTGTCTTTTACACATATATTGCAAGGGTGGGTGATGGTGTAGAAAAAAATTCTTCTTTAATTTCCCTTGCCTGACATTACAGAAATGGTACTATTAATTGTTGTATAATTCTTTCTATTAACATCGTTCGCTGTAGTAATCCTGGTTAGCTATTTTTAATTTAGTTTAAATATTTTTACATGTCATGAGCTACTCAAGTGGCTTACAATGAGATGCCAAAGGTAGGAATCTACAGAAAGAGAGAGATAGAGATCCAGCTATACCTTGCAAATACATCAAAGGGATCCTTGGTGCTCTCTGAACTTAGTGGTTTTCTTCCAGACATTTCATTACTAAACGAGGTAACATCATCAGTTTAGTAACGGAACATCTGCAAGAAAATCACCAAGCTCAGATAGCACCAAGGAGCCCACAGTTAAACCTGAGCTGCAATTATACTTTTCTATTGGTATTGAATGTGGTGGCTCAGTGGCTAAGATGCTGAGCTTGTCAATCGAAAGGTCGGCAGTTCAGCTGTTCGAATCCCTAGTGCCATGTAATGGGGTGAGCTCCTGTTACTTGTCCCAGCTTCTGCCAACCTAGCAGTTCGAAAGCAGGTAAAAAATGCAACTGGAAAAATAGGGACCACCTTTGGTGGGAAGGTAACAGCGTTCCATATGCCTTTGGTGTTTAATCATGCCAGCCACATGACCATGGAGACGTCTTTCGACAGCACTGGCTCTTTGGCTTTGAAACGGAGATGAGCACTGCCCCCTAGAGTCAGGAATGACTGACACATATGTGCGAGGGGAATCTTTACCTTTTTATTGGTACTTACATCAATAGATGGCATAGCACAAAATAAAGATGGTTTACAGGTAGCTAAAATGTCATCAAGACATGGGCTTATTTAAATAAGAAGAGTGTAGTTAGGGGAGTTCCAGAATAAAGGAAGTGCAACACAATACAATATATAAATATCAAAGCTCAGGAAAGCTGGCTGAGGAGTTCTGGGAATTGAAGTCCACAAGTCTTCAAGTTGCCAAGGTTGGAGACCCCTTCCCTAAACCATTGCCCAGAAATAAAGCCCAATATCTCTTTTAAACTGTTGGCCTATTAAATAGGTTTAATATTTTAGCAGTCTTTTTTAGTGCATAAAGTCCCTTCTTGGCAGGCCTCCAGTTTCAATATTGGAAACTTACAAACCAGGTGTCGTGTCCCACTCCTCCGCTGACGGCCGGGTCAGGGAAATCCGAATCAGGCGTGCCTCTGCAGCTCTGCCAAAGTCCTAGCAAAGTTTTCAAGGCAGGCAGGAGACCAGGAAGTGACTTCAGCAATATAAGGTAGACTTTGCCTGACTCAGAGAATGCCAGAAAGCAGATCCTTTATATAGGCCATGGGGTGTGGCTCCATGACTCAGCACTTATCCAGGCCTGCCCCTCCCTTCCTTCTGTTGACGCCGCCTATCACTCCAGGCTGTGGGGGAGGGGGAGGGGTCTAGTTGCTCCGTTTGCCTGAGCATGGAGCCAGGGCTGGGGGCTGGAGGCACTTCTTCTTCCTCGGCCTGTCTGGACATGGTGCCAGGGCTGGGGCCTGGAGGCATGCCAGGACATTCCTCAGCGTTCGGAAGGAGATAAGACGGGCCCGGCTGCAGGGAAAGCGAAGGAGACACAACACCAGGGGTGAAATGCTCCTGGTTCGTACCAGACCAGTGGATCTGGTAGTGATGGCAGTGGATGGTTCAGAGAACCAGTAGCAAAAATCCCTGGTCCCCTGCCCATGCCCAGCTGAGCCGTGTGATTGTCAGAACTTTTTTTTTAACTTTTAAAAGCATTTTTTTACAACCTCAATAGAGTGTAAAAAAATGCTTTTAAAAGGTTAAAAAAAAGCCTCTGACAATCAAGCAGCTCAGCTGGGATCAAAGCCTCTTTTTTTATTCAATCGAAGTGGTTGTAAAAAAATGCTTTTAAAAGGTAAAAAAACGCTCTGACAATCACAGCTGAGCCATGCGATCGTCAGAGCCTTTTTTTTTACTTTTAAAAACATTTTTTACAACCTCTTTGGCCGAATAGGTTGTAAAAAAATGCTTTTAAAATTAAAAAAAAAAGATCATGCGCCACAGCTGATCAACTTCCCCCGCGCCAACTGTTCAACTTACTCCATGCCTCTTTTTGGCATGCACATACATGCCCAGCCAGCGAACCGGTAGTAAACCTGTTCAGTTTTCACCACTGTTACAAACTCATATCCCATCTAAAAAGTGAAAAAGCAGTTGAGGAGATTTGATTCTTACAGAACTTAGAAAAGCTAATGCAGAATAGCAGTCCTCTGTGTCAGCCTCTTCACACATATTGAGCGCTGTTTCCAGATGCCTAAACATTGGTATTATTGCCGTTCCAATCATTAAGAAAGGCAATAAATCTAATCCTGCTGAGTTCCACCTGATCAATCTCTGAAATGTTTTAATAAACCAGGTGCCAAACGTCCATGTGAGAAACTCAGTGATTGTTTAGAAAAAGAGCAAGTTTCGATTGACTAAGAAATATGTTTCAAGAGAGAACAAGCAACTATGGAATACTTATTTTTGTAAACCATCCAACAGAAAAATATTACTCTTCATCTCGAGGCTTCCTTGTTGCTGCCTTTATAGATTTGAAAGTTTGATCTCTAGGGGAGGATTGTGGTAGAAATTATTAAAGACATCTATGGATTTCTGTCTTACAAGATTAATTATGATGCACTACAAGATATTTATATGTTGATTGTACAGTAAGCAGAGTTGTTGCAGTCCCAATTCTCAGAATAAGAGGAAGGGTCGTGGTGGCGCAGAGGTTAGAATGCAGCACTGCAGGCGTTTTCTGCTGACCGCCAGCTGCCTGCAATTTGGCAGTTCAAATCTCACCAGGCATTAACTCAGCCTTCCAGCCTTCTGAGATTAGTAAAATGAGGACCCAGATTGTTGGGGGCAAAATCAGTGGTGGAATCTTACCAGTTTAACAACCAGTTTGTTGAGTGTGCGCGCCAGATACGCACTGGGCGCACGTGCACAGTTTGCTGAAAACTGAACTTCCGCATTGCTGAGAGCAAGGAAAACAGCTGAGAAGCGGTAATCCACTCTGCTGCCCCGATCAGCTGGGCTTCGTAAGTAGAAATAAAGGTGCGTATAACGCAGGGGAGGGCGGGTGGGCCATTTCAAAGAAAGAGAGAACTGGGTTGCTTCACGGCTGAAAGTCTGAGCTAACGGTTCTCCCAAACCGGTCTGAACCAGTAAAATCCCACCACTGGGCAATATGCTGACTCTGTAAACCGCTTAGAGCGGGCTGGAAAGCACTGTAAAGTGGTATATAAGTCTAAGTGCTATTACTAATTAAACAAGGTTGTATTCTGGCCCCCTTTTTAGTTAATCTTTATTTAATCTACTCCTTAACTCAGATCCTAAACAAAACTGAATTTCACCCCTTAATGCAGGGCTGTCAAACTCCTGGCCCATGGGCCGGATGTGTTACGCGCCGGCCATGCCCAGTTTAGCCAAAGGGGGAAAAAGTCCTAATATGTCATGTGATGCCGCCATGACTATGTGAGTTTGACACCCCTGCCATAGCGCTAGCAAAAGTGTTTTTGTATACACAGATGATGCGATCAACTTTTTGAAGACCTTGAAGTTGATATTCATCAGAGTTTACAAGTTTCAGATGCTTATTGTGGGGAACCAAAAATTAGGAATTAATTGTAGTAAATTAAAAGTGATTGTATCCACAAAGCAATGAATTAAAGTCATCCATGAATGGAAAACTACTGGCAATTTGATTGAGGAAATTCAGATATTTAAACATCATAACATGTAATGCCTTAGGAATTGTGTTTCAATCTTCTAATACCTGGAGAAAGGGTAAGAAAAAATATATTTCATCTCATGCAGAAAAAAAAAATTCTGATGTAATAATTAGATTTGCCAGCCAGCAGGGAAATAATTATGTTTCCACTGCAATCGCACTTTATACTGTAGAGCAAAAAATGCTGAGCTAATACCCGATGGCATGGAAATTGTGCCTATAAAGATATCAAAAAATTGGAGGTAATTCAATCCAGGTCCTTAAGAGCGGTGCGCCATGTCACTCACTGCATTTCAAACACCCGCTTGAAGCTGGACCTAGGTTGTGTATCAAATAGCCCTGCACCAGGATTTTCCAGTTGATATATTTTCTAAAATTAATTTTGGGGGGAAAGCTGCCTATTGCATCGAGTTATTTCTTGTCAACAAGTCTGATTCCTCACGGACATAAACCATGGCTTCAAACTTGACCTCTTGTGGATTCTTAGGTCAGTCTGAGAGCACCTTACAAGCGATCTAGATTTACAGAAGGAACACAGGAGCAGAATTTTTTTACCACTCCAACACTGACCTTTGTAACCTTTATCTGTTCTTAAGTATTGATACAAAATTCTCCCTCTCCTTCACAGTACAGCCTTCATTCTTGCCAGGCTTAATGACAGGCCATCAGGGGTTTTGAAGGGAAAATACAGCAACCTTCCCTTTCTCAATCAAATCCATCCCTGTATCACTCGTGGGTTTCACTTTCCTTCGCTACCGGTTTGAAACTGTGAGCGCTCGCACGCGGCACTTCTGTGCATACACAGAACCTTCTGCTCATGTGCAGAGCGTCTGTGATGACGTCTGGGTGGGTGGGCGGAGCCTCCTGCCGCTGCCACTACTGGTTTGCTCGAACCGGGGAGAACCGGTAGAAACCCACCACTGCCCTGTATGGAAAGTGTTGTGGAGTCAAAATGAATATGTTCTGCTGAACTGCCCAAGAAATCATACATGGCACTCTGGATTAATATAACCATTCCAGCTGTAAAGACTCCTTGAGTTACAGCCATTCACTTAGTGACCACTTACAACGGCACTGAAAAAAGTGATGTATGGCCATTTTTCACACTTGTGAGCATTGCAGCATCCCCATGGTCATGTGATCAAAATTCTCATGCTTGGCAATTGGCTCATGAGCGTGGCTGTGTCCCAAGGTCATGTGATCACATTTTGTGACCATCTGACAGGCAAAGTCAATGAAGGAGGCGGGGCTTGGTGCTCTTCCAGCTTGCTTGTTTTCTTACAGACGTTTCATTACCCAAACCACGTATCATCAGTGCTAGTCAATAAGGAAGCCAGATTCACTTAATGACCGTGTTACTAACTTATCAACTGTGGTGATTCACTTAATCACTGTGGCAAGAAAGGTCATTAAAGGGGGCAAAACTAACTCAGCAAATGTCTCACTTAACAACAGAAATTTTTGGGCTCAGTTGTGGTCATAAGTCGAGGACTTCGTATTCTCGGGGATGGAAAGCAAAAATGGAAATGGAAACCTAAAGCCCAAGTCTGAGCTGAAGCCAACAGTCACTTAGCAGATCCTAATAACCAACTCAATTTTTGCCGATATGATTGGAGTTCACTATAGACTCTGTTTACTCAGAGCGGAAAAAGGTCATGCTGAAAGTCCTTGATTAAATGCACTTTTTCTTTTCCTTAATTATCTCTTACAGATGCTTCTAATTCACTACTGCATAGCTGTCATGCTGTCTGTTCTTGTCATCCTCAGGCTACCTTCCTGTTTTCACTCATTAGATACCAACCGCTCAAATACAACAATGTTTATGAATATCCTCCGTGGGGGACTGCAGTAGGTTGGGTGTTGGCCTTGTCCTCTATGATCTGCATACCGTCCTACATTATATTCAGCTTCCTGAAAACCAAAGGATCTGTCAAAGAGGTAATAAGAACAGAATTTCTCTGAAGTCACAGAACCTTGTTTAGTTATTTTACATGATTGTTCCTAAGAGATAGAGCTGACAGGTTCTTTCAGTTTGTATTACTGAAAAAGATGTATTCTGTATCCTAGGATAATTGTTTTTCCATGATAACATAAGCCCTGAAGTAAATCCACACCATGAAAGCTGGGTTGGTGCATCATTACAATGGAAGAAAGTCAGATGCCTTCTGATACATGAAAGAACTAACAAAAGCAAATTTGGTTACTGATAATTGTAGAAGACGTCACCCTTAGTGCAGGGGTGTCAAACTTGCAGCCAGCAGCCCGGATGCATCATGCGCTGGCCACGCCCACACCCAGTTTAGCAAAGGGGGGGGAGTTTGCGATATGTTATGTGAGACCGCCGTGACGATGCAAGTTTGACACCTTAGTGCATCGAAGACTTCTCTAGAAAGGCTGTTTGTGTATTTTAAACATATCTAGTTTGTCTGCCTCTTGTTCGGAATCCTTACTGTCATTGTACTGATCAAATCAAGTGGAAAATATGTGCAAATAAAGAAAGACAGAATGGAGAAATAATCCCCAAACCCTTAAGAAATATTTCACACCCCCAATCCTTTTTCAAACTGACAAAATGCAATTTTTATTTCTTCTTTATTTCTTCTAGCTATGCGTTTTTTCTCTTCTAAGTTAGAAACTTAACGTTGTGCAAATGATAACAAATCAGAACCAGTCACTGCCAACCATGGACTGTCTAAATGACACTCATAGTTATAATTGTTGCTCTACCGCAGAAGACTGAAGCACTGAGCAAACTAAGAAGTGCCTGTAAAATTCAAAACTTGCTTCGGGTTATAACTATGGTTAATATAGTATGTTGCAATAACTATAGGTAATCATTGGTCGAATTCACAAATCACACTGCTCCATTATGTGAATTGTTTGGTTTTAGCATTATAAGTAACGCGTTCATGAGAGTTTAATTTTACATGTTCAACTACTATAATTGATCTAACCACTGAAAAAGTGATGTATGGCCATTTTTCACACTTGTGAGCATTGCAGCATCCCCATGGTCATGTGATCAAAATTCTCATGCTTGGCAATTGGCTCATGAGCGTGGCTGTGTCCCAAGGTCATGTGATCACATCTTGTGACCATCTGACAGGCAAAGTCAATGAAGGAGGCGGGCTTGGTGCTCTTCCAGCTTGCTTGTTTTCTTACAGACGTTTCATTACCCAAACCACGTATCATCAGTGCTAGTCAATGAGGAAGCCAGATTCACTTAATGACCGTGTTACTAACTTATCAACTGTGGTGATTCACTTAATCACTGTGGCAAGAAAGGTCATTAAAGGGGGCAAAACTAACTCAGCAAATGTCTCACTTAACAACAGAAATTTTTGGGCTCAGTTGTGGTCATAAGTCGAGGACTTCGTATTCTCGGGGATGGAAAGCAAAAATGGAAATGGAAACCTAAAGCCCAAGTCTGAGCTGAAGCCAACAGTCACTTAGCAGATCCTAATAACCAACTCAATTTTTGCCGATATGATTGGAGTTCACTATAGACTCTGTTTACTCAGAGCGGAAAAAGGTCATGCTGAAAGTCCTTGATTAAATGCACTTTTTCTTTTCCTTAATTATCTCTTACAGATGCTTCTAATTCACTACTGCATAGCTGTCATGCTGTCTGTTCTTGTCATCCTCAGGCTACCTTCCTGTTTTCACTCATTAGATACCAACCGCTCAAATACAACAATGTTTATGAATATCCTCCGTGGGGGACTGCAGTAGGTTGGGTGTTGGCCTTGTCCTCTATGATCTGCATACCGTCCTACATTATATTCAGCTTCCTGAAAACCAAAGGATCTGTCAAAGAGGTAATAAGAACAGAATTTCTCTGAAGTTACAGAACCTTGTTTAGTTATTTTACATGATTGTTCCTAAGAGATAGAGCTGACAGGTTCTTTCAGTTTGTATTACTGAAAAAGATGTATTCTGTATCCTAGGATAATTGTTTTTCCATGATAACATAAGCCCTAAAGTAAATCCACACCATGAAAGCTGGGTTGGTGCATCATTACAATGGAAGAAAGTCAAATGCCTTCTGATACATGAAAGAACTAACAAAAGCAAATTTGGTTACTGATAATTGTAGAAGATACAATTTTGGTTACTGATAATTGTCACCCTTAGTGCAGGGGTGTCAAACTTGCAGCCCACAGCCCGGATGCATCATGCGCTGGCCACGCCCACACCCAGTTTAGCAAAGGGGGGGGGGAAGTTTGCGATATGTCATGTGAGACCGCCGTGACGATGCAAGTTTGACACCCCTGCCTTAGTGCATCGAAGACTTCTCTAGAAAGGCTGTTTGTGTATTTTAAACATATCTAGTTTGTCTGCCTCTTGTTCGGAATCCTTACTGTCATTGTACTGATCAAATCAAGTGGAAAATATGTGTAAATAAAGAAAGACAGAATGGAGAAATAATCCCCAAACCCTTAAGAAATATTTCACACCCCCAATCCTTTTTCAAACTGACAAAATGCAATTTTTATTTCTTCTTTATTTCTTCTAGCTATGCGTTTTTTCTCTTCTAAGTTAGAAACTTAACGTTGTGCAAATGATAACAAATCAGAACCAGTCACTGCCAACCATGGATTGTTATACTGTCTAAATGACACTCATAGTTATAATTGTTGCTCTACCGCAGAAGACTGAGGCACTGAGCAAACTAAGAAGTGCCTGTAAAATTCAAAACTTGCTTCGGGTTATAACTATGGTTAATATAGTATGTTGCAATAACTATAGGTCGAATTCACAAATCACACTGCTCCATTATGTGAATTGTTTGGTTTTAGCATTATAAATAACGCGTTCATGAGAGTTTAATTTTACATGTTCAACTACTATAATTGATCTAACCACTGAAAAAGTCCTGGATTTGTGTTTCCACAAACCATGATTAAAATAAGCCATGGCAAAAGCCAGTGTGTAAACGCAGCCATTTCTTCTTGTTGGTAGATGTTTCTTTACTGATACATGTAGATTATGGAATGACAATAGAGGAGAACACTAGAACTCAATACTTTCATGGAAATGGACATTTATCTTAGTGGAATAATTTGAATTGTAATCCAGTTCAAAAGGCTGGGAAATCCCACACAAGTCCTGAAATGAACTTTTGCAGCAATGCCATCCCCAAGACTTTAGAAAGGTGATGCCATGTCCCCAGGACCTTTATTTACTGATTAACGATATTGATGTAATAACAAATGACATTATATGCCAGCCCTGGTTTAATAGCCACCTCAGGTGGATAACATGAGACAAAGAGAGCAAAAGAAAGGAAGTGAAGTTTGAAGCAAAATATGGTAAGATCAAAAGGAGCCAAGATTAACAATTGCTGAAGAGGATGGAATTTGCAGAGATGGTTAAATTTATTTTATTTTATTTATTTATTTATTTTGTCAATCATATATAAGATAACAGGTAAAAGTATAACAGGGACGGTAGGCTTCCTTGATTAGTGAAAAGACAATATCTATATATACTGCTGACTGGAAACCTCTTACAGGATTCCCTCTTATAGTATAGACTTTTTGCATGAAACAGAAACATTTGATCTTATGATTTGTGGTCCATAGATAGATTAAATGGATTGTAGGAAAAAGAGTAGGGTTTTTTTTTTGTAATCATAAAGTAAGAGGTAATTTTGTATCTGTAGTTATAACCACTGCAAAGGAAATCAGAAATGGTCTTTTTCTATTACTTTTCATTCTTTTTTTTATATACTTTTGGCTTCTTTCCTCCTTTTTTTCTTACTTTGTATTAGTTCTTGCTAGTTTTTAATCTTCTTTTTATGTTTTTAATTAAAATATTAAAAACACAATAATGATAAGCAGACAGCAAATCTTCCCGAAAGAAGCTGAAGAAATAGTGGAACACCTAGTTAGCTGCTGCAAGAAGATTGCACAAACTGAAATCCCACGAAATTCAATGGGATTTATGCTGAATGTGTGCGTGAGTCCATCTTAAACCAAAAAATCAGTTTCTTTGAGTTTGAAAGTTCTACCTGACATTTTGTCAGAAACTGAAGGTCAACCAGAATATATGCAGACATAATTCATGTGTTTGTAGATTAGAAATTTGTTCTGAGGTGACAGCTCACATATCACTTACGGATATTTAAAATAATCTTCTTTTCAGCAGTTTGATTTATAGGCTTGATTCAAAAGCTACCTGGGTTGTTGCTTTTATTGTTAAATAAAAGGAAAACCAGCTCTTGCCAATTTAACTCAAATCTTTCCTTCTAAGGGTTCTAGCCTTGACAGCTTTAAGGTATGTGGACTTCAACTCCCAGAATTCTGCAGCCAGTCTTGCTGGCTGGGGAATTCTGGGTCTTAAAGTCTACAAGTCTTAAAGTTGCTAAGTTTGGACACCCTGCTCTAAGGTCCATTAGTTCTCACTTCTGTCCACTTATTTGACACAAATAATTTGTGTGCACGTGTGCATATGCCAGAGTTACTCCTGTTGTAGTTCCTGTATTATGAACCTTAGTTTCTACATTTCTATCATTTGGAGCCTAAGCCTGAAAGAAATAATAGAGTTACCAGGATGTAATTACTAGCCATTTCCTTTGAAATCACCTTCATTTGTTTGTTTACATGTTACATAGATTGCAGATATTCTTAGGAGTGGTGCGGTGGCCTAGAACTGGAGCTCCTGCCTCACAATCAGGAGGCAGTGAGTTCGATCCTAGGTAGAGGCTGACATTTCTCTCTCTATGAACAGTGAGAATAGATCTGCTAAACAAAACTCCGCATTGGTGACAGGAAGGGAATCTGGCCATTAAACACTCTGCTACCTCCATTCAGTTGCCCAGACTCCACCCCGTAAGGGATTATGGAGTCATTATAAGATGGTGATAGATTGCAGATATTCCTCTGAGGTAGCACCTTAGTATTGGGAGTCATTTTTAAGTTACTTTTTAACTGCCAACCTGAGCCATCCTTCAGCCATGTGGACTTCATCTCTCAAAATCTCAGCAACTGTTACATCGGGTCGTGAATGCTGAGTATTTCAAATTCTTCATCTAGACAATACTGAGGAAGTCTAATCTAGAAAAAACTTGTGCTCTTCTTTTTTTAAAAAAAATAAGATCAATCCAGCATGTGGAGTTTACCTTAGGTTGCCTATCAGGGAAAGCCTTAGTGGCGCAGTGGTTAGAGTGCAGTACTGCAGGCTAATTCTGCTGACTGCCAGCTGCCTGCAGTTTGGTAGTTCAAATCCCACCAGGGTCAAGGTTGACTCAGAGCAGTGGTAGGTTTCAAATTTTTTTACTACCAGTTCTGTGGGTGTAGCTTGGTGGGCGTGGCATGGCTTGGTGGACATGGCAGGGGAAGGATACTGTAAAATCTCCTTTCCCTCCCCAATCCAGGGGAAGGTTACTGCAAAGTCCCCATTTCCTCCTGAATAGCTGAGCCTTGGGAGACAGAGAATAGATGGGGGTGGGGCCAATGAGTGGCTCAGACTGCTAAGACAGTCTGTTATTAACAGCAGCTGCTTGCAATTACTGCAGGTTCAAGTCCCACCAGGCCCAAGGTTGACTCAGCCTTCCATCCTTTATAAGGAAGGTAAAATGAGGACCCAGATTGTTGGGGGCAATAAGTTGACTTTGTATATAAATATACAAATGGATGAAGACTATTGCTTGATATAGTGTAAGCCGCCCTGAGTCTTCGGAGAAGGGTGGGATATAAATGCAAATAAATAAAAAAAATCAGAATTTTTACTACCGGTTCTCCGAACTACTCAAAATTTCCGTTACCGGTTCTCCAGAACTGGTGAGAACCTGCTGAAACCCACCTCTGATTCAGACTTCTATCCTTCCAAGGTGGGTAAAATGAGAACCCAGATTGTTGGGGGGCAATATGCTGACTCTGTAAAACCGCTTAGAGAGAGCTGTAAAGCATTGTAAAGTGGTATATAAGTCTAAGTGCTATATAACTCTAAGTGCTAGGGAGAGGTATTCGCCATCGTATTTAGCTCTGCAAATGTATATTATGGATTGCAATGGGGAAAACCACATTGCATTAAATCGAGGGTAGAATCCTTTCAATCTGAATGTGGAACAGAATGACTTGAGTCTGAATTGAGCTTAATGTAATAGACTGTAACAAGACTTAAATGAAGAAGATGAAGGCAAAAATAATTTACATTGCGGCTGCTTTTTGCAATTCAGCTTATTGTTATTGCCAAAGGCAAAAACAAACAACTCAGAATATAATTAACACAAACAGCTGGAGCAAATGTTAAAAGCATCAGTTATTACATAATAATTAAAACAAAACAAAAAATTCCATTTGACCTAGAGTAAATTTTCCACATTATTTAATAGAAAAGTAGAGATACGGAACAATATAGTGAGAAAATCTGTTAATTAATATTACCAGAATTAGAAACTTTTAAAATTACTTCCACAGGGAAAAGCACAGCCAGCCCCAGTTTTACTCTTCAAACCAACATTTGGTTTATGAACGTTCTACTATCTAAGTACCTTAAAAAACATATTAGTCACCCCGCCAGTGGATTTGATTATAGGGCTCCTGTTGGGTGCTGTAAACAAATAATATAAATACTATAACTACTAATATTTCCATTTGTGCAACCGTTCAAGAGAACATAATCATTTTACAAAAATGATTTTGAAACACTCTAGAGAGCAGCCATACTGTTCAGTGCATACAACTCCTGGAGTACAGCAATTTGCGGCGGAGGTGGCCTAATCACATCCGTTTGGCAACTTCTCACATGATAAAACCTCCCATCTGAATGTAAGGAGAGTATCTTAGAAAACATCAGGAGCTGTGGAAACTAAGAGCTCTTAAGTTAACCTTAGTAAGGAGAGGACAATGTTTTGTTCTTCTACGTAGAGAAAACTGGATGGGTAGCAATCTAAATGAGCAAGCCAGAGTTGCACAAGTACCTCTGAATTTGAGTGGGGGCATCTTGATTGTTGAGCAACTCACTGGAAAAAAAATGGTTTCATTAATTTTATTTACTATTTATGCTAGTTTCCATGATAGAAACAGTGTCTCCCCTTCCATCTTCATGATGAACTGAGGAGATTCTATTCTTGTAGTACCATAGTTGTATTAGAACAGTTATGGCGAACATTTGACGTGCCCGAATGCTGGCCTTTGGCACGTGAAACCATTCCGCGAGATATGTACTGACCCTGTTGGCCTTCGCTCGCGAGTGCTGATACTCGGAAGAGTGGCATTCCATCGCGCATGCGCAAGTCGCGCCCGAACATCCAGATACCAGCATAGACGCGCGCCCATTGAACAGCTGGCTATCGCGCATGCACACAACGTCAACCCGGAATGTCAGGTGCCGGCCTGCGCATGTGTGATGGAACGCCACTCTTCCGGGTTCTGCCACTCCCGTGCATGCAACAGCCAGCTGACCGGCGCACGTGTGATCACAGGAATGTGGAAGAGGAGCCAGTGAGGCCGCACATTCTTTGCGGGATGGTTTTGTGTGCCGTTTTTGGCACACGTGCCATTGGTTCGCTGACACTGTTAGAGCATTAAGAACAGATGGTACTCAGAAAAAAACTGATGACTTCATGCAACACTTTATGATAATCTTCATACACTCATTTCTCAAATGACTAGCGTTGGGTGAACTACAGAAGCAGATAATGGAAGTTCTGAATGAGTGGCTCCAGCAGGGAATAAATCTATAGCATTTTTCAGGAGTCTTAGCTCAATTTTTGCAGAGGGCTTTCAAAGTGAAGTTGAAGGCCAAATGAAGCCCTATCTATGGCCTGTGTGAGTCTCCAGGTTGTGAAACTATGTTTAGTTTATTCATGAGACCATTACGGAGAGGAAAGATGAAGTTGTCAATTATTATAAAGCTATTAGAGACAGAACTATTCACATAGGCGTCTGACTTATGAAACCTTTCCCCTCATGGGTATGGAAGAATAGCTAGTTTAAATGCATGTTTATCTAATTTACACGGCTCAAACCAATATATGAACCAAAAACAACGATATTGCATACTTTATAATGTATTTTTCTGATTAAAAATTGAATATAAAAATATCTAGTTAGCCATAATTGCATGAACGTGCACATACTGGAGAAATGACAGTGACAATGTGCATATTCTCATGAGAACTTAAAAGCAAAGAAGCAAATTCTTATAGGAATGGGACAAAACAAATTTAAGATTGGAAAATAAAAACCCGAACGCCTTAATGGAAGCAAAATTCTCATCTCTAATTGCCACAACAAATGAGTGTGTTTTCCTTCCTAATCCCATGCTTTTGTAAGTATGCAATCTATTAAAAACATCCCCACTGTAAGCATTGCTGGGATTTTTATTGTGTGCTATCATACGTCAACAAGCAGTGAACCTAAAAGCAAAATAGCACAAAACATTAAGCCATTTCCAGTCTGCTCTTTTAAATGTATGTTCCAATAAACGTGCCTTATGAAAATTTCATAGATGGGCTTTTGGACTGCCTTTATCCACCCCAACTGAGGCAGATTAATTTGGGTGTCGATTTGCTTGATCGTTTAATTAACAGAGATACTGCCTGCCATTTTCCTTGTCTTTCCACAGCGCTTATGCCAGCTCACTACTCCATCAGAAGACTTGCCCCAGCCAAAGAAGCATCTGATGGGCACTTCTGGTTGGGAATGTCCTGAAATGGGATCCCAGCATCCAGTCAAGGACGTGCTTGGCAAGACAGGGACGGAAACCAACTTCTAGGGCTTCCTGACATTCTGGAAGACTCTCTTCATATTTCTGAAGACTTCTGCTTATATCCAGGCTGAGTTTCTTCTGAGGTCTTCCTTATTCTCTTAAGATGTCAGCAATTTCTAAGAACGGATCACTGGATGGAAAAGAACCAACCCTTGTTTTTCCATCAGCACAAGAGGACCTGTAAAACCATCGCGGTGAGGATCACAGCTCAAGATCTCCACGAAACCCTTCTCCTTGACATGGTTGGAGAATGGAGCTATCACTTGTGAATGCTGCATATGCACTCTCTATCCTTGAATGGTGTTGTGTTCTGTTTGCAAGAATTAAGTACGCAGCACGATCAGGTTACCTGAAAACTCATCCTGTTGAAGCTGACTCATCCTTTCTTTAATCATTCTTCCACTGCTACCTCCACTCTTTGATACAAATGGTTAACAGTTCTGTGAAAAAAAAAACCTAATCCAGGAACCTCTGAGATTAGCCAAAAGTGTACTCTGTGACAGCAGGATGAATACGTCTTGGACAAGTTTGATGGATTACTTTTTTTTTTCTATTGTTCTCAATGGTTTACATAAATCTGCTACAGGTGAGGGCTTCTTTCAACAAACATCATACCCATCTATTTTGACTTTCTAAATTAAAGTTGATTGAACAACCTCTCCGACTGGTGACAGCCCAGAGGAGAGTAAAGTGGCGAATTGGAAGCAAAATAATTTTGTGAGATACTGCCTTCACATTCTCTCCTTTATCTTTTGGAGAAAAGATTGGCACTGAAAGACTGACAGTCTTTCAGTTTGAATATACCTCATCTGACACTGCTCCGTGTGGCATCCTTGAGTGGTTGGAAAACTAGAACAAAAAAAATGTGACTCGCATGGGAAATGCTGTAAAAAGGAAATGCCAAAATTGCCTTAGTGTGTGTGGGAAACACATAAGAAATCATCAACTTGAGAATGACCCACTCCTGGACACCTATCTTGGCACAGAGATCAAAAACTTGCATATGATTTATAATGCAAAAGTAAAAAAAATAAGAAATGCAACTTACAATCAGCCGGAAGAACGCAAGTTGTGCAGAGTGAGCTGGTTTGCCTGCCTTTATTTCTTATGTAACTGCTCTATTTGTTTTTAAAAGACAATTTAATATGCTCTTATGCAGCACAAACGTCCTCAGAATTTCTCCCATGGCATTTTAGTACTCCTACAAATTGACAGAATTCTTTGTTTCTCTGCATCTGCTTTCAGAAATGCCCTGTGTCCCAAGCAATGCAGCTTCCAAGAATCTGTATGTACTATTGAAGTCATTGTCCCTTGCTGTAATAGTGCTTGTGAATTTGACTTTTCAGCAGAGGTGTTTCTGTAAGGTATAAAAAAAAGTCAAAACGATGACCTTAATTGTATAATTAAAGCCTTGCCCCCCTTTTTACATGTGTTGCACAAGTGATGCATGTAAAAAAAAGGGGTGGGGCTTCATGAGTGTGCTTGTAGTCCCCATTTGGATTGCCACTGACAGCCCTGCTTCCAGCCTACCTTTAAATAATATAGCCCAAAGCAGGAAATTTTCTATTGTTATCAGATTGCACGATGCTATTTCAGACTGCAGGAGAAACATGGAACTAAGATCTCCCTTTAAGCTTTAGTTGAGATGAAATTAAATGTTATATTCCTTATCTGAGAGTAAGTATATCGAACCGATCAGGGGTGTCAAACTGGCAGCTGTGGGCCAGATGCATCACGTGCAGACCACGCCCACCGCAGCTCCGCGAAAGGGGAAAACGTCGCAAAATGTCACATGACAGCAATGAGACGCGGCAAGCTTGACACCCGTGGTAAAGGTAGTCCTTGACTTACAACCACAATTGAGCCCAAAATTTCTAATTTGCTAAGTGAAACCATTTGTTAAGTGAGTTTTGCCCGGTTTTACATCTTTTCTTGCCCTAGTAGTTGCCGTTGTTAAGTTAGTAACACAGTTGTTAAGGGAATCTCGGTTCCCCGTTGTCTTTACTTGTCAGGAGGTTACAAAAGAAGATCACATGATCCCAGGGCACTGCAGCCATCATAACTATGAATCGGTTGCCAAGTGCCTGAGCTTTGATCACGTGACCAATGGGGATGCTGCAACAGTTGCAAGCGTGAAAAACTGTCATAAGTCACTTTTTTCAGTGTCGTTGCGACTTTGAACGGTCACTGAATGAACTGTTGTAAATTGAGGATTTCCTGCCCTTGAAAGAAAAAAAAATCAAGGCATTTCACAATAATTTGCTGGGTTTGATTTTTATCACACACAATAGCCCACAACAAGTTTCTGAAGAATAATTAACTTTTCCCAGTCCACATTTGCCCTAAAGTAGGGGTGTCAAACTCAATTTCATTGAATGCTGCATCAGGGTTGCGTTTGACCCCGGGGAGGGCTGAGGCGGGGTTGGCCAGGATGGGTGTGGCCAGCATGATGTCACTCGTGTTGGGGGCGAGTGGTGGCCTGTGGAGGCCCGAGCGCTCTGCCAGTGAAAATGGGCTCCCGAGCTCCGTTTTCAGCTGCGATGGCCTCCTGCAACCCTCTGTCTGCAAAAACAGAGCTTGCGGGGGGGCGGGCACACATGGCCCTTGCAAGCTCTGTTATCACCTGAGATGGCCTCCTGCAACCCTCTGCCAGCAAAAACGGAGTTTGGGAAGGCCATGCGTGGCCCTTACGAGCGCCATTTTCATTGGCACAGGCTCCTCAGGCCAGTCCTTCACTATTTCCAGGGTGGCTCTGTGGGCCAGATCTAAGCACCCCGCAGGCCAGATTCAGCCCCCAGGACTTGAATTTGACTGCCCTAAAGAGTTTCTAACCTGGCAAAGTATTCCACAATGCCTTCTTTCAAGTGTAACTTCTCTTTGCCCTAGCTTCCTCCTTCCATAGCCAGAAGTGTTATCTCATGTCTAGGGACTACAACTGCCAGAATGTTATGCCAGTTTAATAACTATTATAACTGGAAGTCCAGACTGACTAACGGGAGGATCTAAGATTAGAAAAAAGGGCTGAATAAAGTGGTCATAGAAATGGGATAAAAGAAACCTCACCTCAGAGATATTTTACTAGATGAGTACTCAAATCCTCTGTCTGAAATAAAATTCCCTATACCACCAGGCTTGAAATTTTAGGCCTGGATGGCCTTGAATTACGCTATCTACATTCCGACCTAAGCTTAGTACACAAGATTATTTACCATAATCTTGTCCTGCCTGTGAATGAGTACTTTAATTTCAACCGTAATAACATAAGGGCTAACAATAGATTCAAACTAAATGTAATTCGCTCTAATCTTGATTGTAGGAAATATGACTTCTGCAATAAGTAGTAAATGTCTGGAACACTCTACCTGATCCTGTTGTTAGTCTCTCTAACCCCCTCTCTAAACTGTCTACCGTGGACCTTTCACATTTCTTAAGAGGTCCCTAAGGAGGCATGCATAAGCGCACCAGCATGCCTACCGTCCCTGTCCTACTGTTTCCATTTATTTATATGTACCCGCACATCTGGTGTTGCTTCCATTGCATGTTCAGTGAGATGAGGATAGAGCTAAGTCTAATTGAACATATTAAGATTCATTCACAGATGTATCATGGCTATGTTTGTAAACTTGAGCTATCTGCTTCATCAACCAAAAAGAGAACATTTCAACGAAACCTACTCAGGCAATTGGGGTCTCTGAGAACTAGATGGACTCTAGTAATCTTCCAATATTTCAGGGCTGTCCACAGAGAAGAAGGGGTTGACCTATTCTCCAAAGGTCCTGAAAGCAGGACAAGAAGCAAGGGATGGAAGCTTATCAGAGAGAGAGAGAGAGAGTTCCAACCTAGAATTAAGGAGACATTTTCTGTCAGTGAAAACAATTAATGGATGGAATGGCTTGCCTTCAGAAGTTGTGGGTGCTTCATCCCTGGAGGTTTTTAAGGGGCCTCTTGTGGCTCAACAGACTAATGCAGTCTGTTATTAACACAGCTGCTTGCAATTACTGCAGGTTCTAGTGCCACCAGGCCCAAGGTTGACTCAGCCTTCCATCCTTTATAAGGTAGGTAAAATGAGGACCCAGATTGTTGGGGGCAATAAGTTGACTTTGTATATAAATATACAAATAGGATGAAGACTATTGCTAACATAGTGTAAGCCGCCCTGAGTCTTTGGAGAAGGGCAGGATATAAATGCAAATTAAAAAAAAAAGAAGAAGAGATTGGACAGCCATTTGTCCCGAATGGTATAAAGTCTCCTGCTTGAGCAGGTGATTGGACTAGACCTCCAAAGTCCAGAATAACTTGGGTATTTTCTGTATTAATCTCCATTATCTATAATCCTTGATCAATGTGCTTTGTAAACTACGTATTAGTTTACTTGGAAGGAGGAAAGGGATTTTAATGAGTATAGGTGCATGGTGACCTTATGACTGTCATTCATTCATTCATTCGATAGAAATTTTATGATTGAGATAGGAACTCTTTCCCATCAACATTCCTTTCACAGACATTTTTCGTGCAGAGGATTCCTCCTGTCAGACCAAATTAATACGCTTTGGTTTCTTCCAATTTTTAATTTTTCTGATTTAATGCTATATTGTGTTTCTGATCCTTTGATTTTTTTTAAAAAAAATCAATGAAAACAATACATCTTTTGTATTGTAATGTAATGCATTTTACAAATTTTGTCTAATAAGCACACATTTTATTAAAAAAAGATCTTTATATTTGCCATGCATGTTCACCAAAATATGCATTTTTGTATGCCCTGTATCATGCTATGTGCATTTTCGATGCCTTTTTTATAAAACAAAACAAAAACAGAACTGCATTGTAGAATATGGAAAACTGTAAATGGCAATGGGTAGCAGTTTCATTTGGCATATTGACTGGAAAGAAAAAACAGATTTGTCTGTGTGAAAATATGAACTAATGACATATCACATATGTACTATGTAACTTATACATTCCAAATTGTCCACTATGAAGCAAAATCATAAGAAACATTCTTGTCTTCAGCGTCTTCATGCAAATAAGATAATCCATGTAAAGTTACCAATTTACTATTTATTTATTTTTTATTAGCCCTACTTCTGGCCTGCCACAATATTTTGACTTGCAGATATTTAGCAAGTGAATGGCTTCTATCCCAGTTTGGTCCAGGTCTGGAAGTCAACCAACCTTCCATCTGTAATTATCTTCCAATCCATTCCAATTGGTCAGTTCACTGCATCCAAAGAGAACCTCTGTATAATTCATGATGCTCATTTCAATGTGAATGCCCCTCATCTATTAACATTGCCTCTGTATTTAAATGGGAGATGATCACGATTGAGAAATTTCTCCAAAATACCTTCCATGGAAACTATGTTAGCTTCCTCCTTTCTGAGTATCTTGAGCTATATTTCATGAGTGTGCATTATGTATAGGTGCTAATTCTTTGTACATAAGATACAGTCCCATTTCCTTTTATGTCCCATTTCGAAAAGTCCCATTTATGAAGGCAATGGTTGAAATTTCTTTTAGTGTGGGTTCTTCTGGAAGTCAGAAACTGATCTGTGGCTAAGAAAGAAATGTGGTAATTAATTAGTAGCTGATGGCACTGAAGCTTTTGAGCCATAAACTTGGATATTGAACGTGCTTCATTTTCACAACTTGAGAACCTTTGGCGATTACAAAAGGTTAGGTGAACTCCTCAGCTGATTTGTTGCCTCATCAAAATTAGTCACTTTGCTATGATTTGTTGGGGGCAGCTAAAATTATTGATAGAGTAGATCTATAATTGGCCTTCAACCTCTGCACAGATGCTGGTAGAGCCGGAAATGGGCTAATAAATTTTAAAGTGAGAGCATTCTGCTTTCACTAGAAATAAACTAGAGGTACATGCTCCTTGGCCATTATTATGTGCTACAGCTCAGATAAATAATATTGTGCCAACAAGGTAGCCATGCTGATACTAAAGACATAAATGAAAGTTATGAGAAATATTTTAGTGCCTATGATCTGTTAAAAACTATGAAAGTCATGCTAATCATAAAAATCTGAAACTTCATGTAACAAATGCGGGCCAAAATCTGTATGTATGAAAATTCACACAACATGTATTTTTGTGGAAGGGATGGGGGGAAACTGATGAAAACATTTTTTGCTGTCCAGCCTTGTTCCAAACAGAAAACTAGGCTGTATCTCTCAATCGTGTTTATTTTCAAAGAATGCTGATGTGGAGACCAGAAGCAATTGTGAAAATAAAGAATTTCACAGAAAACTGTTTTGTCATGTTCTGGATTCCCATATATATATATATATTAATGTTAGCATCACCTTTATAAAAACGTTCAGAAAGGAGATGGGCGCCAAAGGAACGCCTGAAAATTCCTAGTTTCTATCCCAGAAGACTAGCATTGCAAAATGGGAGAATTTTGCTAGCCAACTCTGAGGTAAATTAGAATTCATATTCTCCTTTCTGGGTGGCAAAGTATTGGATCAGAATGCAGATCACATTGCATTTTGTCCAGAATCCATCAAATTATGATGACCCACAAAAAGGACTCTTTTTTTTTTTTTTTTTGGTGTTATTGCTTTTCCCCATCTGCAATGAATGTTTATCTTGCTTTATGCTTCGTTGCTCACCATAGCAATTATCAAAGAAGCAGGGACTCAGCCTGGGGAACCAGGGCACAACGCAGCTGAATCTTAAAAGCACTTTAAAGGAAAATAACATCAACTCTTCCTTGCTGGGTTGGGGAACATAGGTATCGATCGGTGTCTCCTATTGTCAATCTCTGCCTTCATAAAGGAGAGAGTTTATTTTTATACTTGTAGAGGGTTTTGTTTTTCTAGCTCATCACACGTGGAAAGCCACATAAAGCAGTGTGTCAGGAATCCACGAAACTTGGGATTCTTAGGAACTCAGAATTCACTCCATTGGTGAAGTGAAAAGGTTCACTTTTACTAAGTTCAAGCAGTTACAGCATAAGCAAAGCTGGATCTAAATATTCCCACAAAACCTGCATTTTGCCCATCTCCCTGGCCGTTCCCCCTTGACCAATCCATCAGCGTCGAATAGCATTTGTTTTTGATATTTTGGGAACAGCTTTGAGGTTTGGTGCCTCTTTGGTGGAGTTTTGCATTCTGTTCTCACACTCCATCCTTGATCGATCAGTTCATTTTGGATTGACACCTCTAGTTCCTGTCAACTTGTCATTGTTGTTCTCCTATTAGATAGCTGAAGAGTAATACCTGAGTAGTGTTTTTTTCTCTACTTTTGAGTCAATTTTTGACTCCTGATGACTGTCTAGACAAGTCATCAGTATCCTTACCAACATTTTTGGAAGTGGTTTACCATTATCTGCTTTCTAGGTCTGTGAGAGCAAATAGCCTAAGGCAGGGATCTCCAAACTTGGCAATTTTAAGACTTGTGGACTTCAATTCCCAGAACTCCTCAGCCAGCAAAGCTGGCTGAAGAATTCAGGGAGTTGAAGTCCACAAGTCTTAATGTTGCCAAGGTTGGAGACCCCTGCTCTACGCAGTTGCAAGTCTCTGCAACGCAATAGAATGTGAAAAACTGCTGTCCCGTGTGGCCAGTCATGGTACTGCAGTTTCACAGCTAAGAATCTGCTCAGGTTGCCCATTTTCTGAGCTGAAAAAGCCACATATAAACACAACAGCACTTAAAAACAATTTAGCTGCATTTTGGCTCTATCTCTTCATGCCCAGTTCTGGTTTGGCTTTTTGGCTGGCTGAGGAATTCTGGGAGTTGAAGTCCACAAGTCTTAAAGTTGCTAAGTTTGGACACCCCTGGCCTAAGGTCACCCAAGTGACTTTCATGTCTAAAGTGTGACTAAAACTGATGGTCTTCAGGTTTCTAGCTGATGCCTTAACCTCTGCTCCAAACTAGCTCTTAGGAACCACCAAATTAAGTATGGCACAGTGTCAAAGGTTTACAGAAGTCTGCTGGCTTGTGAAAGTTTATCACAAAATGTTCCAGTCTGTCTAGAGATGTTGATCTGGAGCCAAGAAGAAATAGATTTTCCAGAAAGTATATCAGTCTAGAGCAGGGGTGTCAAACTCAAGGCCCATTGGCTTGGATCTGGCCCAAGGGGTGCTTAGATCTGGCCGGCGGGGCCGCCCTGGAAACAGTGAAGGACTGGTCCACGGTGCCTCTGTCAGCAAAAATGGAGCTCGAGAAGGCCATGTGCAGACCTCCTGAGCTCTGTTTTCTCTGGCAGAGAGTTGCAGGAGTCGGTCACAGCCGGAAACAGAGCTCGGGAGCCCGTTTTTGGTGGCAGAGTGCTTGGGTCTCCACAGGCATCCCCGACACAAGTGATGTCGAGCTGGCCACGCCCAACCCAGCCCCTCGAGGTCAAACACAACCCTAATTCGGCCCTCAATAAAATTGAATTTGACACCCTGGTCTAGAGAAACAACTATCGAATGGGACCTCGTGGGCCACCTGCTTAAAAAAAAAACACACATACCCATCTGACCATCTGTAGTGGAGATGAAAAAGAACCTTTTCTGTAGCTCAGCAAAGAGGAAGCTGGCTGGGTTAGTTAGTCCTTCCTGGCTGGTGCTGGCTACTCAGGAAGTGACACGAGGCTGGCTCCGGGGAATTATAAATGCTTCATTGTTGGAAGGGGTTTTCCCCGCTGCCTTGAAAGAGGCAGTGGTGAGACTCCTCCTCAAGAAGCCTTCCCTGGACCCAGCTATTTTGGGAAATTATCGTCCAGTCTCCAACCTTCGCTTTGTGGCGAAGGTTGTAGAGAGTGTGGTTGCATGGCAGCTTCCCCGGTACCTGGATGAAGCTGTCTATCTAGACCCGTTCCAGTCCGGCTTCCGGTCCGGACATAGCACGGAGACAGCTTTGGTCGCATTGGTGGATGACCTCTGGAGGGCCAGGGATAGGGGTTGTTCCTCTGCCCTGGTCCTATTAGATCTCTCAGCGGCTTTCGATACCATCGACCATGGTATCTTGCTGCACCGGTTGGGGAGTTTGGGAGTGGGAGGCACCGTTTATCGGTGGTTCTCCTCCTATCTCTCCGACCGGTCGCAGACGGTGTTGACAGGGGGGCAGAGATTGACCGCGAGGCGCCTCACTTGTGGGGTGCCTCAGGGGTCGATTCTCTCGCCCC
This sequence comes from Ahaetulla prasina, assembly GCF_028640845.1. Taxonomy (NCBI): domain Eukaryota; kingdom Metazoa; phylum Chordata; class Lepidosauria; order Squamata; family Colubridae; genus Ahaetulla; species Ahaetulla prasina. The sequence goes on along the minus strand of NC_080545.1, from coordinate 82,762,296 downwards.
TCCTGTTCAACATCTACATGAAGCCGCTGGGTGAGGTCATTAGTGGTTTCGGGGTGAGTTACCATCTGTACGCTGATGACACGCAGCTGTACTTTTCCACCCCGGACCACCCCAACGAAGCTGTCGAAGTGCTGTCCCGGTGTCTGGAAGCCGTATGGGTCTGGATGGGGAGAAACAGACTCAAGCTCAATCCCTCCAAGACGGAATGGCTGTGGATGCCGGCACCCTGGTACAGTCAGCTGCAACCGCAGCTGACTGTTGGGGGCGAGTTACTGGCCCCAACGGAAAGGATGCGCAACTTGGGTGTCCTCTTGGATGGGCGGCTGTCGTTCGACGATCATTTGGCGGCCGTCTCCAGGAGGGCCTTTCACCAAGTATGCTTGGTTCGCCAGTTGCGCCCCTTCCTTGACCGGGATGCCTTATGCACGGTCACTCATGCTCTTGTCACTTCCCGTTTGGATTATTGCAATGCTCTCTACATGGGGCTGCCCTTGAAGTGCACCCGGAGGCTGCAGCTAGTCCAGAATGCAGCTGCGCGGGTAATAATGGGAGCAACTCATTGCTCCCATGTAACACCACTCCTGCGCAGTCTGCACTGGCTCCCTGTGGTCTTTCGGGTGCGCTTTAAGATTTTGGTTACCACCTTTAAAGTGCTCCATGGCTTAGGGCCCGGGTACTTACGGGACCGCCTGCTGTTACCTTATGCCTCCCACCGACCCGTACGCTCACACAGAGAGGGCCTTCTCAGGGTGCCGTCCGCCAAGCAATGTCAGCTGGCGGCCCCCAGGGGTAGGGCCTTCTCTGTTGGAGCTCCTATGCTTTGGAACGAACTTCCCCCTGGTTTATGTCAAGTGTCTGATCTTCGGACTTTTCGCCGTGAGCTGAAAACGCACCTATTTATTCAAGCGGGACTGGCTTAAAAGTTTTATTAAATTTTTAATTGGGGCTATTTATATTTTAGGGTTTTAAATTGGTTTAAATTCCGGCCGTCTTTTGTAATATGTTCGGTTTTAATCTTGTTTTAATGTGTATATTGTGGGTTTTATTCGGCTGTACACCGCCCTGAGTCCTTCGGGAGAAGGGCGATATAAAAATCTAATAAAATAAATAAATAAATAGTTCTGAGAAACTGTCATAATGGGGTAGAGAATTATGCATCTTGCCAAGTTTTGAGATCTTTTCAGGTGAACTCTTTTTTTTTCCATCCTGTGGAGATATAAATGAGAGTCCACTCGACTAAAATGAAGATGTAGAATTAATAAAATGACTAGCAATTCATTACTTGGCCAGTTAAACAAATAGCCTCCTGATTGCAGAGGGGTATAAGCCAGTCATTCTAGCCAGCTAGCACTCACCTAAATAATGAATCTAATGTTGAGTCCTTTGGAGCTTTGGGGTCTCCAACCTTGGCAACTTTAAGACTTGTGGACTTCAACCCCCAGAATTCCTCAGCCAGCAAATTCTGGGAGTTGAAGTCCTCAAGTTTTAAAGTTGCCACGGTTGGAGACTCCTACTTTGGAGCAGCAGCAGGTTAGCAATATCTCACTTTAAAGTTACTTACAGCTGTTCCTTGGACTGCATCTTTGGCTTTAGGGGAGAAAATATGAATATAGACTTAGCAGGCATTGGGCTTTGCTCATTTGCAATCTAGATGGATGCACTGTCTCAGGAGAACTAAACCACATATTTTTGCCCTTGCTATAACAAGCTTCAGTCCCACCACTACTAAGTGCTATGCCATGTTCTCTTCCTATCTACAGAATACAAAACAGGAGGCCGGGAAAAGTACTTACAATAAGTGGCCTCATTTTTGCTGAAATTAATCTTTTATGCCTATCTTTTTTATCAACACTTTGACTTCATTCAAAATATCTTCATCACAACGAAGTCCAGAAGTAAATTGAAGAAGAAAGAAGAAGGCCTCAGGTTTTTTTAAAAATGAGGAATGGGGAATCAGAGCCCCATGGGCCTAAACCAATTTACAAGATTGGACCACACAACAATGTTCTCACTAGCAAAATCTATATATTTTTTAAGAAGCGCTGATAATTCTCTTTAATAAGAAAAGAGCCATGGTTGCTTTGTTGCCTAAGATCTATAGATGGATGATAGACGATAGATGATAGAGATGGATGGATAGATGATAGTCCACAAGATGATAGATGATAGAGATGGATGGATAGATGATAGTCCACAAGATGATAGATGATAGAGATGGATGGATAGTTGATAGATGATAGATGATAAAGATGGATGGATAGATGATAGTCCACAAGTTGATAGATGATAGAGATGGATGGATGGATAGATGATAGATGATAGATGATAGAGATGGATGGATAGATGATAGTCCACAAGATGATACAGATGGATGGATGGATAGATGATAGAGATGGATGGATAGATGATAGAGATGGATGGATAGATGATGATAGATAGATGATAGATGGATGGATAGATAGATGATAGATGATGGATGGATAGATGATGGATGGATGATAGATGGATGATAGATGATGGATGGATGGATGGATGGATGATAGATGATAGAGATGGATGGATGGATGGATAGATGATAGAGATGGATGGATGGATGATAGATGGATGATGATAGATGGATGGATGGATGATAGATGGATAGATGATAGATGATAGATGATAGATGATAGATGATAGAGATGGATGGATAGATGATAGTCCACAAGATGATACAGATGGATGGATGGATAGATGATAGATAGATAGATAGATAGATAGATAGATAGATAGATAGATAGATAGATATAAATAGATGATAGATATCTCTATCATCACTCTCTCTCTCTCTCTCTCTGTTTCTCTCTCTCTCTCTCTCTCATCTCTCTATTTATCTCTATCTAACAGATGTGGGTCACACATCAGAATCTTATATTCTTTGGGTTGGAGAAGGGAGCAGTATACAATTTAAGGTAGGGCATTATCTTCCAAATCCAGAATTGGTGGATTGATGATGTAACCTAGTCAAGTAATAAAACATCTGCAAACAACCAAGCTCACACAGTACCAAGGATTACGAAATCCAGAAGTCTTCCCATCCACTTTTCTGGCAGTAGGGATGCAGGAATATTTTCAGTCATTTTTACTAAAATATTGATTTATGACCCAGGTCAGGATACTGCTCTCTGTCTGCAGTTCCTTTGTTTTGTTCTTCAGCATAGCGCTCTCAGATAGAAGCATTGTAAGAAAGTAAGATGTCCGTGCATTTTCACTTTCTTAATTACTCCACTCTCATGGACATGTTAGGACAGGATTCAGTTGATTGAAATATACCACTGTTGGCGTTACAAGCATGTGTGACTGGTCTGGCACTATAAATAGAGGTTACTTTGCAATGGGAGTAAAATGTTTAAAAAGTCTCCCTCCCGTTTTGGAAGAAATAAGAATAGAACAGAAGGGAGAGAGGGAGGGAGGAAGCAAGCAAGGGTGCTGTTACTCCAGGCAGAGGTATCAGATGCACCTACAGGTCATTTGAGCAGCCGTCCTGCCAAAGGATTGACGCATGGCTCATAAACTGACGGCAAAGTGATGTCCAAGTGTCCAATTCCATTGGCAGCAATAACTCCCGAGGGAGATGAAATCATGATTCTAGAAACTAATGCTCATTTCCTGCCAGCTGGCCCATGAGCCGTTTTCAGCTGTAACGTTTTCCATCATGTGTTACCCTGCTCTGATTTCTTAACACTCTTCCCAGTAGTGTCAAGTTCCTAGCCCTTGTTCCTTCTTTACTCCAGCAGTTCTTTCACCTTTCTTTTATTTTGCTCAGTCTGTGAATTAAGGCCAGCCTGATGTTTGCTTAAAGCTTTTCATATGCCTGTGAAACTATAATGTATACGTAACACATCCTTAAAAAAAATGAAACCATTACATAGTGGAAGTGTCTATGGCAGGGGTATCAAACTCAAGGCCCGCAGGCTGGATCCGACCCGCGGGGTACTTAGAACTGACCTGTGGAGCTGGTATGGAAATAGCAAAGGACCGGCCCATGGTGCCTCTGCTAGCAAAAATGGGGTGTTGGTGGGGTGCTCCCCCCCACCAGGAGTGAAATCTAAATATTTTCCCTACCGGTTCTGTGGGCATGGCTTAATTGGTGGGCGTGGCTTGGTGGTCAGGTGACCGGGTGGGCATGGCCAATAACAATAAATAATAAAAATAATAAACAAAGTACACAAAACAATAAGAGGTACTAAAAACCAACTTTCATACTTTACACACAATACAACACAACACAACTGACTCACACACAATGTAAAAGCAGCTGCACTTCACCCAAAATGGCCCCTGCAACAAGCAGAAGCCTCACACAGCCACAAAAAGCTCAAAACTCAACTTTCACACTTTACACACACACAAAACACAATACAACACAACACAACTGACTCACACACAATGTAAAAACAGCTGCACTTCACCCAAAATGGCCCCTGCAACAAGCAGGAACCTCACACTGCCACAAAAAGCTCAAAACCCAACTTTCACACTTTACACACACACAACACAACTGACTCACACACATACACAAAATGCCACATACAGCTTTATGAGATTTTATGTGTTTGTGTAGTTAGAGTGAAACACTACACAAACACACCAAATCTCAGAAAGCTGCACAAATATTTTATTATTTAATTTAATTTAATTTAATTTATATTTTATAGAAAAGCAGCTAAATACTTCCTTAACTTTAAATTGCTATGTCTAAAAAAAAAACTCTTTTAAAAAAACCGAATTAACTATTTTTAAAACTCCCCCCACCCAGTTACTTACCCAACTAAAGGGACAAGGCAGGCAGATTGAGTTGCTTATCGATGAGATGGATTGCAGGCAGGCAGATTGAGCTGCTAGCTGATGCAATTGATTGCAGCAGCTGAAGCAAGGCAGGAGTGAGCCCGAAAGAAGCAGCAAGCTGCCAAGTAGGCAAGTGGGGACCGGGCGATTGAGTAGGCATGGGCCGGGGGGAGGGCAGAGACTTTTGCTACCGGTTCTCTGAACTACCCTCCCTCCATCGCTACCGGATCGCCTGATCCGGTCTGAACCGGAGCATTTCACCCCTGCCTCCTGCAACCACTTTTGGCCTCCAGAGTCATCCAGGAGGCCTTCCAGGCCTAAAATGGGGCCTCTGGAATGGTTCAGGAGGTCATTCAGGCCCAAAATGGGGCCTTCAGTGTACTGCAGGCGGCCTTCCTTGATTCAGAAGGTTATAAAAGGGAAGAAAAGTAAAATATTTTACCTTTCAGGCTTTCAGGATTCTGTTACTAGCTTATGTCAATAATTTATAGTTCCAGTCTTCCTATGGAGTCAGTTTCTTGATCTGGTCTCTCTCTCTCTCTGTCATAAGGTGATCAAGTAGATCAAATAAGTATTAAAAAAACAAAATCACAGAAATGTATGCCTCCCTATTTTTATAAGTTTATAAAACCATGTCTGTGGAGGTGCGGTTCCATGTCACGCCCACCATGGCCACACCCCCACCCGGCCCTCCAAGGTCAAACCCAATCGTGATGTGGCCCTCAATGAAATTGAGTTTGACACACCCCTGGTCTATGGAGCTTCTCAGTCACTCAGGTCATGGTTGTCCCAAAGGTGTTTTTTCAACAGGCAACTGGACTTTCTTGTTTTTCTTTGAAGACGTTTCATTTCTCATCTAAGAAGCTTCTTCAGCTCTGATTGGATTCTATTCCCCACCATTCAGTCATCCGGTCAGAGCTGAAGAAGCTTCTTGGATGAGAAGTGAAACGTCTTCAAAAAAACCCCAAGAAAGTCCAATTGCCTCTTGAAAAAGGATCTTTGGGACTACATAGCAGAAGCTGTAATTGTCCAGAAAGCCACATGGAATATACCCTTATTAATCAACAGTCTTTCCTTCTCTTCCCACCATGCTTATCTTCTTTGCTTTCTGATGTTGTTTTAATGCCTTGTAGAATCCCAAGTTAACATAAATGCTGGGAAATGTAGTTCATCTGTTTGGAGTGAGGTATTATTATTATTACAACAATGATAATCAGCTATCCATCAACACTTCCCAGTCCAGGGGTGAAATCCAGCAGGTTCTGACAGGTTCTGGAGAACCGGTAGCGGAAATTTTGAGTAGTTTGGAGAACCGGCAAATACCACCTCTGGGTGACCCCAGAGTGGGGTGAGAATGGAGATTTTGCAGTATCCTTTCCTTGCCACGCCCACCAAGCCACGCCCACAGAACCAGTAGTAAAAAAATTTGAATTCCACCACTGCCTCAGTCTATACCAGATGCTGACCTGATGTCTCAAGAAAGGAAGGGTCTGGATAGATCAAAACAAGCTCAGTTCAAATCATTACATGTTGCCTCAGTTTGTTAGGGAAATAATGGCTTTAACTTGACTTTAGCAGCAGGTGGAGGTTGCGACTAAGAGACCTGAGGGGCCTATGTCTATGGAAATGAAGGAGAGGGAGGATACCAAGTACTATCAAATATGAAATGGCTGAAGAGTAAACATAAAACATAAGAGAGATTTTTGCTATGAGACTGAATCCTGAATAGAGGTTAAGATAATTTAAATAAGCTTAAGATAGAGATACTTAGAAATAGAATCTGTATTTAGAGGTTAAATAGGATAAGAGATTGTAATTTCAATGCGTTTGTCTTTGTTTTATATTTTTTGCTTTTGTGTATTGCGGGTTTTTTTTGTATTGTGTATTTTAACTTTTGGAAATTTAATAAATATTTTTTTTTTAAAAAAAAAGAGACCTGAGGGGCACATGACATGGATTTTGTAACTTGTTAACTAACATAGTTACTTTGTATTTTAATTTGAATTATTTTCTCCCATTTAAAATGACATTCAGGGTCATTACAGACTGGAATGTAGGAATAGCTTTTAACATTCCTAAACTGAGAAGATAAAATGGCTAGAGATTATCTCCTGATAAGAAAAAGTTTGTTAATAGAGATTGGAGTCTGGTTTATCTCTTTCATAAACTCTAAACAACCTTTTTCCTTCCAATTTATGCCCCTTCTGATGTCAGATCTTATTTTAATGTATAATATTATGGGATGCAAATATGAAACATGTTTGATTGCAAAGGGGAGGTTACTTTTATCCTGACCAATCAACTTTTCTCTTGCATTTTCTTTTTGTGTTAACGATAAAAAGGAAAGTAAGATGGGTCTCAGGGCTCTCCCTTTCCATAGGGAGTTCCCACTTTATCAGGGTACCCTAATAAACTGCTTTTAAATTATCTTCCGACTCAGTTGCTTATTGGGAAGGTAACTTGAGACAGAACCTAGGGCCACATTTGGCTATCAGATCTCTGCCAAGCCTAGCTGATTGTCCAATTTTGGCTCTGTCCGGATTGGGAAGCCCTGAAAACAGTGTCCTAAACCATCCTGCTCTTATATCTAGACCACTGAGATCAGCTATTTTGCAAGATGACCTGGAAGCCTCAGAGGGTCAAGATGCAGTGGTCTTTCTACAAACCCACTGGAGCAGATTTAGCATTCCAACCCAAAGCAGGTTGCTTCCTGGTCCAGTCCAAGCGCTGTATATTACAGGGGTGAAATTCAGTAGGTTCTGAAAGGTTCTGGAGAGCTGGTACCGGAAATTTTGAGTAGTTCAGAGAACTGGCATATTATACCACCTCTGGCTGGCCCCAGGAGTGGGGTGGGAATGGAGATTTTGCAATATCCTTCCCCCAGGAGTGGGGTGAGAATGGGGATTTTGTAGTATCCCTCCCCCAGGAGTGGGGTGGGAATTAAGATTTTGCAGTATCCTTCCTCTGCCACGCCCACCAAGCCACGCCTACCAAGCCACACCCACAGAAACGGTAGTAACAAAATTTGAATTCCACCACTGATATATATTACCATTAAACATGACATGACTTGGCTCCTGGATATTGATAACACAATCTGGCATTCACATGAAGAAACTTGCTGAGGTTGAAATGTGAAAGGTTGAAATGAAATGTGAAGAGAGTAGGTCCAAAAATGTCCCTTCTTGCTCCATTCATACTTCTGAATTCTTTGCTTACAACACTACCTAAGGTGACAAGTTCTATGACTTTGAGTATTTCCTTGAAAATTGCTAGCTATTCTAAAAGTTATGACTAATGCAGGAGATCTGAGTATTCATGATGTGCTATGTGTAGTAAGTTGATTAATTATTTAGGGGGGTTTGCCCCTGTATTTTCCATATTTTTGTAAAGGATTCTGCTCACAAACCACAAAATATCCAATAAGTCTAGTATGTCATAAATTAATAAACTGCACTGTCTGATTTAAGTGAAAAGCAGAATGTAAATGTTTCTTCTTTATTTAAGAATACATTTTCTTTTTCCTTTCTCAGGGTTAATTTGTTTCCTGATGTAACATATCTGTATGGGTTCTGTGGGTGCTTTCTCTGCATTAGTCATAACTTTTAGAATAGCTAGCAATTTTCAACTAGGCTGCAAAGCCAATTCATCTGAATTTCACAGCAACGTGAGTTAGTGAACTGTGAATTGTGATTAGAAAGTAATTTGGTCAACTGACTTCATGGAACAGGAGGCAAACTGGGTCTAGATAACCCTTAGCCTAGCTTAGAAAGCCATATGAAGGCTGCATGGAACTGTATTGGCCAGGAAGCAGCTATAACTGCATGGCTGCACATGTATTTGAAGGTGGCATTATGTATATCTATGACAAAGATGCAGAAAGGTAACAATGTCAAAGCACAGGGAAAGTTATGGAAAGAATGTTGTCTGTTATCATGCTCTGCTCTGTTTGATAGCCACTTAGTCCTAAAGGTATTTTTTCAAGAGGCAACTGGACTTTCTTTGTTTTTCCTTGAAGATGTTTCGCTTCTCATCCAAGAAGCTTCTTCAGTCCAGTTGTTCAGTTCTGAAGAACTGAACTGAAGAAGCTTCTTGGATGAGAAGTGATATTTATTTATTTTTATTTTATTTATTTATTTTGTCACAACATCATATAAAAAAGATTATATAGTATATAAACATATATATGAGTAAATATTGGGAGGTATAAGCATCTATATATATATAGGAAGAAGAAAAGAAAAACAATAGGACAGGAACAGTAGGCACATTTGTGCGCTTATGCACGCCCCTTATGGTCCTCTTAGGAATGGGGTGAGGTCAATAGTAGAAAGTTTTTGGATAAAACTTTTAGGATTATGGGAAGAGACCACAGAGTCAGGTAAAGTATTCCAAGCACTGATGATTCTGTTACAGAAGTCATATTTTCTGCAATTTAGATTAAAGCGGTTAACATTAAGTTTAAATCTATTGGTTGCTCTTATATTATTGCAGTTAAAGCTGAAGTAGTCTTTAACAGGAAGGACATTACAATGTTTTTCTTCAAGAAAAAACAAAGAAAGTCCCGTTGCCTCTTGAAAAAGCACCTTTGGGACAACCATGACCCGGACGACTGAGAATCTCCATAGACAGATAGCCACTTAGGGTCATCAACCTGCAAGATTAGCCACTATACGCAGCCCACTTTAGATATAAAAGTGTGTGATCAGATCATCAATCTTCAATTATTCAAGAGTTCCACTTTCCACTTTGGGCAGTGCCTTCCCATCTTTCTTATTCTTGCCCTTGAATAATCTACCATCCAGTCCGAGGCTCCAAAACTATCTAAAATGTCTTCTCCTGCACCCGTCCTCCAAGTTCCATCCCTTGATTTGATCCGAAACAAGCTCAAACCTCATGAGCAGCTTGTTGATACCTGCAATTACACAGTGTGTGGGGAAGAACAGAAAGCAGAACGCTCATGATGGCAGGGGGCTCCCTTCTCCCCTAGCACTGAAGCTGTTCAGTGTGTGTTCCCTCCAGCAGATGCTCCCTACAGCTGTCAGAAAAAGAACGTATGCAAAACCTTGTTAGGAGCTCTTTTAAAATCTGTAAGCATGAATTCATGGGGAAACTCATCGCAGGGGAATCTGACTGTATCCAAACAAATCCACTGCCAGAAAGCTGAGTGCAAGATTAATTAGAGTTTAATTGATGTCTTTGCAAGGATTTGTTTTGACTGATTGTACCACCCACAGTACGCAAAACCTGTGGATTGATTCTTGGTTTTCCTTTCCTCTTTCAAGTGTTCAAAACCCATACCTCTTTCGTTAGGTTTTGGTCACCCCATGACATAAAAGGTGTTGAGACTTTGGAAAAAGTGCAAAGAAGAGCAACTTGGAAGATTCAAGGTCTGGGGCAGTGGTGAAATCCAATTTTTTTTACTACCAGTTCTGTGGGCGTGGCTTGGTGGGTGAGGCAGGGGACGGATACTGCAAAACCCCCATTCCCTCCCCACTCCTGGGGGAAAGATATTGCAAAATCTCCATTTTCACCCCCCTCCAGGGGAAGGATACTGCAAAATCTCCATTCCCTCCTCACTCCTGGGGGAAGGATATTGCAAAATCTCCATTCCCACCCCACTCCATTCCCACCCCACTCTGGGACCAGAGGTGGTATTTGCCAGTTCTCCGAACTGCTCTAAATTTCTGCTACTGGTTCTCCAGAACCTGTCAGAACCTGCTGGATTTCACCCCTGGTCTGGAGACAAAAACATATGAAGAACGGTTGTACGACTTGGGTATGGCCAGTCTAGAGAAAAGAAGGACTAGGGGTGACATGATAGCAGTCTTCCAGTATCTGAGGGGCTGCCACAAAGAAGAGGGGGGGTGTCAACCTGTTTTCCAAATCACCAGAAGGCAGGACAAGGAACAATGGATGGAAACTAATCAAGGTGAGAAGCAACCTGGAATTAAGGAGAAACTTCCTAACAATGAGAACAATTAACCATTGGGACAGTTTGCCTTCAGATGTTGTGGGTGCTTCATTACTGGAGGTTTTTAAGAAGAGACTGGGCAGTCACCTGTCTGAAATAGCATAGGTTGGACTAGAAAACCTCCAAGGTCCCTTCCACCTCTATTTTGATTGAAATTAAGTGGCCATTGGACTACTAATTTTTTATTAGTTGACTTAGAAGCTGCCCAGTTCTAGAATGACTTTGGGTGGCCTACACCAGGGGTCTCCAACCTTGACAACTGTACAACTTGTGGACTTCCACTCTCATAATTCCTCAGCCAGCTGTGCTGGTTGAGGAATTTTGGGAGTTGAAGTCCACAAGTTGTAAAGTTGCCAAGGTTGGACACCCCTGGCCTACAGTTAACAGTTCATAACCAAAAGCAATAAGATCAATAAACATCATATGAAACAACCAATGATGGCTTGATAACCATATGATCCAATGACTTGAGAGAAAAAGGCCGATTTTTAATAATTTCCAGAACGTCATTCTTACATGGGTAAGAATGGGTAATTTGGGTACAGTAGTCCTTGACTTGCAACAGTTCGTTTAGTGACCATTCAAAGTTACAATGGCACTGAAAAAAAGGGACTTATAAACATTTTTCACACTTAGAACAATTGCAGCATTCCCCAAGGTTACATAATCAAAATTCCGACGCTTGCCAACTGATTCATATTTATAACGATTGTGTTGTGTCCCACCCCCACTCCGACGAACGAGCCAAGGAAGTCCGTAACAAACTTGGCAACGAAGCATCTGCAGCTTGCCAAGTTCCTTTGAGGTTTATCAGGGCAGGCAGGAGTCCAAGTTGTGACTTCAGCGATAGGGTCCGATATCAGCAAACTAGATAAGACTTTGCTTGACTCAAGGTTGGAATGCCAAAAGCAGGTCCTTTATATAGGCTGTGGGGTGTGGCTCCATGACTCAGCATTTATCCAGGCCTGCCCCTCCCTTCCTTCTGCTGGCGTCGCCTCTCAGATCTCCGGAAGCGAGGGTCCACCCACCCTGAATTGTCTCCAGCTGGATCTGCTGTCAGCGTCTGGGAAAGGGAGGGGTCAGAGGGAGTAGGCCCGGGTAATTCCACCACCTGGCTGGCTTCCTGCTCTGAAGGCTGAGCCAAAGGAACACACGCTGTATGAGTGAGGTTTATTGAGCTTCTCCTTTCACTCCTTGAATCCTCTCCGGGCATGGGGCCAGGGCCGGGGGCTGGTGTCAAGACAGGCCGTTCATCTTCATTATCAGACTCGGAGTCTGATAAAAGGCCTGGTTAGAGACAGGAGGGGCCCGGCTGAGGAGAGGAGGGAGGACGAGTCACAACAGATTGCATTGTGCCAGGGTCCTGCGATCCCATTTTGTGACCTCCTGACAAGCAAAGTCAATGGGGAAGCCAGATACACCTAATGACTATGTTACTAATTTAACAACTGCAGGGATTCACTTAACAATGGTGGTAAGAAAAGTGTTAAGTGCAAATCTCACTTAACAAATATCTCACTTAGCAACATAAATTTTGGGCTCAATTGTGGTCGTAAGTCAAGGATTCCCCTGTAATTTGTAGCATCTACAAATTGCTTTCTGTAATGGGAGCTAGGGAAGGAGGCGTGATTTCCAGCTGATCATATCCTACTAGGATATTACTGGCAAGAATAATAACCAGAGGATATGGTGAAGTATAATAAAAAAATTTGACAGCGCTAATAAAATCAGAAAAGAATATACTGAACAGTGACATTTGTAAAAGCTAGAAATATATCCATAAAATATTAATATACAACTAGCTCAAAATCTTTCACATATTATTAAATCTAGCCTTCTAGACCATCTCTTGCTCCATCTTAGTTTTGGTATAATATGTTATTTCAATACAATGATATTTATATAATATACTTCGAATCTTAATATTCTTTTATTTAGGCGCCTTAGAGCTTAAGATTTAGACTGCAGCTAAAGCGGGAGAGAGCGGATATTACAAGCTTCATAATTATTTGACTTTTCTTCAAAATTAAACATAACATTGGAAATGAAATGAGAAAGTGAAGGAAGAACATACATCAAGGAATTTCTTTTATAATAAATGTTTAGTCTTAAGATAAAATACTTGATATTAAAATCTCCATTGTGTTGTTGCATGTTGCAGGCATACATCTCTCTCTCTCAATATGGATGTACTGTATGTTTTTGAATAGGTTAATGAGAAAAATAAATGAATAGAAAAAGTTTAGCAAATTTGAAATACTGAAAAAGAATAAGGCGAAAAAGAATTAAAATATAAAAGGAAAAAAGAAGCTGTTGAATTCTACTAATCTGCAATAATTATAAGCATTTAAGGGCTCTTAAAAATCAATCTGTACATGATTACATGTACCATGCTGCATGATGCTTTGCTAGATATTGTCCAAATTTGATCTCCCCAAGATATTCTTAATGTCCTGTTGGAAGAACTATCCATCTGGTTCAGTTCCAAGCCAGAAGAAAGACACTGGAACCATGGAGGCTGATTGGAAAGAGGGCTTAATGATGAACAGATCCACCAAGCATGTGTGATTCTGAGTAGCTGACCACATGGAGATGAGAGGGGCAGTACTTATACCTTCTCTTGGGCTTTGAAAATGAGCTTCCCGTTCCTGTGCAAGAACATGTATTCTATTGGCTGTTGTAGGAGGTTATAGCTGGTTCTGTAGGTTGTTTGAACCAAGCTTGGTTGAAGCTTGATCTGCTAATGTAATGAAGGGGCTTGTTGTGAAGTTCCTATTGTGGCTGAGGGCTAATCCTACCTTTGTTCAAACCTTGCTGCAGGGAATTTGCTTATGAATAGAGCTACCTAGATCTCAATAAGCTCTTTATCTCTTAAGGGCTGACATCTGCTGAGGGCCATCAAGAAAGATGGGGGGATGCTTTGTGTCTCCAAGACCATGTTTCTCAATTTTTCATCCAGGGAAATATAATCTGTCTTTTTAATATTTCTCAAAATATTTCATTCTTCTAGGAGAGAGGTGGGTAGCTTCCCACAGTCTCATTGCTCCGGTGCTTTTAAAAGCTGGATGACTTTTGAAGGATAATGTTTTTTTTTAATGGGACAACACTTTATCTTAATAGAAGGAATTTCTCAACAGGATCGATGGCAGCATTTTTTGTTTTCAAAAAAAACAACAACAACAACAAAACAAAGTGCCTGAGCATAATAATCCTCTCTTGTTATGTCCTCCAACAGCTGTTCCCGAGAGGCTTCATTTTTAATTCCTTTTTAAAGTTTCCACATTTTCTGGCCTCCTTAAAAAGTGTGGACTTCTATGATAATTATGGAACTCAGTTAAAATATTTGAAATTATATTATATTATGAAGATTAACTAAGTTTTTACTATGAAGAGATATAAACAAATATATACATTTGAATATTATCTGAAATGTTTTTAATTGCAAATATGGAATCTGGTTAAAACATTTGAAATCATAATATATTGTGAAGATTAACTTAGTTCAAAAAGCAATGGAAATGGATGATTTTAATGTTATATAATTAAGTGAGTTTTACTATGGTATTTGATTGTTGTATATATAAAACTGCATGAACATCGATTTTTGTGATTGGAATAATGGAATTTTGGGGAAATACTTGAAAGTATATTCTGAGGTGAAAAAGGAGTAATGGGAAAATATCTGAATAGAATGATTTAGAATCAGGGTCAAATATTAGAAAAACGATTGATTTGAAACAAAAGGGTTTAATTTGGAGGAAGTAATGAGAGAAGGAAAAAAGAAAAAAATGATTAATGATTAGAGATTAGGGCGAAGGGTAAGACTAGTTGTATAATAGAAATAAGGAAAAGAAAATAAAAATTAGAGAGAAAGAATATTATGGCAAAAAGTGAAACATAAATTGTGTTGGAAGATAATTGGGACTTGGCCAATACTCTGTTCAGAAAAAATGCATTGTTTGTTTGTGTGTGTGTGTTTGTTAAAAAATAAAAACTTTTTTTTTAAAAAAAAAGTGTGGACTTCAACTCCTAACATGGGTGTTATTCAGCAGGTTCTGACAGGTTCTGGAGCACCGGTAGTGGAAATTCTGAGTAGTTTGGAGAATGGGCAAATACCACCTCTGGTTGGTATCTCACCAAGCCACACCCACAGAACCGGTAGTAAAAAAAATTTGAATTCCACCACTGACTCCTAGCATTCCTGAGAGTTGGCTGGGGAATTCTGGGAGTTGAAGTCCACACTTTAAAACTGCTGAAGTTGACAAATCTGTCCTAGATTCATTATGTGTGACTTTCCTACCATTCTTGAGGCTGCAAAAAGAAAGAAAGAAAAAAAGTTGGCATTCTTTGCACTGCCTCCCTTGCTTAGCAATATTCTGCTGCAGGAATGAGGCAGAAGACCAGCACTGTCCTTCCAAGTTTTAATGAAAGACAAATTAAAGAAGTTATTTGGTGGATTCCCCTGGCTTCATTTGCATTCTCACCAAACATCACCAGCTAATTGGAAAAGCATCTACAAATTGCTTTCTGTAATGGGAGCTGCAGATGGAGGCATGTTTTGAAAGGTAACTAGAACAACAGGTACAGCCAGCAGCCAAAGCTGTCCTCTGCTTTTGCACAAGTATGTTGTTATGGGGGTCATAGGGAGATTGATGATCAGACTCCTTTTGAGAATGGGTTTACTCCTGCTCCAGAATGGCATTATTTCAGAAATGGTGCTAATTTAGTACAATGCTAAATCCTTTAATTTTTTTTAAAAAAGCCCCAAAACTGTCTGACAGATATGGAAATGGTTGTCAGTTGTGAATTGAAAGAAGGAAGGAGAATTAGCTGCCTATAAATTTCAAGGGCAAACATCTGGTGCCTGTAAGAGCCCAATTTTGATAACCCATTGTTGGAAGAAATATCCATCTGGTTCTGTTCCAAGTGTGGAGAAAGACACTGGAAACATGGAGGCTGATTGGAAAGATGGTTTATTGATGAACAAGACCACATGGGTTTGAGGTCCTGGGCAGCTGACCACATGGAGTTAAGAGAGAAAGGTATTTATACCCTCTCTTGGGCTTTGCACTTGAACTTCCTGTTCCTGTGCAAGGAAATATATTCTATTGGCTGTAGTCAGACTCCCATAGGGCCATGTGGGATCACGTTTGCCTTGAAGTCAAGTGTCAACTCATAAAGCATTCCTGGCCTGCTCGGAACCCTGACAGATAGTTTGGTTGGAGTGTGCTGATGCAATGAAGGGGCTTGTTGGGCAATTCCTATTGTGGCTGAAGTCTAAACCTGCCTTTGTTCAGAGCCAGACCTTGCTTCAGGCAGTAATGGATTACCAAATCTGCATTTCTAAAGATGCCCCAGCTCAGTATCTGCTTGGGAGGGGGGGCAGGGAGCTGGGGCTCTGAGTTTCTGTCTCCCTTAAAATTTGTATTTCTCTTTTAGGGGAAATATTTTATCATTCCTTTTTTAAAATATTTCTCAAAACATTTCATTCTTCTAGGAGGGGGGTAGCTTCCCACACCATATATCCTTCTGCCATCAAAGAAGATGAAATATGAAGCTGAGGGCCATAACTGGGTATGTCTAGTCCAGGGGTCAGCAACCCGCGGCTCTGGAGCTGCATGTGTCTCTTTCATCCCTCTGCTGCGGCTCCCTGTTGCTGCTCGGCACCACAGTTTTGAGTGGAGCTTCCGGTTAGGGGGGAAAGCATGGTGTGCCAGGAGGAGACTCTATGGCAAGGGACAGGTTTTCCGGTTGGCTCCACAACTGATAGGTCTTTTGGTTAGGACAGGTAGAGGAAAAAGGACACCACACTAGGAGGAGACTCTATGGGAAACCGGACTTCCGGTCGGCTGCAGAATTGAACGGGGGGCTTCCAGATAGGGCTTTGGTGGCTCTTTGAGGGTTTAAGTTTGCCGATCCCTGGTCTAGTCTAACAAAGAGAATGACTAGGGGTGATGTGATAGCAGTTTTTCAATATCTGAGAGGCTGTCATGAAGAAGAGGGGATCAGCCTATTCTCCAAAGCATTTAAAGGCACGATAGGAAGTATGGCAACAGATGGAAATTTATCAAGGAGAGATCTAACCAAAAACTAAGGAAAAATTTCCTGACAATGAGAACAATTAATGAATTGAATGGGTTGTCTCCAGAGATTGTGGGTGTTCCAACATTGGAGGTTTTTAAGAAGGGATTGGACAAGCATTTGTCTGGAATGGTATAGGGCAGCGATGGCGAACCTTTTTGCCGTTGTGTGCCAAAATCGGGGAGGGGGAACATGGGGGGGTCGTGCACGTATGTGCCCACATCCATAATTCAATGCACCCTGCCCCCCCGTGCATGCATGCGTGTTCTCCCCCCCCCCACACACACTCACACTCCCTCCACTTTTGGCACATGATGGTACGGTGGGCCTGGTAGGCCCATTTTTCGCCCTCCCCAGGCTCCAGAGGCTTTCTTGGAGCCTGGGGAAGGCGAAAATCACCTTCCTTACCCCCCTGGAGGCCAGAAACAGCCTGTTTCCTGACTTCTGGTGGGCCCAGAAGGCCCAAAAATCAGTAGGCCAGCATTCACATGCGCACCAGAGCTGAACTAGGGCAATGCTCACGTGCCCACCGATATGGCTCCAAGTGGCACCTATGGCACACATACCATAGGTTTGCCATCACGGGTATAGGGCCTCCTATAGTAGGGAGTTGGAGTCGAAGACCTCCAAAGTGCCTTCCAACTCTGCTGTTCTGTTACATCCTGACTATTCCTTCTCCATTTAGAGCCAAAATTGTTGGAGAGGGCATAGATTCATAAATATATTTTAATTTGGGAAGAAATTTAGATATCCCCCTATCCGTTTATTATTAAAGATAATGTTCTGTTGGAACAGAACAGATAAAACTGCATCTCGCCTTAATTTCTCCAGCATGTCTTCCTTTTACTAAGCCCTTAACACTACTTACATATCCAAAATACCAATCCTTTTTCTGGACAAGTCTACTGCTCTATCAAAAGAGTGGTGATACCACTGGGTTTACAATGAGCCCATCTTTGTATAGTATCTGTCAGTTGTTTCTGAAACTGCTGCCAGGCATTAGACAAACAGCTGTTCCAGAAGAAGAAGGTTCTTCTGCAGCCTAAACCAAATGGTCCTGGAAGTCAGTGCCAAATGATTGAAGAGAAGGATGCAAATCCACCCTAGTTGAAATGGCCGATAAGTGTTGGGCATTTCCATCCCCTGAAGGTGCCATTTCCAGCATTGCAGATGAAGTGTTTCAAACTATGCCCGTAAGAGGTGTCCCCCAAAAAAGTGAACACATTACTTTTAAATTGAAAGAATTAAAGATGATTGTAAATTGCCTCTTTGGTGCACCAGGGAATAAGTTGAAAGCAATGCCATGAAGAGATGTCCTTTAGTTGGACATCTCTTTAGTAGGCATTCTAATTCAACCCTGGACATCCACAGATGGCTGGAAATTCCAGGAAACTATTGTAGGACTGCGTAGACCGATCTTTTTCAATTCAGGAATCTCCAAATATTTAGGCTTGCATGCTGGCGAGGAAATCTAGAAGCTGCCCTCCCAACATTATGTCAGACTGGGAAAGAATGATGTAACCCGGTGTTTTCCAAACTTGGCAATTTTATCAAACATTTTTTTAATTAGGTTATAAAGTATTATAATGTTGGAAGAAATGTCCATCTGGGTTCAGTTCCAAGTGGGAAGAAAAGACACTGGAAACATGGTGACTGCTTGGAAAGATGGTTTAATGGTGGACAGCAGGACCACATGGTTTGAGGTCCCAGGCAAAAAAGGAGAGAGAGAAAGAGATATCCCTCTGTTGGGATTTGAATTTGAGCTTGTATTCTGATTGGTTGTCAGATTCCCATGGGACCATGCAAGGGTAACTTTGTAGGCTGTCCTGAATCCCAGGCTCGGTTGAGCCTTGCTGGGTGATGTAATCTTCCCAGGTGCCATGTGGTGAGATGGATAGAGGGCTAATCCTATCATGTCCTGGGGGCCATGTCTTAATCCCATCACCCTGGACTTGAAGGTCTTTTGTGTTGTAGATAAGATGTCTTTTGTCTTTCTGGGGTTATTAACAAAGGTGGTTATGCAGATATTATGCTTTCCAAGACCACATTTCTCTTTCTCTCATCTGGGAAGGTACAATATTCTGCCTTTTTAATATTTCCTTCCGTCAGGTTTGCCATTTCAGCCAATTCCATCAACTTCTCCATCCATTCTTCCATGGTCAGCATCAAAGTATCTTTCCATTTTTGCACAGACTTGGCAATTTTAAGATGTGTGGACTTCAACTACGATGATTCCCCAGTCTGCAGGCTGCAGGGGAATTCTCAGAGTTGAAACCCACACATCTTAAAGCAACCAAGTTTGAAAAACACTGGTGTAGACCACATTGAGCTAAAAGGATTAGCCCTTTTAACTCCATGAATTGAGTTTACTCCATTGACTATCCTTCATGAAAGGCATCATGGGAAATTATTCTGTTTTTCTCTATTACAGGGGTCTCCAAACTTGGTAACTTTAAGACTTGTGGACTTCAACTTCCAGAATTCCGCAGCCAGCCATGCTGGCTGGGGAATTCTGGGAGTTGAAGCCCACAAGTCTTAAAGTTGCCAAGTTTGGAGACTCCTGTTCTATTACAAAAACAACAATAATAATCACCCTTGTTCCAATTCCTAATCCTATTCCTCTATGCTTCTCTGCCCCTATTCTTTATGAGGTCCTTTTTATTTTTCTAAACACGAGAGTATACTTTACATGCGCTTGTCAAAAGACCTTGAGATTCATGCCAGAACAAACCATTTCTTGATGCTAAAAAATCCTGACACTTTAATTAACTTCTATTACCAGATATTCAGTCTGTCCAGTTTGATTTGATAGCAGAATCAAAACTGCCACCAAAAGCCTGGCTTTTAAATAACTTTAAAACAAAAACAAAAACACAGCAAATGGCAAGAATTTAAAAAAAAAAAAGGAAAGCTTATTAAGAGAAAGCGATAGCAGAGAAGGTGAAAGACAAAAACCTTTGGGAACTGAGCTGGATTTGGGGAATGGCAAGATAATTAGCAATGCCCAAAGACATCAGAAATAAAGAAGACAGAGGGGAATAATGAAAGCCATTTTTATTTCACAGTTTTACTTGGCATTCATATTACAGCACTTACAACAGAAAAATGTTTTGTTATTGAAGCTATGCTATTAAAAATACTTTGTTTTAACTGTTTACCAAGTTTGAAATAGTAAAGGAGTTGCGTTTTATTTTATTTTTAAAAAAATTCATTTTAAGAAAATCCTTGCCGGATTGCATTAAACTGAGCAAATGAAAATAGATGGTGCTTGTTACACCGGAATTTTGCCCTCTAGTGGAGTTGAAAATAGGGTGCGATAGAATAAATAAGATTCCCACCCTCTGTTGCTGGTTAGCCTCGCCCCACCAACCAACTTCATTTCAAAATATGCATTTTCCAATTGCTTTCAAAGCCTATTTGCAATCATAAATAGACGGGTAGAAGCATAATGGAAATTTATCATAAGCATTCATTGAGCAGTCCTAAATCCATAGTCTCCACAATAAAGGATCCCCAGAGACTGTTAGTATCCCAGAAACTGTCTATTTGTAAAATCTAAAAAAAAAAGCATGAGGAAACCTTGCTAGATCCAACAAGTTCAGCCTTCTCTTACAATGAGTGGGCATTGAAATAAGTGCCACCTGCTACCCATGTTCTTCAGCAAAAGGCATATGGTACTCAGGGTTAGAATTAACATCTAGCGATCATGGTTTCTAATAACAGAACAACAGACTTGGAAGGGACCTTGGAGGTCTTCTAGTCCAGGGGGCTTTGCTGGCTGAGGGATTCTGGGAGTTGATGTCCACAAGTCTTAAAGTTGCCAAGGTTGGAGACCCCTGTTCTAGTCCAACCCCCTCTTGGATCTATACTAATCCAGACAAGTGGCTGTCCAGTCTCTTCTTAAAAGCCTCCAGTGACAGAGCACCCAAGACTTCTGAAGGCAAGCTGTACCACTGGTTAATCACTGTTGGGAAATTTCTCCTTAGTTCTAGATTGCGTGTCTTCTTGATTAGTTTCCATCCATTGTTTCTTGACTCCCCTCTCCTGTTAGCCTTATACTCCACTGAAGCTTATCTTCCGCACTTATACCTAAGGGTGGATTTAAATATAATAGTCAATCGAACAATGCAAACGAACTGTCCTAAAATGGTTTGTAAACCCAATCCATTGATTTCTTTTTGAATCAGTTTTATCCCTGTTGCAATTCTATTTTCTTTTCACACAGAAACCTATATGACCTCTCTTCATCTCAGCTACACCTCAGGATGTATTTGCCCCAATTATATATGCCTTTTATATAGATACCTCTTGGTGTTGCTTCTACTTATTCTATGAAGTAGATAAAGGGATTTGTATGGAAGTTTCTAGTTTTGTTTACTAGTTAGAGGAAGACAAAAACTGGATGTTTTGCATCCAACACGAAGCATTTCTGTCAGCTAACCTTCAGTAGAATTTATTTCCACCCTAATTCACACATTATTCCCCAAACATGGTTTGGTTTGATATGCTCTGTTGAATGTGCCACAATAGCTACATTGCAACATCGTATTGAGTTAAAACTTTAGTCTTTATATCAAAAAGATTTACTCGGTATGGTTAGCCAAACAAAAAAACCTATGATGTACAATCCAGACAAGGTTATTCATAGAATCATAGGCTCAGTTCTTTGAAAGGAGCCATTCTGGAAGAAAAGTTCACTTGTTTTAATCTTATTGTTTAAAAAAAAATACAAATTGTGTGTGTGTGTGTGTGTGTGGTATATTTTATATCGTCGAAACGTCGCCAAGATACTCTCAACCCTACATAGGAAAAGATCCGAATATGCCAAGACCTACATACCTATACCCGTGAAAACCTACGAATATATATATCTATATTATATATAGAAGCACGAAGCTGTAAACACCTAGCCTGAAGATGACGAATGGGATTTCGTCGAAACGTTGCCAAGACACTTCAAATTTTACGTGGAAGAAAACCCGAATAACCAAAGACCTACATACAAACACCCGCGAAAACCTCAGATAGATATATATATATATATATATTATATATATACACATACATACATCTTATCACAGGGTAATATATATATAAATATATATATATAAATATATCAATATAAATATATATATTTATATAAATATATATATCTATATTATATATATTTATATTATATATATATGTTCAAGAGTTTTGATCTATGTTTGGAATCGTTTTCCTTATATCTTCTGTGGTTGGTGGTAATGGTTGTTGTTACGGTAGAGGTGTTTTAAATGTATTGTTTCTACCTGAAAATGAGGAGACCTAAACTTGTGAAGGATGACGATTCAAAACAAGCTTCAGCTTGTGGAGGGAAGAGCCATTAATTCTTCATATCATGTAGGAAATAAAATTGAAAATGACCTTCAATAGAGGAAAAAAAGGGGGGGGAATGCTCCAAAAAAGCTATGGAAAGTATGCTTATGTATACACCACCCCTATGTAGATATACACACGTACACAGACTGCCTTTCTGGAAGTTGCAATAGTTCTCCAGATTTTTTCCTTTTTCAAAATCTAAACAGGTACACTACAATTAAATTAATTAGAGAGAAAAGGTTGTTGTTCGCCCAATTTGACATCTGCTTCTGCCCACAGTTTTAATGAGAGCCAGCTTGTTTTGAGACTGTGACTATTTACAAATATCACCTCTTCATAAGGCGCTGACGCAACTGTGCTGGTTTTGCCTTTTTTTTTTTTTTTACAAAAAGCACAATCAGATCTCTTCTCTCTGGAGAGTCTTGGTATTATTAACTGGCTAGGTACTCAAACTTCCTGAACAATTGAGAAATGCGCAACCTTATTTTAGTCTATGCCAGGGCTGGCTGGGGAATTCTGGGAGTCGAAATTCAGACATCTTAAAGTTACCAAGGTTGAGAAAAGCTGGTTTCGAAGGCACTATAGAATAGATAGGGAATAGTTTACATCTAGAATAGTCAACTTTGTTCATTATACTTCCTTTAAAACAAAAAGTCAGTATATACAGGGCAGAGGGTGCAAGGGATGTATGAAAATGAAATTATCTTAGTAAAAAGGATTAGAATTCATGGGGACATGTTAAATTATTTTCAGGGGGTCGATTCTACCCAAAGCCAGCCTCCCTCCCTCCCTCCCTCCCTCCCTCCCTTCCTTTCTTCCAACTGGGGGAAAATCATGTCTTTATATTTCAGTTATTTGCAACTACATTTTGCTGATATGGTTTTCAAAGTTTGGGGAAGTCCCAAAGAAAGAGTTTGGTGCATCACTCTTTGCAGATTATTGGTCACTGGTCATGAAAGAGATAACAAATCGATTGCTGAAGATAGCAAGAACACTTAGACTTGTATACCACTTTACAGGGCTTTATAGCCCTTTCTAAGCAGTTTACAGAGACAGCCTATTGCCAATTTGGGTCCTAATTTTACCTACTTTGGAAGGATGAAAGGCTGAGTCCACCTTGAGCCTGGTGAGATTTGAACTGCCAAATTGCAGTCAGCCGGCAGTCAGCAAAAATTAGCCTGCAATACTACACTCTAACCACTGCGCCATCGTGGCGCAAGATAAATACATTTGTTTTTATTAGCTCACCAGACGGGAGACCACTGGGAACCAGATGCCAGGCTCAGCTTGAATATTCATTCATGCATCCGCTGATTATACATGTGTTTCTTCTTTCCTTAAAATATTTTGACCATGAGACATTCCATTTATTTTTTTTTAAAAGTAAAATTGTCTCTTTACCTTCTGGTCTCTGTTCCCAGTTAAGTTTCCTAGCATTTGCATTTATGATGGTGGTGGTGCTACTGCATATTTGTTTGTTTATAGTGTTCAAGTCCAACTTGACTCCTAGCAGCTTCCTGGACATGTCTCTGAAGTTTTCTTGGCACTATTTTTGGATATGGAGAGAGAGTAGCTGATTCAAAGTCTACCAGCCAACTTCTTATCTCAAGCAGCATTACAATTCAGTTATTCACTTTGTAGACCGGTGCCTTTAGCAAGACACCAAAGTGGATCTCTCTATAATGGTATAGATGGTCTATTATATAAATCCATCTAAATTTTCATTTGTTGTACAGTTTACTAATCTTTTATTTCAGACCCTGAATCCTGACCATGGTTGGTTCTATAACCAAACCCCATAAATCCCATACAATGCAAGTTGTTGAAACAGAAAACATTGGCTACCATATTTGTTCAGATAAACAAACTAAGTCAAAAATACCAGTTTTATTATTTTGACTATCGCTGAAAAGTCATAAAGAGAATAATGGCTGAAAGAGCCATTTTTCCTATTATAATGCTTTAAAATAAAAATTTAAACAAAAACACAGTAATAACGTATAATGAAGAATAATGAAGAATGAAGAAATGAGTCTTCGAGAAGTATGGGGAGCTGTGGTGGTTCAGTGGTTAGAGTGCAGTACTGCAGCTAATTCTGCTGACTGCGGGCGGACTGCAATTTGGCAGTTCAAATCTCACCAGGCTCAAGGTGGACCCAGCCTTCCATCCTTCTGACTGGCCCCACCCCTGTCTATTCTCTGCCTCCCAAGTCCCAGCTGATCAGAACAAAATGGGGATTTTGCAGTATCCTTCCCCTGGATTGGGGAGGGAATGGAGATTTTACAGTATGCTTCCCCTGCCACACCCACCAAGCGACACCCAAGAACCGGTAGTAAAAAAATTTGAAACCCACCACTGCATAGTTCCCAGCATTGAGAATTAGCCAAGTTGATCTTTTATAGACATTTCCAACAACATCAATGTTGTGAAGGTAGCTCCAAAAGCTAAACCGGATGTCTGGGAATAGAGGGGAATTGCAGTTGATGCATGATAAGGCAAAACCCACATTCCTGTTCATAATGTAAAGCACATTTTATTAGCCAACGCAAGGACGTTTGCTGATGACTCAGCAAAGGAGGGTTGAATCTGCTGGCTTCAACATATTCTTGTTTCAGCTTGACTTGAGGCTCAGATCAATCTGAATATGTGAGCCAACTCTCTGTTAATAAGAGAAACATACATTATTTGTCTGGATCCATAGAGAAAAAGATATTTCTAAGGCTTGATGGACATTGTTTGCTGATCCTACAGCACAGAAGGTGATAGTATATTTGCCCATTTATCACCATGTCTTCATTAACCCAGAAAAAGGCAGTCTTATTTTAGCCCACTCAGACAGCTACGGAAGACACTTATTGAGAGATTTACTGAGTCATTACCTTGGGTGTAGGTTTAAATTAAATTTACAGCCGTGGTAAATGGTTTCAGGGCTCCAGACCTACGGTTCCTGCTCTAAATCATATGTGCCGGTTTCCCCAGTGAGATTGTTTGATCAGAATATCAGAAGTCTCTTTCTTTCTCTTAATCACAATAGTAATTAAGGATGTGCAGCAGAGGCAGGATTCAGATATTGTTACCACCGGTTTGTCGCGCAAGTGCAGGCTCACTTCGCGTGGGCGCACACCTTCTGCACATGCGCTCAGCCTTCCATGCATGCACTTTGCTCACACGCGCGCCTTCCGCACATTTGCCCAGCCTCGAAAACATTGTTAAATAGGACGGCATAGCGCCAGCATGGGTGGGTGGGGCCATCTGCGATCTCCTCTACCGGTTCGGACGAACCGATCAGAACCGGCTGAATACCACCTCTGATATGCAGAATGGCTCCAGTCCTATTCAAATTGTTGCATCAATTTTTGGATTAAAAATGGATTTGATTCAGTTAGTCAAATGATTTGGGGAGATCATTTGTATTGGAAAAAAGAAATTCAATTGTTCGATCAAGTTGCATTCCACTCTAGATTGAATCTTTGGATTTGGATTTGAAAGGGGAGATACTTTTTGGGCCAGATAGGGTTCCCTAAGTAGCATCTGGTGGTGCAGTGGTTAGAATGCAGTACTGCAGGATACTTCTGCTGACTGGCAGCAGTTTGGCAATTCGATTCTCACCAGCTCAAGGTTGATTCAGCCTTCCATCCTTCTGAGGTCAGTAAAATGAAGAGCCAGATTGCTGGGGACAATATGCTGACTCAGTAAACCACTTAGAGAGGGCTGTAAAGCACTGTGAAGTGGTATATAAGTCTAAGAGCTACTGCCACCTATCAAAAATCTTTTTAAAGCCTTTTCTCAGCTTGGTATGGCTGCTCCATAGTTGTAGTACAACCAAAAAAATTATATTTAATATAAGGAATTGCCAGCAGATGTTCTGAAACAATTTTCCCCTTTGAAAATGAAACTCCCCATGACCCTGACAGTTAATACTGACCACATGCATCTTAAGAGCATAGCAACCCAAAGAATGGTAAGAAGCACTTTTGTGTCTAGGCTGGGTAAAAGCCACCAATCATAGGGAATTTAGAGTGGGTTTACATGTATCCATCAATCAAGTGGGATTTTGTTTGTGGGCAGAGATGGGGTAGTTGTCAGCATCCAATTCACTGAATTAAACATTTTTTAAAACAGTATTAGCCTATGGGCCCAGAGGTGGGTTTCAGCAGGTTCTCATTGGTTCTGGAGAACCGGTAGCAGAAATTTTGAGTACTTCGGAGAACTGGTAGTAAAAAATTCTGACTGGCCCCTCCCCCATCTATTCTCTGCCTCCCAAGTCCCAGTTGATCGGGAGGCTATGGGGATTTTTGCAGTATCCTTTCCCTGGAGTGCGGGGGGAGGATTTTGCAGTATCCTTCCCCTGCCACTCCCACCAAACCGCACCCACAGAACCGGTAGTAAAAAATTTTCGAACCCACCACTGTATGGGCCAACAGGATCTTTTTTTAAGGTCCCAGATTTTTAGGGTACTTGAGTTGCCTCTTTCCAAACTAGAGCAATAAAAACAGAGAAGAGATACATCCTAGGCATGATAGGTTGGTGAGTGGCCAAAGCACATCTCAGATTGTAGCAAATTACTTCTCCTAGAAGAATGAAATATTTTGAGAAATATTAAAAAGGCAGAATATTATATTTCCCTGGATGAGAAATGGAGAAACTTGTTTTTTAGAGGGACAAAGCAGCCCCCACCTTTCTTAATAGCCCTCAGCAGATGTCAGCACTGAAGAGATAGAGCTTATTGAAGGAAGCCAAGTATCTAGGTAGCACTATTCATAGGCAAAGCAAATACTGCAGGCAGAAATCCATTCAAGACAGGATACTTTGAAATTCCCTGCAGCAAGGTCTGAGCAAAGGTAGGATTAGCCCTCAGCCACAATAGGAATTGCCCAACAAGCCCCTTCATTTGCATCACCCTCAGAAACTTCAACCAAACGTAGCTCAGACAAACAACTAGAATTTGTAGTTTGCCTATAGAGCCAGCTATGACCCCTACATAACCCTTACATGTCCCCCATCGGAATCTGACAACAGCCAACAGAATATTAAAGGACATGCTCTTGCACAGAAACAGGAAGCTCACGTGCAAAGCCAAAGAGAAGGTATAACACCACCACCCCTACTCTCAACTCTATGTGGTCAGCTGCCCAGAACCCATGTAGTTCTGCTTCATCATTCAACCATCTTTCCAATGAGCCTCCATGTTTCCAGTGTCTTTCTCCCCGCTTGGAACTGAACCAGGTGAATATTTCTTCCCACAAGATGAAAGGCTATTGCCTGGATTTTCCACTCAGAGCCATGAAGAAGGGAATGAAAGCTTGTTATGGCTTAAGCAGCTCACCTAATTGAAGTTCAAGAGAAGATGGTGGAGAACGATGGCCTGTAACTCTGGAAAAGTGTGCAAGGCAGTCTTAATTTTTGATTCTTATTTAAGGAAGGAATAAGGCATTCCCACAGAGATTTTCCACCACAGATATCCATAGCATTATTGTCAACTTGCACAGCATCCCTGGCCTGCTCTTGAGTTGCCATAGGCAAGTGGGATGGGAAGCCGAGGAAGACACATGGCAGCCACAGACAGGAGCACATTCCAGACATATCTTTCTCAAGGCTGTCTCCCAGGGTTACCAACAGCAGCTGGAAGGGAGTGGTCTCTATAACCTGTGAAATTGCTCCATTGGCAAATGTGATTGATGACACACCATGGGGGGAGGGGAGAAACAGGGTCATGATTAGGGCCATAAATTACGTGGGGTCAGAGTTGGCTTCATTTGAGTATGTGCCAACATGGATCTCCTAATAAATAACTGGATTTCTTTTGAAGCTTGGCTCGAGGGTCATGATTAGGGCATCCATCAGAACCCCGACAGCAAGCCAACTATACCACTGGTAGCTTCCCCACTTTAATTATGTCAAATAGAATATAGAGGTTTTCCCCAAGTTAACAATATTTTTTTATTCCTTTACATCGAACAGCCATGTTTGGCTAATATTATGAAAAGAATTATTCCCCACCCTTGAATCCCATATTATATGCAATTCATAAGAAAGGGGTCACTTTGGAAAAGTCTTAAGCAGTAAGAACAGAAGAAATGGGGTGTTGGAATGGACCAAATCTAATGAGGCCTACCTATCATTCTATTTTATATTGGGCAACTAGATTCTTTTAAGATGGCTACAAGGACTCCTACAATAATAATAACCTCACTTTCAAGTCCTATAACAATCAGTGGGAAGAAGTTCCTTTTAAGCTGGAAAAAAAGGAGCTGTCACACTTTCAGTTAATAGCCCTTTGCTCAGTGGTGCAATTCAAAAAATTTCCCTACATTGAATCATAGCAGTATAATTCAATGTAGAATTACCTTTGTATTTTAGACTAGCTAAAATGGGGGAGGGAAAGTTGGATAGTAGGTCATTCAGAATTTCGCAGGAATCCAATTATAGTTTATCCAAGAATCAGAACGTCCCTTTTGGTTTGTTTCAGAATAGTATGTCTTGCAAACATAGAAAATATGAGTTGATAAATTGAGAGCTAGAGTGGTGTAATAGTTACTTTGCTACTTACCTGCTCATTTCTCCAAACTCGATTTCATTAAGGGCCACATCAGGGTTGTTTTTGACCTTGGGTGGACGGGGAGGGGAGTGGGCATGGCCAGCTCGACATTACTTTACTTTACTTTACTGGTGTTTACTGGTGTTTACTTTACTGGTGTTGGGGCTGTCTGTGGTGGCCGGAATGCTCTGCCAGTGAAAACAGAGATCAGCAGAACCGCATGTGGCCCTCCTGAGCTCCATTTTTGCTGGCAGAGGCACCACGGGCTGGTCCTTCAGTGTTCCCAGGGCAGCCCCGCAGGCAGTAGTGGGATTCAAATAATTTACCAACCAGTTCTCTGCCTTCATGACCAGCTGGGTGGGCGTGGGCAGGGGGTGGGCCAGGGGGTGTGACAGGCAGCACGCAGCCTCCTGTACCCCTCCCCCCCGGAGCAAAAACAGGCCACGGCGGGGGGGATGCCACCCCCCATGCCCCATTTTGGGTCTCGTAGGCCTCCCTGCAGCCTCCTGGGAGCAAAAACAGGCCTCCAGGGGCCGCGCCACATCCTCCACGTGCCCGATTTTGGGCCTAGGAGGCCTTCCTGCACTTACCTGGCAGCCAAAATGGGGCATTGGTGACTCCTGGAAGGGGCGGGGTGAGGCCAGACAGCAATTTAACTACCAGTTTGTCCAAACCAGCCTAAACTGGCTGAATCCCATCACTGCCTGCAGGTCAGATCTAAACACCCTGGCAGTCCAGATGTGGCCCGTGGGCCTTGAGTTTGACACCCGTGTCCTAAACAAACTGCTCCATTCCTTTGGGTTCCCCCCCCCTTTCTTCCAGCCCTTCCTTAAAATGCAATCCACTGCATAATTGCTGGCAAACTTTCCTAACATTTGGCTTACACCTACATGCCAGTAACTTAAACCTTAAAAATCTTGTCCTTGGTGTATCTAGCAAATAACAGTTAAGAGAACAATTATTTCTATTGCCTTTCAAATATTTGACAGCTGTCAACCTACTTCCTCCTTAGACTATCTCTGATTTAATTGCAAGTGAAAGAAGTTGGCTGTGGCATTTCCCAAAGCTGCTTCCAAGATACTAACCCACTACATGTGGTTGCAGCTAGAATTCCTTGCTCTTGCTAGCTACTCTCTCGGGGATAATAACACCGAATCTTTTTTTCCCATTCAGTGGAAAAAATGGATGAGAATGCTGCATTGACAGATAAATGCAAGATCTAGTGATCTTCCATCTTTTATGCAACTATTTATAGCTTCCCCGTATCAATGTCTCTACTCCCTAATCCTTCACAAGGCACTTTGAAAGGGAGCTGCAAGAAGCTTCATTTCAGTTAATACTGATATGCTGAAAACAGGCAGAAATCACCAGAAGCTAATCAGAGATTCTTTCAGTGGCCAATAAAGAGAGAGAGAGAAAAATGCAAAGATCAGGATTCAGTCGGGGATTTTTTTTTTTAGAATAGAATTCTTTATTGGCCAAGTGTAATTGGACATACAAGGAATTTGTCTTTGGTGCAGATGCTCTCAGTGTACATAAAAATAAAAGATACATTTGTCAAGATTTTAGAATCATAAGGTACAACACTTAATGATAGTCATAGAGTACAAATAAGCAATCAAACCATATTAGGAAACAGTCAATATAAATAGTAAAGATACAAGCAACAAGGTTACAGTCATACAGCCATAAATGGGAGGAGATGGGTGATAGGAACGATGAGAAGTTTAATAATAGTGCAGACTTAGTAAATAGTTTGACAATGTTGAGGGAATTATTTATTTAGCAGAGTGATGGCATTTGGGGAAAAACTGTTCTTGTGTCTAATTGTTTTGGTGTTCAGTACTCTATAGCAGGGGTCTCCAACCTTGGTCCCTTTAAGACTTGTGGACTTCAACTCCCAGAGTTCCTCAGCCAGCTTTGCTGGCTGAGGGACTCTGGGAGTTGAAGTCCACAAGTCTTAAAGGGACCAAGGTTGGAGACCCCTGCTCTATAGCCGCGTTTTGAGGGTTAGGGTTTCTCCTCCATGCTAATAAAACAATTTCCTAGCCCTCTCCTCTCTCTTCTCTATCCCACCCCTGTCACTATGATGGGAAGCTACCATCTAGGGAAGGTTCCAAGCCAGTCTGTAAAGATTCTCAGTCATCCAGATCATGGTTGTCCCCAAGGTGCTTTTTCAAGAGACAACTGGACTTTCTTGTTTATTTTTTTCTTTTGAAGACGTTTCGCTTCTCACCCAAGAAGCTCCTTCAGCTCTGACAGGATAGTGGGGAATGGAAGGATTTATATTCTGAGCTGAGGAAACTTCTTGGATGAGAAGCAAAACGTCTTCAAAATAAAAAACCAGAAAGTCCAGTTGCCTCTTGAAAAAGCACCTTTGGGACAGCCGTGACCTGGATGACTGAGAATCTCTACAGACTTTTAGCTATACAATTTGGGATGAATACCCTTTGAATGGAATAGGAATGGATTTCCAGAGGAAAAAAAGTTGCAGACTACAGAAACCAGGATCGCTACTCAGGTGACCCTGAGGACACAGATAAACCTCCAAGTCCTTCAACGACCCTCTAAAAGGATGCAAATGACCAGCTGTCTACAAGGAATATAAATCTTTCCATTCCCACTATCCTGTCAGACAGTGGTAGGATTCAGCCGGTTCAGGTGAACTGATAGTTAAATTGCTGGCTGGCCCCTTCCCTTCCCACACTGCCCCTTCTAGGAGTCTCCACGCATCCCATTTTGTCTCCCAGGTAAGTACCGAGACGCCTACTAGGCCCAGAATGAGGCCTGAATGGAATGGCATGCCCCCCCCCCCACTCAAGTGCTGTCTGTCACACACCCTGGCTATGCCCACCATGGCCATGCTCACCCAGCCAGTCATTAGGGCAGAGAACCGATTGTTAAATTACTTGAATCCTATCACTGCTGTCAGAGCTGAAGAAGCTTCTTGGATGAGAAGGGAAATGTCTTCAAAAGAAAAAAACAAGAAAGTCCAGTTGTCTCCTGAAAAAGCACTTTTGGGATTTCCAAGCCAGTCCTTGCTATATTAACAACCTGCAAAGATGAAATGCTACCATGCCAGTAGAGCGAGGTTGGGAGGCCAAGAATTGAGTAAATTATAAATGCTCACAGATCAGAAAACAGGTGACCCATAAGCTCTGGAAAGCTTAGGCAGTGCAAAAGAAACATTTATGCTCAGGTTTCAAATAAGCTACTGTGGAGTTAAAAAAAAAAAACCCAGCTTCATATAAAATATACAGCCCATTTTGTGTGTTCATAGAAGCCTACAAATAGTTTTGAACTATTGCTTAAAGATGTTTGTGAGAAACGTCCCACCAGCCAAATATTTTTACATATTTATTAGTGTGTACATATATGTGTATGTAGCACTCTTTAAATAGAACTATCTATGGCACAAATGAAAAGTTTCCCCATTTCATAAGTGTGGTGACACCTTTTCCCCCAGAAAATAGTTTAAGAAGTTTAATCCATTTATTGGAAAAATACAGTATCTTTACTTAAATGCAATTCCTGGAAACTGCAACATTCTCTGTCTCTTTTTGTTTTCATGAAGTGGATAGAAATGCCCTTTTAACATGGAAAATTTATTAAATTGAGAAAATCTGATTTCCTTTTGGCAAAATGGACATTTTTGCCTAATTATTGAGGAAAAATTGCAAATACAATAGAATGATTCAAAAAACTGTTTTGTTTTGTTTTTTGGGAAAAAAACTGTTAATGTAATGATTTTTTTTACAACCTGTAATCCCTTTATTTGGGGTGAAGTTGGGGCGACTGAATGGAGCTGAGTGTTTACTGGCCGAATGCCCTTCCTGATGCCTACTCGGAGTTCACATCACATATTTTCTCTTTCAGCCGTGATTGAGAAACATCTGTCCCTACCTAGGATTGAACTCTCAACTTTCAGGGTGGGAGGTGACCGTCTTCCCCTCTAAGCCACCCCACCATTCTGTTAATGTTATGATTAACTCTACATAAAAGATTGAATATGTTTCAAGTCTGAAAAAAATATTTATTTTTATTTGTATTCCACCTTTATTATTTTTTACACATAACTCAAGGTGACCGAGATATCCAACACACCTTCCTCCTTCCTGTTTTTCCCACAACAACATCCCTGTCAGGTGGGCTGGGAGCCAATGACAATGACTGATCAAAAGTCACCCAGCAGGCAACTCAAACTTTGGGGATATTTTGCTTTTGCTTTTAAAAAACGTGCTTCTTTGGTGTTATTGCTTATTCTCATGCTATATGTGTGACTTTGAATTGTTGTCAATGAATATTGCATTAGGATAAGGGATGTGTGATCATTTAAAATATCATAGACATTGAATCATTTTCCCCATTCTGACAAATAGAATAAAATGTTGAAAATATATGTATGTAAGTACATTAGATGCTGTTAATTTGTTAGAAAGTAGCATGGAAAAAAATTCAAAACATGAGATGAGGGAGCAAGAAAAAAATAGTTGCACCAAGTTTATACCAAGACACACTATAATTTGCAACTTGCTTCCATCAGGCCAACCACAGGTGGTTCAGTGGCTAAGACACTGAGTTTGTCGATCAGAAAGGTCGGTGGTTCGACTCCCTCGTACAGGTCTCCTGCGTGAGCAGGGGGTTGGACTAGATGACCTCCAAGGTCCCTTCCAACTCTGTTACTATTCCAAATTTGTACACCAATACATATACCGCTTTTTGTTATTTAAACTTCTCAATTCTTTTTTTTTAATTCCAATTAACCACAAATCTTTCCCTTCTTCTCCACCCATTCTTTAGTCTTTCTTTTTCCATTTAATCTTTATTTGTTCTCTCTTTGTGACCAAACCGTCAAATGTACTTGTTTTGTACTGGCTGCTTATTTTTGTATTCAATTCACATCCATTCATGAGTCATTCATTCTTGACCCTATCTCTTTTTCTTTTACCTCATATGCTTCTTATGTATCCCATTCCTACAGCTTTCAACTGGCTTTTATGTTTCTCAAGTCACATCCAATTCTCACTTTCATATAGCAAGTAAGCAGGAACGTGCTGTTATAAACAACTACGTTGCTTCTTTCAACATTTATTTTTCACAACAGATCACATGCTCCTCCTTATATTTCTATTTACATTTCTGTATCATAACATTCCTCCATCCATTTTTCCACCTTTAATAATACCGGGGTACAGAAATTAATCTACTTAACAGAATAGCAGAGTTGGAAGGGACCTTGGATATAAAAAAGTTGCTGAGACTCTAGAAAGAGTGCAGAGAAGAGCAACAAAGATGATTAGGGGACTGGAGGCTAAAACATATAAAGAACGGTTGCAGGAACTGGGTATTTCTAGTCTGATGAAAAGAAGGACTAGGGGAGACATGATAGCAGTGTTCCAATATCTCAGGGGCTGCCACAAAGAAGAGGGAGTCGGGCTGTTCTCCAAAGCACCTGAGGGTAGAACAAGAAGCAATGGGTGGAAACTAATCAAGGAGAGAATCAACCTAGAACTAAGGAGAAATTTCCTGACAGTTAGAACAATCAATAAGTGGAACAACTTGCCTGCAGAAGTTGTGAATGCTCCAATACGGGAAGTTTTTAAGAAGAGATTAGATAACCATTTGACTGAAGTGGTGTAGGGTCTCCTGCGTGAGCAGGAGGTTGGACTAGATGACCTCCAAGGTCCCTTCCAACTCTGTTACTATTCCAAATTTGTACACCGATTCATACACCGCTTTTTGTTATTTAAAATTCTCAATTCTTTTTTTTAAATTCCAGTTTACCACAAATCCTTCCCTTCTTCTCCACCCATTCTTTATTCTTTCTTTTTCCATTCAATCTTTATTTGTTCTCTCTTTGTGACCAAACCGTCAAATGTACTTGTTTTGTACTGGCTGCTTATTTTTGTATTCAATTCACATCCATTCATGAGTCATTCATTCTTGACCCTATCTCTTTTTCTTTTACCTCATATGCTTCTTACGTATCCCATTCCTACAGCTTTCAACTGGCTTTTATGTTTCTCAAGTCACATCCAATTCTCACTTTCATATAGCAAGTAAGCAGGAACGTGCTGTTATAAACAACTACGTTGCTTCTTTCAACATTTATTTTTCACAACAGATCACATGCTCCCCCTTATATTTCTATTTACATTTCTGTATCATAACATTCCTCCATCCATTTTTCCACCTTTAATAATACCGGGGTACAGAAATTAATCTACTTAACAGAATAGCAGAGTTGGAAGGGACCTTGGATATAAAAAAGTTGCTGAGACTCTAGAAAGAGTGCAGAGAAGAGCAACAAAGATGATTAGGGGACTGGAGGCTAAAACATATAAAGAACGGTTGCAGGAACTGGGTATTTCTAGTCTGATGAAAAGAAGGACCAGGGGAGACATGATAGCAGTGTTCCAATATCTTAGGGGCTGCCACAAAGAAGAGGGAGTCGGGCTGTTCTCCAAAGCACCTGAGGGTAGAACAAGAAGCAATGGGTGGAAACCAATCAAGGAGAGAATCAACCTAGAACTAAGGAGAAATTTCCTGACAGTTAGAACAATCAATAAGTGGAACAACTTGCCTGCAGAAGTTGTGAATGCTCCAATACGGGAAGTTTTTAAGAAGAGATTAGATAACCATTTGACTGAAGTGGTGTAGGGTTTCCTGCCTAAGCAGGGGGTTGGACTAGAAGACCTCCAAGGTCCCTTCCAACTCTGTTATTCTAACCACCAGCCCCCTAGCTGCTCTAGTTATTTACCATTGAGATATAATTTGATATAATTTGCAATTATTTACTTCATTTTCCCTCTCAGAAACAGCTCCCTTGGTCTTGGATTACATTATTATTCAGATTCATGTTCCTTGTGGCGTTATAAAAACCACTGTTCACTGCAACCTGTTCAGCTAACAATATAGTACAGGTACTTCTCGACTTACAACAGTTCATTTAGTGACCGTTCAAAGTTACAACTGCACTGAAAAAAATGGCTTATGACACATTACAACCATTGCAGCATCCCTATGGTCACTTGATCAAAAGTCAGATGCTTGGGAACTGACTCATATTTATGACGGTTGTAATGTCCCGGGGTCATGTGATCCCCTTTTGCAACCTTCTCACCGGCAAAGTCAATAGGGAAGCCAGATTCACTTAACAACCATGCTACTAACTTAATATCTGCAGTGATTCATTTAACAACTGTGGCAAGAAAGGTTGTAAAATAGGCAAAACTCACTTAATAAATGGCTCACTTATCAACATAAAATTTGGGCTCAATTGCAGTCGTAAGTCGAGGACTATCTGCAGTACCTGCAGTAAAAGCACCTATTGTACATTTATGTTCATGTCTCCCACCAAACAGAACTTCACCATTATCTCAAGTATTCCTTATGTATTTACCATAAAGGCATTAAGAAACATGGCATCACACACCTTTTGCTCCCACAAAACATTATGTAATTCAAGCATATTCACTTCATTGTTTGCATGTGACAATAAATCAAGAAATACAAGTTTTTTCTTTACATTCATACATTTCTCAATGACTTGCCAGAGAGCAAAAAGTAGGTCTACACAGCCCCAACCCAGGATAATGTTGCATCGAATTTTATAAATTTTGTTCGTGTTTTGCCTTTATTCAGTATTCCTGCCACTTCCTAGGGACACTTAATCCTCCTGTAACTTTTGCATTTGATCTTGCTGTCTCTCCATTATACAAGGAAACATTAATAGTATTTTTCCACTTGTTAGGAACTGATGCAGCCCTCACACAGCAGCTGCAATGGAATGGAATAGAATAGAATGGACTGGACTAGACTGGACTGGACTAGAATAGAATAGAATAGAATAGAATAGAATAGAATAGAATAGAATAGAATAGAATAGAATAGAATAGAATAGAAGGCCGAGTGTGATTGGATGGACAAATAATTTGTCTCCAGTGCAGAAGCTCTCATTGTACATAGAATAGAATATGTTTTCTGAGGTTTTCGCGGGTGTTTGTATGTAGGTCTTTGCTTCCTGATCAGTGTGGGTTTGGGTCTGCTTTCTGGGTGGATGTGTGGTGGTGACATCCTGTGTGGACCTCGTGAGTGTGGGTCTGGTGTCATTCCTTGTGCTTCTGGGAGCAATGTGTGATTGCAGCTGTTTCTTCCTTTTTAACTGCTAGTGGGGGTTTGTACTGATTGGGTGGGAGCTTGGCTGTGCTCTGATTGGATGGGGGGGGTTTGTGCTCTGATTGGATGGGGGTGTGTCCTGTTTGGGTGGGGGTTTGGTTGTGCTCAGATTAATGTGAGTTGCAGGGGGATTTGAGCTGGTGAGTTGCATTGCTGTTGTTTGGCTTCGTGTTTGTGGTCGTGCTACATCTTCATAGTGGGTGTCTGTCTGCTGTATGTATGGATTGGAGGGGTTTGAAATGGCTAATGTTGCAGCTGCGGTCTGGCTTCTGGTCCTTGGTCGTGCTTCCTGATCAGTGTGGGTTTGGGTCTGCTTTCTGGGTGGATGTGTGGTGGTGACATCCTGTGTGGACCTCGTGAGTGTGGGTCTGGTGTCATTCCTCGTGTTAGGAATATATATATTGGTCAAGTGTGATTGGACACACAAGAAATTTGTCTTGGTGCATATGCTCTCAGTGTACATAAAAGAAAAGATATGTTCATCAAGAATCATAAGGTACAACACTTAATGATAATCATAGGATACAAATAAGCAATCAGGAAACAATATCAATACAAATCGTAAGGATACAAGCAACAGTTATACAGTTATAAGTGGAAGGAGATGTAAACAACTAAGTAATCTAATCAGTGTACATACAAACATACAAACAACATATACATACGCTATCCACATTCGTATTCCAATAGTTTTCCTATTAACTCCACACCTTCATCTTTGCTTTATTTAAATAAAGAAATTTATTCATTTCTTCTTTTCATTCATTTTTCACTAACACTTATATAATTCATTCTACTCTTCTACTTTTTGGCATAATACCTATACAAATATTAAATACTCCTTCCAGGACTCCAAACTCTGAACTCAGTTCAGTTTCTCCTCAAATAGTTTCATCCATTTTTACTTCCAGTCCCTCTGTTAGAAACTCCTTGTTTAGCTCTCTTAAATCCTTTCCAAAATATTTTTTTTAAATTCTATTGTTTTGCATTCTGTTTGTTTCTTTTGATCTTAATTATTCATCCTTCTCCTTGATAGCGTTCTTGGCAACTATTTTTTCTCTGTAAACATCGATTACATAACATCTTTTTCTTATCTTCATTTTTGCAGCAATTTTATGGTCTTATATGCATTTTTAACCATCCATCTCTCCTTTTACTTCAAGTTTCCATCAAGCATAGTTCAACCGCTTCACAACTGACTTATATTTATGGTGGTAGCATTGTCTCGGGATCATCTGATTCAGTGGTGGGATTAAAAATTTTTTTACTACCAGTTCTGTGGGCGTGGCTTAGCTTGGTGGGTGTGGCGGGGAAGGATACTGTAAAATCTCCATTCCCTCCCCACTCCAGGAGAAGGTTACTGCAAAATCCCCATCTCCTCCCGATCAGCTGGGACTCACGAGGCAGATAATAGGTGGTGGTGGGGCCAGTCAGAGGTGGTATTTACCGATTATCCGAATTACTCAAAATTTCCGCTACCAGTTCTCCAGAACTGGTCAGAACCTGCTGAATATCACCTCTGATGAGGTCCCCTTGTGTGACCTTTTGATGAGCAAAGTCAATGGGAAAGCCAGATTCACCTAACAACTATATTACTAACTTAACAACTACATTGATTTAGAATAGAGAATAGAATTTTTATTGGCCAAGTGTGATTGGACACACAAGGAATTTGTCTTGGTGCATATGCTCTCAGTGTACATAAAAGAAAAGATACGTTCATCAAGGTACAACATTTACAACACAATTGATGGTCAATATATCAATATAAATCATAAGGATTGCCAGCAACAAGTTATAGTCATACAGTCATAAGTGGAAAGAGATTGGTGATGGGAATGATGAGAAGATTAATAGTAGTGCAGATTCAGTAAATAGTCTGACAGTGTTGAGGGAATTATTTGTTTAGCAGAGTGATGGCCTTCGGGAAAAAACTGTTCTTGTGTCTAGTTGTTCTGGTGTGCAGTGCTCTATAGCGTCGTTTTGAGGGTAGGAGTTGAAACAGTTTATGTCCAGGATGCGAGGGATCTGCAAATATTTTCACGGCCCTCTTCTTGATTCGTGCAGTATACAGGTCCTCAATGGAAGGCAAGTTGGTAGCAATTATTTTTTCTGCAGTTCTAATTATCCTCTGAAGTCTGTGTTTTTCTTGTTGGGTTGCAGAACCGAACCAGACAGTTATAGAGGTGCAAATGACAACTTAACAACTCTGACAAGAAAGGTCATAAACTGGGGCAAAGCTCATTTAACAAATGTCTCACTTAACTACATAAATGTTCGGCTCAATTGTGGTTGTAAGTCTAGAGCTACTGTACCTTTTAATGTTCCTACAGCCATTCTACCTACACGCTACTTTCTTCTGCTCCTTTTCTTTTCTTTTATAACCTTTACCCCAGGGGTGAAATGCTCCTAGTTCGGACCGGATCAGCTGATCCGGTAGCGATGGCGGTGGGTGGTTCGGAGAACCGGTAGCAAAAATCCCTGCCCCCCCTCCACCCATGCCCACCCAATCGCCCAGTCACCCGCTTATCTGCTTGCCCGCTTACCTGCTTGTCACTTCTTTCCAGCTCGCTCACTTTTCCCACCCGAATGGTAGGAATAGGTTGTAAAAAATGCTTTTAAAAGTTAAAAAAAAAAAAGATCGCGCACCACAGCTGATCACGCACCCCCCGCGTGCTCTTCTACTTACCCCATGCTTCCTTCTGATGTGCAGTGCACACGCGCACACCTCACATTTGGTTCTTGGTGTGCACTGCGCATCCACGTGCATAGCACACATTTGGCGTGCAGTGCACAGGCGCAGCCAGCAAACTGGTTCAGATTTCACCAGTACTTTACCCCCACTAAGATTCACTCTTAACCCAACAAAAATGGGTCTGTCCCATATTCTAAACCCCTCCTTACCTTGGTAGCCTTCTCTAATTACCTCAGTAAATCAATCATACTTTTAGATTTTTATTTCTTCCTTTGCCATGATTACATGCAAAGGTACCACGGATAACAAATAGAGTTATCTGAACCAGCGGTCACCAACTGGTGGTCCGTGGACCGCTGGTGGTCTACGAGAAAATTTTGGTGGTCCGTAGAAAAATTATTTGCATTTTTTATATTGCACTAAATCAGGGCTCCTCAAACTAGAGCCCATGGGACAGATACGTGCAATAAACGTTTGTGTTGCTGCATAGAGTCTTCCCCTCTGGGTCTTTTTGTGAAGGTCAGAGCGGGACAGAAATTCCAACTTGGGGTTTGCTTCAGCTCCTTTGGGCAAAGGCTGGAGGGAAAGGCCACTGGTGGCGAATACCCAGAGGGCCTTGTTCCAGTGGAACTGTATCATGGCCTGGAACTGGTTGACCATCTCAGCCTGCTGAGCCTCCAGGCACCAATACCTGGTCATGCACTCCTGCAGGTCTTCCCCCTGCTTGGAAAACCTATGCTCATAGTCCTCAGTGAGGTGCTTCTGCTGAGCCTCCTTCTTGGTCAGATCCAATTTGAACTGAGCCAGCTGTTTTGCCAGCTGTTTCTCATGGTGGCTGCTTAGCTCCGACAACTGCTTCCTGTTGGGGCCCTAAGGAGCCTGGGCGGGAAGGGAAGGAGGGGCTGAGAGGGGAGGGGTGAGTAGAGGCTGGCGAGGTGCCCATCAATGTGAGTGACATCGACTTGGCCACGCCCACCCAGTCACATGACTATCTAGCCATGCCCACCCAGCTGGTCATTAGGCAGATCATATTAGTGGTCCACGGGATTTAAAATTATGAATTTAGTGGCCCCTGAGGTCTGAAAGATTGGTGACCCCCAATCTGAATTATGGATTAGAAATAAACAGAACTTCCTTTAAGCTGATACTCACCAGTTGCCATTCTGATTTATTTTTACATCTCCAAATATCCCACTCGCTCTTTCTGTGCTTATTGAGTTCATGTTCATGAGTTACTATTACTTAACAGAATTAGAACAGGATCCAATCTGGGTCGATCACCGGACTGGTCCCGGTAACCTACCCAGATTGGATCCTGCAACATTATCCTGGGACACATATTTGCCTTCATTCATGAGAATTAGAACATCCTCCCCAATTCATTTCTGATTTTTGTAGCATTCATTAGAACAAGTGTGTCAAACTCACGGCCCATGGGCCGAATCTGGCCCATAGGGTGCTTAGATCTGGCCTGCAGGGCTGCCCTGGAAACAGTGAAGGACCAGCCCACAGTGCCTCTGCCAGCAAAAATGGAGCTCAGGAGGGACATGTGCGGTGGCCCTTTTTGCTGGCAGAGGGCTGCAGGAGGCTGTCACAGCCAAAAATGGAGCCTGGGGGGTCTGCACGGGCCCCCCTGAGCTCCATTTTCATTGGCAGAGTATTACCAAAACAAACTATTAGCAAAAGTGGATCCCCCAGCCCCTCAGGTGCCCCTGATATGAGTGATGTCAAGCTGGCCATGCCCACCATAGTTATGCCCACCCAACCCCCCAAGATCAAACTGATGTGGCCCTGAATGAAATCAAGTTTGACACCCCTGCATTAGAGTAATACAGTACCAACCACTGAATTTCTATATATATACATACTCTAGATGACACCAATCGATACTTTCTGACATACATTTTTATCTTTTAATTTATAATTTAACCAACAACTTCAAGTCCCTGCATGCATTCATCAACCTTTCCCTATAGAGAAGGCTCTAATTAATGAATATTAAATAAAACTTTATTCAGATCTACTGAGATCTATTACATCATTCCAGTGGTGAAATTCATTTTTTTTACTACCGGTTGTGTGGGTGTGGCTTGGTGGGCGTGGTGCTTGGTGGGTGTGGCAGGGGAAGGATACTGCAAAATCTCCATTCCCACCCCACTCTGGGACCAGCCAGAGATGGTATTTGCCGGTTCTCCGAACTACTCAAAATTTCCGCTACCAGTTTTCCGAACTACTCAAAATGTCTACTACTGGTTCTCCAGAACCTGTCTGAACCTGCTGGATTTCACCCCTGCATTATTTCCCTTCCCTTTAATTCCACAGATAATGAATCACTTTTTATTTCATTCATTCCACTTGTATTTTATATTTCATTTACTCCTCTACCATTTTGAATCACAATCTTCTATATGTCACTGTTACCATCAGAGAAGCCTATATATAATGTCCTCTTCTGCTTGATCATGGCTTTGATGACTCATATCCCACTTTATCTATGAGGATAATATAGGTTAACTGCTACGCTAGCGTGGTAAGGACAATAGTATCAGTTGGAGCACATTTGGGGTATCACCTCGTAAGTGCAACCAGGGTCCACTAAAATACAATGATTTGCATCTACAACCTAGTTGTCGTGTCCCACTCCTCCGCTGACGGCCGGGTCAGGGAAATCCGAATCAGGCGTGCCTCTGCAGCTCTGCCAAAGTCCTAGCAAAGTCCTCAAGGCAGGCAGGAGACCAGAAAGTGACTTCAGCAAGATATGTTCGACTTTGCCTGACTCAGAGACTGCCAGAAAGCAGATCCTTTATATAGGCCATGAGGTGTGGCTCCAGGACTCAGCACTTACCCAGGCCTGCTCCTCCCTTCCTTCTGACGCCGCCGCCTATCAATTCTTCTGAAGCGAGGGTCACTCCAGTCGGCAGCTGTTGGTAATAGACCTCCCTCAGGCTCACATGCTGTGGGGGAGGGGGAGGGGTCTAGTTGCTCCGTTTGCCTGGGCATGGAGCCAGGGCTGAGGCCGGGAGGTGCCCCCTCCTCCTCAGCCTGTCTGGGCATGGAGCCAGGGCTGGGGCCGGGAGGCATACTAGGACATTCCTCAGCGTTCGGAAGCAGATAAGAAGACCCCGGCTGCGGTGAGAGCGGGCAAGACACAACACTAGTCTTGAATCTATGCACCATCTTGCAAACTCACGTACAGTTGCCTTTATCCAACTTGGGAAATATGTGAAGTGTATTTTCATATACTTCAGATCAGTGGTGGGATTCAGCTAGTTTGGGCTGATTTCGGTTAAACTGCTGGCTGGCCCCACCCATCCTCTCCCCGCCCCTTCCAGGTTTCCCCCTGAAGCCAATTTTGGCTACCCGGAGGCTGTAGGGAGGCCTACTAGGCCCAAAATGTGGCATTGGGGGCGGCGCATCCCCCCCCCTCGCAGCCCATTTTTGCTCCCAAGGGGGGTGCAGGAGGCTGAGTGCTGCCTGTCATATTCCCTAGCCACACCCACCATGACCACGCCCACCCAGGCAGTCATTAGGGCAGCGAATTAAATTATTTGAATCCCACCACTTGCTTCAGATGCCTGAAATGATCGTGTGCTCAATATTATTAATTTTAACCTGCAGTTTTCTTGGCAAGGTTTTTAGAAGTGGTTTGCCATTCCCTCCTTCCTAGGGTTGAGACAGAGGGACTGGCCTAACATCACCCAGCTGTCTTCATGCCTAAGGCAGACCAGAACTCATATAGTCTCCTAGTTTCTGATCTGATGTCTTTAACCAGTACACCAAAGCTGTTCTCAATATGAAATGTACAATTATATAAGACTGCGCAGCAGATAAAATAAAGTGAAGCCATGTTTATTCAAAAAATAGGCTGGAAAATAAGGTATCTGTGTCTCTTGTAAAATCTCCTTAAGTTAAAAAATTAGAAAATTTCATTTTCATGAAAGAGCAGATAATTCAGATAGTCTCTTTTAGCTTGAATGGTAGAATCCAGGAAATAAAAACTCTACCCAATGTGATTTTGTTTTGTAGGTCAGCACATTGACTTAATAAATAATTGATTTGATTTCAAGTTTATTTTTCATTCCACCCTTTTTAGATGAAAAATACATCCTTTACCATAATAAAGTAATATAACACAACACATTACAAGACTGGATTTTATCATGGATTTTAGTTGTTATTTATTATTTCATACTAGAATTTTAAATTGTATATTTACTGAGTGTTTTTATTTGTTCTGGTCTCTGCTCTATGACTGTAATAAACTAAATTGAATTGAATCAATGCTGTTGTAACTTTGAATGGTCACTAAATGAACTTTTGTAAATCAAGGACTATCTATATATCGTATTATGTTATGTTGTGTTGTGTTGTGTTACATCATAATGTTATTTTATATATCCATAATACAATAACCATAATATCAATATCCGAGGTGGCACAGGGGTTAGAGTGCAGTACCGCAGGCTACTTCAGCTGACTGCTAGCTGCAATTCAGCAGTTCAAATCTCACCGGCTTAAAGTTGACTCAGCCTTCCATCCTTCTGAGCAGTGGTGAAATCTGAACCGGTTTACTACCGGTTCACTGGCTGCGCATGCACGCTGCAAGTGCGCATGTGCAGTGCACACCAAAAGGAGGCATGGGGTAAGTAGAACAGTGTGTGTGTGTGTGTGAATAGGTTGTAAAAAATGCTTTTAAAAGTAAAAAAAGAGACTCTGACGATCGCATCGCTCAGCTGTGATCATCAGAGCCTTTTTTTACCTTTCAAAAGCATTTTTAAAAAGAAGTGGCAAGAGGGGAAGTGGGCAACTGGGCATTGGGTGGGCATGGGTGGGGGGGCGGGGGTAGGGCAGGGATTTTTGCTACTGGTTCTCCAAGCCACCCACCACCATCGCTACCGGATCAGCTGATCCAGTCTGAACTGGGAGCATTTCACCCCTGCTTCCGAGGTGGGTAAAATGAGGACCCAGATTGTTGAGGGCAATATGCTGACTCTGTAAACTGCTTAGAGGGGGCTGTAAAACC
Organism: Ahaetulla prasina; assembly: GCF_028640845.1. Taxonomy (NCBI): domain Eukaryota; kingdom Metazoa; phylum Chordata; class Lepidosauria; order Squamata; family Colubridae; genus Ahaetulla; species Ahaetulla prasina. The sequence goes on along the minus strand of NC_080545.1, from coordinate 82,717,622 downwards.
ATTATGAAGCGGTATATAAGTCTCAATGCTATTGTTACTGCTATTTACTTTTTTATTTATTTATTATTTATTTATTTTATTTGTCACAACAGTATATATAAGCATTATATATTATATATAACCCTTCATGTTAGCATTCCTAGGAATTGCAACGGAGGTTGAATTTAACCCTGTTCATAGTTCAGAGACCTTGTAAGTATTATTCAGATATATATAAATCGAAGATCACTTTTCATTCATTCTTCTTCTGGGTGCCACTAAATACCATATTTAAAACATTTAATTTTGTGTGATTTACTTGAGTTCTGTTTCTGTCTCCATCCCAGGTGGCTGCTAGGTATTTTTTAAAGTGACAGCTCTCTATAGCCTCTCAGACACATCTAAAATTAATTATTCTTAGTGCTGCTTGTTAATTGACTGATACACTGAAGTGTCCCACTGCATGCATTCAAGAGCACTCTAAAGAGTGACATCTGTGAACAGTCCATAACCGTACTTTAGAAGAAAAAAAAAAGATTAGAGTTCCAGTTTGTCAGTACTCTAGATCAGGGGTCTCCAACCTTGTCAACTTTAAGACTTGTGGACTTCAACTCCCAGAATCCCTCAGCCAGCAAAGCTGGCTGAGGAATTCTGGAAGTTGAAGTCCACAAGTCTTAAAGTTGACAAGGCTGGAGACCCCTGCTCTAGATGAAAGTTTCTCAACCTTGGTGGCTTTAAATGTGTGGACTTCAACTCCCAGAATTCCACAGCAATCATGAGAACTCTGGGAATTGAAATCCACACATTTTAAAGCTGCTAAGGTTGGAAAACACACATCTTTAGATGACCAGCAAATATAATTTTATTTTCTTTCTTTTTTGTTGCCAGTCATTGTTTGTATGATATTTGTAACCCAGACTTGGTTAGTATAATTGGATTATTATGCGGTTGCACTACTCAAGACTATAGGACTCAGAATTCGAGTAGGGTTTTTTTTTCCCCAATAGGGGATTCACACTGCAAACGGTAGTAGAAATCAAAACAACGTTGCAAAATGACTCAGTCAACCAGGGAAATAACAAAGAAATACAGTGAAATGAGACATATGCAATATTCTCATTATATCTTCCTATTCATGGTTGGTAAAATTGAGATAATAACTGATTTTTGACCTTATGCTAAATTAGTCTTCCCTAGTGTTTTCTCCAGAGATGCTAGCAAAGCACCTCCCAGAATTTCAATCCAGTGTGACTTCTTCTGTGGCTGTCAATTTATAGTAGTAACACTACTGGCAGGCATTCAGTTGGAATAGAATAGAGTAGAATAGAATAGAATAGAATAGAATAGAATAGAATAGAATAGAATAGAATAGAATAGAATAGAGTAGAGTAGAGTAGAGTAGAGTAGAATAGAATAGAATAGAATAGAATAGAATAGAATAGAATAGAATAGAATAGAATAGAATAGAATAGAATAGAATAGAATTTTTATTGGCCAAGTGTGATTGGACACACAAGGAATTTGTCTTGGTGCATATGCTCTCAGTGTACATAAAAGAAAAGATACATTCATCAAGGTACAACATTTACAACACAATTGATGTCAATATATCAATATAAATCATAAGGATTGCCAGCAACAAGTTATAGTCATACAGTCATAAATGGAAAGAGATTGGTGATGGGAATGATGAGAAGATTAATAGTAGTGCAGATTCAGTAAATAGTTTGACAGTGTTGATGGAATTATTTGTTTAGCAGAGTGATGGCCTTCGGGAAAAGACTGTTCTTGTGTCTAGTTGTTCTGTTGTGCAGTGCTCTATAGCGTCGTTTTGAGGGTAGGAGTTGAAACAGTTTATGTCCTGGATGTGAGGGGTCTGTAAATATTTTCACGGCCCTCTTCTTGATTCGTGCAGTATACAGGTCCTCAATGGAAGGCAGGTTGGTAGCAATTATTTTTTCTGCAGTTCTAATTATCCTCTGAAGTCTGTGTTTTTCTTGTTGGGTTGCAGAACTGAACCAGACAGTTATAGAGGTGCAAATGACAGACTCAATAATTCCTCTATAGAACTGAATCAGCAGCTCCTTGGGCAGTTTGAGCTTACTGAGTTGGCGCAGAAAGAACATTCTTTGTTGTCCTTTTTTAATGATGTTTTTGATGTTAGCTGTCCATTTTAGATCTTGCGATATGATAGAACCTAGAAATTTGAAGGTTTCTACTGTTCATACTGTGTTGTCTAGTATTGTGAGAGGTGGAAGTATGGAAGGGTTTCTCCTAAAGTCTACAACCATTTCTACGGTTTTGAGTGTGTCCAGTTCCAGATTGTTTTGGTTGCACCACAAGGCTAGTCGTTCGACCTCTCGTCTATATGCGGATTCGTCATTGTCTCGAATGAGACCAATCACTGTTGTGTCATCTGCGAACTTCAGTAGCTTAACAGATGGATCATTGGAGATGCAGTCATTGGTATACAGAGAGAAGAGAAGTGGGGAGAGCACACAGCCTTGGGGGGCCCCTGTGCTAATTGTACAGGTATTTGATGTGATCTTGCTTAGCTTCACCTGCTGCTTCCTGTTTGTTAGGAAGCTTGTGATCCACTTACAAGTCTGTTCCGGTACCTGTAGCTGGTTTAGCTTAGTTAGAAGAATGTCTGCTGTCTGGAATGATGGTATTTGTTAAGTTCGGGCAATAACGAGGCAGGAGACCAGGGTAGTGACAACAGCTCTTTACTATATGGTGAACCCAGCAACCGGGCTGGGGAAAAACCTCTCCTTATATACAGTTTAACCGGCGGCTTCAACCAATCAGCAACGTGCTTGTTTCCCGCCAAAACATTTTTTTTTGTTTTTGTTTACATTTATACCCCGCCCTTCTCCGAAGACTCAGGGCGGCTTACAGTGTATAAGGCAATAGTCTCATTCTATTTGTATATTTTTTACAAAGTCAACTTATTGCCCCCCCAACAATCTGGGTCCTCATTTTACCTACCTTATAAAGGATGGAAGGCTGAGTCAACCTTGGGCCGGGCTCGAACCTGCAGTAATTGCAGGCTTTGTGTTCTTAATAACAGGCTGTTCTTAATAACAGGCCTTACCAGCCTGCGCCATTCACCGGCCCTTAAAGATACATTACACTCCTTCCCTCCCAGAAAACACTTTACCCATATTTACATGATATTTACATATTATTTTTCAACGTAGTCACGTAAATAGACTGGGCGTCTCCTGACTCTTTCGGACCTGCGCAGTTCATTCCCTGGGAGTGGGTCGAGCTGACCGGAGGGGCTGTTTGCTCCTCTCAGCTCCTCCTCTAGGCCATCCGGCCCTGGATTATTTGCAGAGTCGTCCCTGCTGTTTTCTAATGGAACCTGTTGGCGTCGCTGGACCTCCGGGAACTCAGATAAGTCCTGCGATTTTTCCGGGTTTGAGTCAGCTGTGGGTTCAAACATTGCATAGTCAGGGCCTGTTTCGTCTAACTCGGATTGTTCGGCTATTCGTTTTCTTAATTGATCTATGTGGCGCCTCCATACTAGGCCGTCCTTTAACTCCACCAAGTATGATTTTGGACCTGTTACGTTTAGGATTTGTCCTGCTACCCAGGCTGGGCCTTCCCATAGTTGTGTGCCCACACTCGTCGCCTATTTCCATCCTCTTGTTTTTCGAGTCCCCTTGTAACCCTCCGTGTATAGTTTGAATTTAACTGGTCTAGTGGGCACCTGAGCTTTCGCCCATTAATAATTCTGCTGGGCTTCTGCCGGTTGTGACACAGGGGTTCTGTGTTGACGCCAGGAAAACATCGATTTTGTTTGCCAGTCGCCTGGCTTGAGTCTGACAATGCCTCTTTGCGCCCGGACGGAACGCCTGCAAGGCCATTCGTCGCAGGGTGGAAAGGCGCCGAGAGGGCATGTCGGATGCCCTTCTGCCAAGTATTCCTCAAACTGCTGCCGTGAATTGCGGGCCGTTATCGGAAACAAGCGTGTCGGGCAACCCATGGGTTACAAATAGGTGCCGTAGGACTGAGATCACGGCCTCGGCTGTCATGGATCTCATGAGAATGATTTCCAGCCATTTGGAGTAGGCATCGACTACTACCAGGAAGATTTGGCCATGGAAGGGGCTGGCAAAATCAATGTGGATTCTAGACCAGGGGCCCTGGGGTCTCTCCCATTCCCGAACCGGGGCCGTTGGGGGTAGCGGTCTGGACTCCTGGCAGGCCTGGCATTTCCCTACCCTTTCAGCAATTTCCAAGTCCATTAAGGGCCACCACACATAGCTTCTCGCTAGACCCTTCATCCTTACGATCCCTGGGTGACCCTCGTGGAGGAGATCCAACACTCTTTTCCTCAATTTCTCTGGGATCACCACTCGATCCCCCCATAGCAGGCACCCCCCTTGAGCCGAAAGTTCCCCACGTTTTTTTACAAACCCTTTAAAACGCTCGCCCGGCGCAGCGGGCCACCCTCTTTGTACCCAACCAAGTACAGTTCTCAAAATAATGTCCCGGTATGACGCCCGAGCCACCTCCTTAGACGTGACTGGGCCAGAGTCCAGAGAGTCAATTAACAGAATGGGCGTCCCCGGAGTGGGGTCCTCGATCGCCCCTGGTAGTGGGCATCTGCTTAATGCGTCCGCATGCCCCAACTCTTTTCCTGGTCGATGCCGCATTTTGTAGGAGTAGGCGGCTAAAAAGATAGTCCATCGGGTCAATCGTGGCGAAAGTGCCACAGGCGTTGGGCGGTCGCCAGCCAGTAACCCTAACAGTGGTCTATGGTCTGTAACAATTTCAAAGTCTCTACCGAAAACGTATTCGTGAAACTTTTTTACCCCTGACACTATAGCTAGAGCTTCCTTATCCAACTGACTATAGTTCCTCTCTGTCGAGGACATCGTTCTGGAGTAGAAGGCTATTGGGGCTTCTGTGCCATTTGGAAGCCTGTGGCTGAGCACAGCCCCCACCCCGTAAGGGGAAGCATCGCAAACTAATACCAATGGCATTGTGTTATGATACTGGATCAGTAGGCTATCGCTCGAGAGTAGGTTCTTTACTGCTTCGAAAGCCCTAGCTTCCGACTTTCCCCAAGACCAAGCAGTATTCTTTCCCAGTAACTTATGTAGCGGCTCGGCAACGGTTGCCTTATTTTTCAAAAAGACCGCGTAAAAGTTCACTAGACCCAGGAATGCCTGTAGCTCTGTTTTGTTTTTTGGCGCTGGAGCCTTTCTTATTGCCTTGACCTTGCTCTCAGTGGGGTGAATTCCCTCCTTGTCTATTCTGTAGCCCAAGAACTCTACAGAGTCTACCCCAATTTGGCATTTGTTCACTTTAACCTTTAGACCGGCTGACCGGAAAATGCCCAGAACTTTTCTCAAACGCTCCCCCAATTCTTCTAAATTTTCGGCTGATACCAATACATCATCAAAATAGGGGACTACCCCCGGGAGCCCCTGTAGAAGTCGCTCCATTAAATTTTGAAATAGGCCAGGTGCCACACTCACCCCAAACTGTAACCGGGTACACTTGAAAGCACCTCTGTGAGTCACAATTGTCTGGGCTTCGGCTGTGTTGGCGTCTACAGGCAGTTGTTGATAGGCTTGGGCCAAATCTAATTTGGCAAAAACGTGCCCTTGCCCCAGCGAGTGCAGCAAGTGTTGTACCACGGGGACCGGGTAAGCGCTTTTTTGCAAGGCTTTGTTTAACGTTGCCTTGTAGTCAGCGCAGATTCTAACTGACCCATCTGATTTCACTGGGGTGACGATTGGCGTCTCCCACTTTGCATGATCGACTGGCACTAGTATCCCCTGACTGATGAGCTTGTCTATCTCCTTGTCAATCTTGGGTTTAAGGGCAAAAGGGACCCTCCTTGCTTTTAACCGTATGGGGGCTACCTGGGGGTCTAAATTGAAGGAAATAGGGGTCCCCTTGTACTTGCCCAGGCAGTCCTTGAACACATCTTCGAATTCGTCCATGAGTGTGTCCTTTAGGTTAAAGTCATTTCTGTAGATGCCAGTCACTCCCATGCCCAACGCACGGAACCAGTCTAGTCCCAACAAACTTGGCAGGGTCCCTTCGACTATCGTGATGGGCAGGGTCTTCTTGTGTGGTCCGTACTCGACGCGGACGGAGGTGGTCCCTCGAACAGGGATGCGATTCCCTTGGTAGTCGTGGACTCTTAGCCGCTGTGTTTGCAGTTTGCGTTTGGCGATTTTCGGCAAAGCTTTCACAAAAGTGTCCCAGGACATGATTGTGATCGCTGACCCTGTGTCCACTTCTAGTCGGCACGGCACTCCTTCGATTTTCGGTTTTGTGAAGATTTTCTTCTCGACGCGGGTTGCTGCACGGCCAACTATCACGGTCGTTCGATTTGAATTCGCACCCTTTTTGTTTTGACCAATCACGGGTCGCCTAGCCGATCCCGCGCTCTGATTGGTTGGTTTGAATTTTCGGCGGGAAGGTTGGGGTGCTCTACAGACTTGAGCCAGGTGCCCCTTCTTCTCGCACCGCCGACATGTAGCGTCCTTGAACTTGCATCGTTGACGCTGGTGTTGCCCTCCGCAACTTCCGCATTCCTCCCGGTCTTCTTTGCCCCTTCTCCCGGTGAGGCAAACTCCTTCCTCATCCTCGCCGTCTGATTCGGTCTGGATTTCTTCGTTGTGGACCGGGGTTGATTTCGCCGCCGCTGGCGTGAGTGGCTTTGTAGGGTTTCCGCCGCTTGGGTGGACATTTCATGAGCTCTGGCTTCGTCCAGAGCGTTTGCCAGCGTAGATTGCTTTTTGATAGCAGCCGCCTCCATAAGCGAATGTCTCTGACCCCACGGATGAGTTGCTCTAACAGCTCCTCATCCAAGTCGCGTACCCACAATCCTTGGAGGCTTTTCTCAGGGCGGCCATGTAATCGCTGATGGATTCGCCTCTTGCTGTCTCGCTCTCCAAATTCAAAACGCCGTACATATTTGGATGGTGTTGGCGCGAAATGGTTCTTCAATAGATTTTGCAGAGTTTGCCACGATACCGATTGTACCGGCGTTGGCTCTGCCAGGGCTTCCGCGATGTCGATGACCTCGGGACCGCAGTGGCTCAGGAAATACGCCCTTTTGCGGTTGTCTGGAACTCCTTGCAGTTCGTTTGCCTCGAGGAAGCTCTCGAAACGGGTCATGTACGTTCCCCATTTCTCCCTGGATGGGTCAAACGGTGCGGGCGGAGTGTAGCTGGCCATCGCTGCGTTTTCTGCCCTGAGTTTGCTGGGTTCGGTTCTTTCGCGCGTTCAGCTCGTTCCTGGTGCTCTTTAGCCTCGAAATCCCACCTTCGTCGCCAGTGTTAAGTTCGGGCAATAACGAGGCAGGAGACCAGGGTAGTGACAACAGCTCTTTACTATATGGTGAACCCAGCAACCGGGCTGGGGAAAAACCTCTCCTTATATACAGTTTAACCGGCGGCTTCAACCAATCAGCAACGTGCTTGTTTCCCGCCAAAACATTTAAAGATACATTACAGTATTGAATGCTGAACTAAAGTCTACAAAAAGGAGACTTTAGTTTGGAGAAAACCGTGCTAAATTAGTTTCTTTAAAAATATGAATGTCAAGCTTTTTCCTAGATGCTTAGACTCCTTTCCCTATCTCCTTTCCTGTTATCTAACAACTGGAATTACTGCAGAAACCTCTTTTTCCTTTGGTTAATTTCCATTTGCCTTGCGATCTGAACTGATAAATAATATTTAATATTAATTACAAAGAAAGGTAAAGGTTTCCCTGACAGTCATGTCTAACTCTAAGGCAGGGGTGTCAAACTCAAGGCCCAGGGGCCAGATCTGGCCCATGGGATGTTTAGATCTGGCCCACAGGGAAAAGGACCAGCCTGCAGTGCCTCTGCCATAGAAAATGGAGCTTGGGAGGGCATGTGTTTTCACTGGCAGAGGGCTGCAAGAGGCCATTGTAGCCAAAAATGGGGCCTGGGAGGGCATGCGAGGCCTCCCCGTGCTCCATTTTCGCTGGCAGAGGGCTAGCAAAACAAACTTAAAGCAAAACAAAACAAAAGGAGAAATGTTTCCCTTTTTGCATTTGAACATCCAAGAACGGACAGGAAAGGAGAAAGGGAAAGAGGAAAGACAAAGAAAAAGAAGGGAAGTTGGGAAGAGAGCAAGGAAGGAAAAATAAGGAAAGAGGGGAAGGAAGAAGAAAGGAGAAGGAAGAGGGAGGGAAGGAAGGAAGGAAGGAAGGAAGGAAGGAAGGAAGGAAGGAAGGAAGGAAGGAAGGAAGGAAGATTATAATGAGAGGGATGGAGGGTCTTAGCAATTGGCCATCACAGGTTCCCCCGACACGAGTGAGATTGAGCTGGTCACGCCCACCCTGGCCATGCCTACCCTGGCCACCCGAGGTCAAACAACCCTGATGTGGCCCTCAATGAAATTGAGTTCGACACCCCTGCTCTAAGGCATGGTGCTCATCTCTGATTCTTGGCTGAGGGAGCTACCATTGTCCGAAGACAATTTCCATGGTCATGTGGTCAGCATGGCTATAGGCCAAAGGCACACAGTACGCTGTTACCTTCCCTAACCCTAACCCTATTAATCTATTTGCATGCTTCCAAACTGCCAAGTGGGCAGGAGCTGAGATAGGAACAGAAGCTCACTCTGTTGCGTGAAGCTCAGGTCTCAAACCCGGGCTAACAGCTCTCCAGCTGACAAGTTCAGTGCCTTTAACCACTGATCTATCCTATCCCCATGCATAATATTAATTAAGTAAAGAAAAATCAGCAGATTCAAAAGATGTCTTCCTAAATTCATTTGTGAAAAAAAAAATTTTTTTAATGCTAACCCCAATTCTGGGTTTAGATGGCACAGTCAGTGCTTGACAGAAAACCTGTGAACATTTCCCTAAACTGCATAAAGAGATGTGGGAATTATATTACAATTCTCTTTGTCAGAACTGCTAGCTGTTTGAAGAATATCACAGGTTAAGAGCTGGAGCTGGATGCCTTTCCTCAAACAGGAAACTAATATCTAAGAATAGACCTGTGTTCTGACTTCATGATCACCTGTATTACACAGAGCTACATGGGGAATAAAACTGGGTTTTCCCCACCTCATAAATCATTTCATTTCATCATTCATTTCATTGCCATCTAAATCTACGGCCATTGAAAGAGATACTCCAAGATATGTATTAGACCAGAATAGAATACTTTATTGGCCAAGTATGTTTGAACACACAAGGAATTGATCTCTGGTGCATAAGTTCTCAGTGTACATACAAACAGCAAAGTAATATAATCATAAGATATCAATAGGCGAAGTAGTAGAAGACATGAGAAGGATAATAGTAATATAGCCATACTACATGGGTAAATATCCTTAGACATAAAACAGTGCTGTCGGAATTAGGTGTTCAGCAGAGATATATTATCATTATTACTTTGTCATCTTGAGATTCACATGCGGGAATTCCTGAACCAAAAAAAAAAAAATCGATGCTGAGTGATAATAAAAAAAGATGTTCCTTCATTTAGATGTTAATGCCAAAGCAAAATTTCATGAGCCAAGAGCTGCCCCTTTAGCACTTGAAACATTGGGAGGTGCATTGGGTTATGCTATGGCAGGGGACAAACAAAATAGGGAGCCGGGTTCTTGCATCTCCCCCCAGGAGAAGATCAAAAATGCAGCTGTAAATATGCGGAATCCATTTTTGAATTTATGAACTTATCTTCTGGAAGCTTGTTTAATGAGTTGTATCAGTGGTAATCAACCCGGTCCCTACTGCCCACTAGTGGGCGTTCCAGCTTTCATGGTGGGCGGTAGGGGTTTTGTCCAATACTGAAGCACTTTCCTTTTTTTAAATTTAATTGACTTTTTAAAAAAATTTCATAGCATTATTTTTCCATAAAATTCCCCGTGACAATTTAAATTTCTGAAAATATACTATTTGTATCGCGCGTGCATAAGTTTAGTTTATGTTACCTAAGTGAAACTAAATGGCGCTATAGTGTGACCGCAAACAAAATAGCCTCGTCTCAGAATAGCTCGCGCATCTCCCCACACACATAACAGACAAGCAGAGCTGGTAGCCGGCACCTCCCCCAAACCTAATCCACGATGCGCGAGGCATACTCAGACGACGATACACGGCGCATTACTGTGGAACCGGTGGGTGGTTAGAAAATTTTACTACTAACAGAGATACAAAAGTGGGCGGTAGGCATAAAAAGGTTGGCTACCCCTGAGTTATATGATGGAACATTGTCCAGATTCCCAAGAAGAAAAAGTCCATTCCAGAGGTGCCATTTAGATCAGGCGTGTCAAACTCGATTTCATTGAGGGCCACATCAGGGTTGTGTTTACCTCGGGGGGGGAGCATGGCCAAGGTGGGCGTGGCGAGCTCGACATCACTCGTGTCAGGGACACCTGTGGTGGACTGAGCACTCTGCCAGCGAAAACAGGCTCCTGTGCTCTGTTTTTCAGCTGTGACAGCCTCCTGCAACCCTCTGCCAGTGAAAACTGAGTTCACAAGGCCTCCCAAGCTCCATTCTCACTGGCAGAGGCACTGCAGGCTGGTCCTTCTCTGTTTCCAGGGCAGCCCTGTTGGCCAGATCTAAGCACCCCAGGGGCCGGATCCGGTCCTGGGGCCTTGAGTTTGACAACCCTGGTTTAGATAGTTTGTGTGGGAGAAAAAGGATTAAAATTGATGCTCCCTTATAGTTCTCTCTGTGTGTGTGTGTGTGTGTGTGTGTGTGTGTGTGTGCACACACATGTATGTATATGTATATACATAAGGGCCGGGATAGCTCAGGCTGTTAAGAAGCCTGTTATTAGAACACAGTAGCCTGCAATTACTGCAGGTTCAAGCCCGGCCCAAGGTTGACTCAGCCTTCCATCCTTTATAAGGTAGGTAAAACGAGGACCCAGATTGTTGGGGAGGCAATAAGTTGACTTTGTAAAAAATATACAAATAGAATGAGACTATTGCCTTATACACTGTAAGCCGCCCTGAGTCTTCGGAGAAGGGCGGGATATAAATGTAAACAAAAAAAAAACCAAAAAAAAATAAAGGTAAAGGTAAAGGTTCCCTTTGCACATACGTGCTAGTTGTTTCCGACTCTAGGGGGCGATGCTCATCTCTGTTTCTAAGTTGAAGAGCCAGCACTGTCTGATGACATCTCTGTGGTCATGTGGCCAGCGTGACTGAATGCTGAAGGCGCATGGAGCGCTGTTACCTTCCCACCTAAGTGGTTCCTATTTTTCTACTTGCATTTTTACATGCTTTTGAACTGCTAGATTGGCAGAAGCTGGGAAAAGTAAGGGGAGCTCACTCACCAAACTGCTGACCTTTCTGATTGACAAGCTCGGCGTCTTAGCCACTGAGACACCACGTTCATACATCCTTTTGTTTGGAAAGGAGTTTTTTCTATAGGCGAGGACCCATAAAGGAAACAGTTTAGATTATTGATGTGTCTTTCTTGGGTTTTGAAGCCTGACGATTGTGAAAAATAGCACTGGAAAGCGAATGGACTGGGATGAGACACAGCTTTCCCTAGGTCATTGTTTCTCAACCTCAGTCACTTTAAGATGTGTGGACTTCAACTCACAGAATTCCCCAGTCAGCATTGGCTGGGGAATTCTGGGAGCTAAAGTCCACACATCTTAAAGTCGCTGAGGTTGAGAAACACGGCTCTAGGGAGTTCAGAGAACTAGGCTGGGTTAAAGATGGCCCAAGAAGTAATGAATATCATTATCTAGAACAAATCTTTTCCCATGCTCATGTTGAGGCTGTGTGAGTGTCAGGAGATTTCTTTTTTCAGTGTGACTGAGATCTCTCCCATATATCTTGGGGAAATAAGTTCATTTTATTTGTAGACAAAGCCATTGGTTGGCTCATGACATTTTGTTCTACAAGCCTCTTCTAGGATTTACAATATGCTAGGTATATTTTTCATTGCGAAAGGAACAATCGGACAGCAAAGAGTCATTTCTTTACAAGAACGTCTTAACTACTACGCTGTAGTTATATAAACACTGGAATGTGCCCCAGCAGCTTCATATGAAGCTACCAAATCATTGAAAATAATACAGATACTCAGGGGTGGGCTTCAAAAATTTTAGCAAGGGGCTCTCTGCCCGGTTCCTTGGCCTAGTCGGCCTCCTGCACCATGGCATGGGGAGAGGTGTTTTTGCCCTCCCTGGGCTCCGGAGGCTTTCCTCAAGCCTCCGGGAGGGCAAAAACAGTTTCCCCAGGCTCCGGAGGCCCTCTGAAGGCCGGAAACGGGCCGTTTCCAGCCTTCCTGAACTTCTGGTAGGCCCATTTTTTGCCCTTCCCGAACCTCCATGTGCGTCCTGCACTTACCTGCATCCAAAACAGGCCACATGGGGACTCCTGAGAGAGATGGGGTGTGGTGGGTGGAGACAACCAAGAGTGGGATTTGGGGGTTCTCCGAATTGCACAGAATCTTAACTAGAGGTTCTCCCGAACCCCCGCAAACCCCCAGCATCCCTGCAGGTAGTCCTTGACTTATTACTATTGGTTAGCGGCCTTCTAAAATCATGACAAACCCTGAAAAAGGGGACTTACAACCCAGAATCAAAGTTCTGATGTCCCCCACCCTCGACAGTCACGTGACTGTGTTTTGGGTGCCCCCACCCCCGGAAACTGGCATTTATCCATTGGGTTTGTTTAGCAGCCACAGTGTTTACTTAACAGTTGCCACATGAAAGGTTATAAAATCAGGCATTGCCACAGAATGACTGGCTTTATCAGGACTTACAACCGAAATTGTGGACTCAGTTCCAGTCATAAGTTAAGGACTGCCTGTCCTCATCATTTTCTCACATCTTTGTTAATAAACGTTATTAAACGTTCTTCCTGCACTTGCAAGGTGGTTTAGCAAACTATAATATAAAATATTTTATTTCATTTTTAGCAAATCCAACAACATAAAAGAAAAGCAACAAACAGGATAAAAAATAGCCAGTTACTTATTTTTAGAAAAAGGAGCACTTGAAGAACTCAATGAATATATTACCAAACTACAGGCAAATCAAGTGAATATAGATGCTGTAAATGCCATAGATAAAGAAGAATGGAGCACAACTCTGAGAAAGCAGCTAGATTTATTAATATAATGATTGTTGTGTTCCAGATCAGGAAAAAAACAACAACAAAAGAGAACAAAAGGGTAGCAGAACCATACCAGAAATAAATTCCTTATGTATTTGTTCATAACATATGAAATAAAATAGGACACTTAGCTACTAGAAATACTACTCAACAGAACAGACTTTTCTAGGGGATAATACATGGGTGGGAAACCAACAATGCCAGAATAAATTGCTTTTTCCGTGTCTGGTACAGTGGTAAAATCCAAATTTTTATACCACCGGTTCTGTGGCCGTGGCTTGGTGGGCATGGTGTGGCTTGGTGGGTATGGCTTTTTTTAATTATTATTTGCATTTATATCCTACCCTTCTCCGAAGACTCAGGGCGGCTTACACTGTGTTAAGCAATAGTCTTCATCCATTTGTATATTATATACAAAGTCAACTTATTGCCCCCAACAATCTGGGTCCTCATTTTACCTACCTTATAAAGGATGGAAGGCTGAGTCAACCTTGGGCCTGGTGGGACTTGAACCTGCAGTAATTGCAAGCAGCTGTGTTAATAACAGACTGTCTTAGCAGTCTTAGCAGTCTGAGCCACCAGAGACTTGATGGGAGTGGTAGGGGAAGAATACCGCAAAATCCCAATTCCCACCCCACTCTGGGGCCAGCCAGAGGTAGCATTTGCCAGTTCTCCTAACTACTCAGAATTTCTGCTACTGGTTCTCTGAACTGCTCAAAATTTCCGATACCAGTTCTCCAGAACCTGCTGGATTTCATCCCTGATGTGGTATCTGTCAAGGTTCCAACCGATGCCCTAATTAAATCATGAACCTCACGCGAAGCTTCAAAGGAGCTTTATTTATTAGGAGCTTCATGTCGGCATGGACCAAGTGAAGCCAACTCTGGCCTCACTTAATTTGCGCCTTGGCTCTGACTGTTTCTCCCTCCCCCCAAGTTGTATCATCAGTCACATTCCCCAATGAAGCAATTTCGTGGATTGTAGAAGTCACTCCCTCCGGCCACTGTGGATCTCCGTGGAGATTACCTTGACGTTGCCGGCTGGAATGTGCTTTGTTTTGATTGAAATAGAAGTTCCACGATGCAGCTGCAAGGCTCAGTTCCCCATCCCCCTGCCTATGGCAATTCGAGAGCAGGTCAGGAAAGCTTTGCAAGTTGTACATGCAAGCCCTCTAGGATTGTCCTGCCCCTCTTCCTTCCAAACAGGATGTTCTATTTCTCCACCACCAAACTATTCAACATGTCATTAAAAGGAAGAATATTAAAATCGGACTGTATCTGTAGGTCACATTTTTAGCTAATGAATAATAATCCACAATTATGGCCGTTTCCAAATGCGTCTATTCTGGAATCCAAGCTCACACTAGAATTTGATGAGTGTTGTCATCTACCAATTGTAAAAGAAGGAATCATTCTTGAAAATCATTCTAGTTATACTTTTTAAGTTGCATCTGATTCTTTAAAAAGCAGAACTGAAAGGACAGTTCAAGCTAAGCACAAATATCCCTTCAGAAACTTCCTTCTAATCTGTAGGTAGATAAACTAAGTCAGGGATCAGCAACCCGCGGCTCTGGAGCCACATGTGGCTCTTTTATTCCTCTGCTGCAGCTCCCTGTTGCCAGTCGGCTCCACAATTGATAGGGTTTTCAGTTAGGACAGGTAGAGGAAAAAGGATGCTGCGCTAGGAGGAGACTATGATGGGAGAACTGAACTTCTGGTCGGCTCCAGAATTGAATGGGGGGCTTCCGGTTAGGACCTCTGTGGCTCTTTGAGGGTTTAAGGTTGCCTACCGCTAACTAAGGGGGTAGGCAACTAAGGTTGCCTAAGTGGTTGATTTCCTGAGAGATTCTCCAAGAGTTTTCTAATAGTTTGGGCTAGCGGTTAAGGACTAGCAGGCTAGAAAGCAGAAGGCTATGAGTTCAAGTCCCACCATAGCCATGAAAGCCAGCTGGATGACCTTAGGCCAGTCACTCTCCCACATTCCAAACCATCTCACAGGGTTGTTGTTGTGGAGAAAATAGGAGGAGGAAAGTGTGTTGGCTATGTCTGCTGCCTTGAGTTATTTGTAAAAATAATAAAAGCCAGACACAAATACCGTATTTTTCGGAGTATAAGACACATCTTCCCCACCCAAAAGGGGGTGAAAATTTAGGTGTGTCTTATACACTGAATGTAGCCCTGCCCACCCACTGGCCACCAACCTTTCATCTCTGCCTTCCAGCAATTTACCTCCTTGCAGCAAGCAGCAAGAAGAAACAGCCCATTTCAGCTTCAGCACAGCTTAATTAGCACAAGTTGATTGTTGAATCGGCCTTCCAACTCTAAGCTCTTTTGCGGGAGCCTCTGCTGCTTGCTGCAAGGAGGTAAATTGCTGGGAGCAGATTTTTTTTCCCCTTGTGCTAATCAAGCTATGCTGAAAACGAAAATGAAAGTAAAGCAGGTTGTTTGCTGTTTGCCGCAATGAGACAAAATTGCTGGGAGGCAGAGGCAGATTTCTTTTTCTTGTTTTCCTCACCAAGAAAGGTAGGTGCGTCTTACAGTCCAGAGCGTTTTGTACTCTGAAAAATACGGTAAATAAATAGCTGAATTCTTCTTTGCCAGGGATAGCAGCACTTTATAGAGAAGCCCAATGAGAGATGAACAAGATATATATCGGACATTAATACGATTGAGCGGGTCCAGAGGTATTTCACAAGAAGAGAACTCCACCCCTCTACTCATAACAGAATCCCTTATGCCACCAGGCTTGAAATTTTGGGCTTGGACAATCTGGAACCGCGCCGCCTGCGGTCCAATCTAAGCATAGTACACAAAATTGTCTGCTACAACATCTTACCCGTCAACGACTTCTTCAGCTTCTGTCCCCATTTAATTTGTATTCATTTCATTCGTTCATGTCCATGTTCATATTTATACCTGCTATCTTGTACATGTTTGACAAACTTAAATAAATAAATAAATAATAAATAAATAAATAAATAAATAAATAAATAAAATGAGTGAACTGAAGAAGTCTATGGAGATTCTCAGTCATGCTTGTCCCAAAGGTGCTTTTTCAAAAGGCAGCTGTACTTTTCTTTGTGTTTCCTTGAAGACGTTTCGCTTCTCATCCCAGAAGCTTCTTCAGCTCTTTCAAAATAATTTTTGAAAGCCATTTCCTTTTTCCTAAATTGAATGAGAAAACTGATATACAAGGGCAGAAATCTGCTCGTGCAATCTTACGGAGGGCAGTGAGAAGAGAAATCAGAATTGAAGCCAAGCCAGGGCAATTGCCCTGAGGGAAGGCAGACGATATTTTGTGAATGAGCCCTGTTCTTTGTGGCTATCGTTTTTTTCCTTTTCGCACTTCTTGATCACATAGAAAAAAAGCATTGGAGGTTTTGTATTTAAAGGGCACTTTTTGCCCTAAGTCTGCTATCATTTATTGTTAAAAGATGAGGGCTGATCTAATAGATTCTCCCTGCAGAAGAATGAAAAAGGATTAATAATAAACTCCAAAGACATCTAGGAGTGGGGGGGTTCCTATTTCTAATTCAGCTAGACAAAAAGGAATTCCTGAAGAAAAATGTTTGGAGAGGAAATGCTTAATCTTCCGAATGCCTGAACAGGGATGCTAACGAGTGTTTTGAATCCAAATATTTTAAAACATTCCCCCCCACTTCCCTCAGACACAGAGTTAGAGAAATGCCTGTATTTTTAGAAGAATGGAAAGACACAACACTGTATACATATATATGGAGCTCTTGGTGCTCTCTAAACTTGATTGTTTGTCCAAAGGCATTTCATTGCCCAACTAGATAATTGCATCAGTTTGAGTGAGTTTGAGGTTTGTTGCAGGTTTATTTTGTATTCTCAGAATACAAATTTCTGAGAATTTGTATTCTCAGTTTTAATGGAAGTATGGTTTCCTCCTTGGTGGTTCCTTGATTATTGTTTTCTATCTGAATGTTTGTCTTGGGTTAAGCCCTGCTTATCTGAAATGTTGGCCACTGGAAAGGATGTTGTGTAGTCCTTTTGTTTACTTTTTAGGTTTTTTAATTGACTTTTTAAAATGGTGTGTAAATGTAGCTTATCTCTAGATGTCTATTGATGGCAGAGTTGTCTGGATGCCAAACTTCAATTTCACTGGCATTTTTGGATTTGGTTTGAAGATGCTAGTTTTCTAATTGAAATGTGAGTGTCCATCTGACCTTAACCTCATTAAGGAGTTTTTGTCATATCTTCTGACTGCTGTTGGTGTTCATGGCTGCTAATCTTCTGCCTTTCTGCCCTATACAGTGGCTGTTATACTATTATATATAAACAGGCAGCAAATGCCCAGTTCACCTGAACTGGAGATATTACCTAATATAATGTGAGAACTACATCATTCAAATGAAATCAGCCATCAAATTACAGCCAGATATGTCCTCCACTATCTTGTGAAATAGAAGAATTAGCATCAGTGGTGGGTTGTTACCGGTTCACCCCAGATTGGGCGAACTGGTAGCAGCGGCGGTTCGAGGCTCCGCCCACCCACTCAGACCCTTCTGCACATATACAGAAGTTTTTGCACATGTGCAGAAGCGGTGCACACGCAAGTGCACACGCGCACACAAGCAAACCAATAGCAAACTAAATCAAAACCCACTACTGGTTAGCATGATGCAGTTCTCTCTGGCTAGTAGCCTCTGATATTCAAAAAATAGGGAAATCGTAACTGCCTGCAGCCAAAATAAGCTTTATTAGACTATTTGGCACAGTTTTTCTTATTCATTTTTCATAATTTGGTCCAGATCAATGCAAACGACTCTTAATGTATGTCTCAGGCTAGTGGCTGAGGTGACCATCTGTGCTGATAGATTTGAATAAGATCTAATGTGAGGACAATAAATAAGAGTGTCTAGAAGAAAGATAGGCAAAGTTATGGGGTTAATCAGACTTGTGGCCTTTCCAGCTGACTGCCTGGATAATGAAATAAATCTGTTTGATCCTAACAAAGATAGGCTTGAATACAAATCTCCTGGAGAAGAGGCACGATGCATTATTTCCAAACTTCTTCCAGTCAAAACCCATGCTTTCACTGAAAAGTAGTTAACTTCAAGCCTCCTGATACTTTAAAATTTGTTTTTTTAAAGGATCACTACAAAAAAATCCAACACCCGCCTCCTTCCTCATTATGGTTTTCAAAAGACAATTCCATTTTGAACCTCATTCACATGTTGTAGCTCAACCCAAGTCTGTCCACAATCCAACATCCCGCCCTCTCCCTCCCCGGTCCGGTCTAATTCACCAGGTTAGAGAACTGCTGGAGCGAAATAAAAGGAAAATTCTTTGGTTTACCCTTTCCTTTCTGCTAGAAGTGGGAACATTAACAGTAGAAACAAGAGCCTCTTCTAACACAGACACACAGACACACAGACACACACATATATATATGAGAGGGGGGGGGAGATAAAGGATAGATGAGAGAGAGAGAGGGATATGAAAGAGACAGAGAGAGAGACAGAAATAGATTGATAGATAGAGGATAGGGGATAGATGAGAGAGAAAGAGATAAAGAGATAGAGAGACAGAGAGATAGACAGAGGATAGATAGGGGATAGATGAGAGAAAGAGGGATATGAGAGAGATAGAGAGACAGAGACAGAGATAGATAGAGAGATAGATGGAGGATAGAGGATAGATGAGAGAGAGATAAAGAAAGAGAGACAGAGAGATAGAGAGATAGACAGAGGATAGATAGAGGATAGATGAGAGAGAGAGGGGGATATGAGACAGATAGAGAGACAGAGATAGAGAGGCGGGGAGAGGGAGGATAGAGGATAGATGAGACAAGAGAGAGAGAGAGGATAGAAGAAGATAAAGGATAGATGAGAGAGAGAGAGATAAAGAGAGAGAGAGAGAGAGAGAGGATAGAGGATAGATGAGAGAGAGAGAGACGCACACACACACACACACACATATATATACATACATATACATACACACACAAATATGCATGTATGTATGTGTATGCTTGATTTGCTTGAATGACTATGAGCAATTGATGGGGTGGGGGTGATATTAGGAATTCTGTAGAGAGAGGTGAGCCACTCTTTTCCCCGTTCCTGTAACATTAGCTTAGGAAAACACAGAGAGAGAATATTCCTGCCTGGCATTCCCCCAGCTGAACCCTTAGCAGGAAGAGAAAGAGGCTACTCTCAGCCCAGGAGGCAGGGTAAGGCTCCTGTCAATGGGGAAATGGCCTGCCTACAAACCCTGTAGAGCTTTCACATTTCCAACAGAAAGATTGCCTTCAGTGCAATTTCAGATACATTATAACTGAGCTGGAAATAATAAATAAATGCCTGAGATCACACAGTTCCGGAGCAATGCAAAGACCCATGTGAAAGTCTTTGTGACATCGTGACAACTTGTGACATTGCACAAGCCCATGGGGGAAAACTACACTTTTCTAAAGCCGCCTGATTATTTCTTCCATCAAAGGCGGAAAACCTTTGTCCTCGTTGTTGAAATACCAGTACTAGAGCTAGGGAAGTGCTGGAAGATAAAATGGAAGGACAGATGGCTTGGACGGAAGAAGGGAAGATGCACATGTCAGAAGACATGTGGAAATAGAACTTATTTACATAATGAATAATTAAACCATAGCATGAATTTACTGGGGAGGGTGAGAAAGAAGTCAGAAATTCTTCTCAGATGTAATACCAATAAAGGAGAATGTTAGTAACTCAGGGTTGAAATGAGAGGTCCTGTTGTGGTCCATCAGCAGCCTATAGAGCTGGCAATGGAGTCAGACAGCGATGAGGCTGAGGTGAGGCCAGGGCCATTGGGAGGTGAGGTGCAGACTCCAGAGTCTCCAGAGACTGATAGTAGTGAGGCAGAGGCCCACGAGGAGCCGGTTCCTAATGCACGCATGAGAAGAGCTGCCAGAAGGCAAGAGCAGCTCAAGCAGAGAGGACAACTCAGAAGTAGGCTTAAAAAAGGCTTAAAACAGACCAGCAGCGGTGTTTCAGCTTGCCAGAAAACAACGTCGTAGCTGCATCCTCTGCTTTATAAATATCTTTGTTTTTGTGGCTTCTGGACGTTTGCCAGGAAGGGCCTTTGGCAGTTTGCCTAATTGGACTAAGGTTTGTGAGATAACTGTTGGGAGGCGTTTGTTTTACTTTGAGTTGAACAACGCTGGGAATGAAGTAATTCCCAGCTGTTCGAATAAAGTTTGTTTTTCCATGGACTAAGTTTATTACTACCTACTTGGGCCTGGGTCACAACAGGTCCTTGGTGCTCTCTGCTAGTCACTAATGATATTACTTATTTTGGCTAATGAAATGTCTACAGAAAAACCACGAAGCTCAGAGAGTACCAAGGACCCCTCATCTCACATGTGCATTTTCTCCAAGCTAGGTATTCTGACCTGACCTAGGCTTTACCAAATCACGAAACAGACTCCTTGTCCCCCACAAAAAACCCTTTTTATTTGGCTAATGTGAATTCTTAGCATTCACATCCAGCAAAGTCCCAGCAAACAGTCTTTCAAGGGTGAATTGCAACCACAGACCTTATCAGTCCTTGGATAGTTGCCAGGCCGATAGCTTCCAGATGCAACAATGTACAAGGAAATACTTGGCAAGGAGTCTCTCAGATAAGGAAATCTTCCCACTAATACTATGAACTAATTGTCTCCTGCAAACACCACTCCCCTTTTGCTCCTTTTTATTTCCTACGAGAGGGGCCTTTCAGCACTCCCTTGTGCCTGTTCTGTCCCCCTCAACCACAATCCAAAAGACACACGAGCTGACTATAGTTGCCAGCAATTTATTCCTACTACAGATATCAGTTCTGGCAACGAACCTGCGATTGCCTGCCAAGTCCTCCTATCTCTTCAGTGCAACTGCGGTCCGTTGCTGGAGCAACCCAGAGTTCAGAAATAAACAGAAATCCAAAAGCCAATTCCTTAGCCTCGCAATAAAGCAGCCAAAGTTTCCAAAAGTCAGTGTTTGTCTGTTACGAAGCCCAATGGCAGCTCCACCCACTTTTATACCCTGTGGGGTGTGGCTCCGTGACTCAGCACTCCCTGGGCCAGCCCCTCCTTTTCCTTTGCTGCACATGTTTCCCTCAGCATCACTGCCTTGCATCTAGCTAAGATTGAGCCTCCTCAGCTGGCTCTTGGGGCATAGCCAGGGAGAAGGAGGGGTTGGGGGAAAGAGGCCGTGTCAGCTCCTCCTCCTCCACCTGGCCTGCCTCTGGAACCTGGAGTGGAGCCAGAGAGGGAGGTCTTGCAGAGGACAGGCTCTTCCCCCTCACTCTCTGAGTCACTCTCTGCCAGGAGGCCAGGTTCGGGGCCCGCAGACACAACAGTGCCTTTACTCGTGAGTCGACCTCTGTTCTTTAATTGTTCCCTTCTTCTGACAGCTCTGCGGATATGCACATCAGGAACAGGCTTCAGCTGTTCTTCTGCCCCACTTATCTCCAACTCCGAAAGTAGCTGATATCTGTTGGATGGCCCTGGCCCTATCTCTGCCTCCAATGCAGAGCACTCATCAGAGCCTTTCCTAGACTCCAGGACTGGCCCATGTTCCTCCCCAACCTCCTCACTGTCCAAGTCTGCTGCCAGCTCTGCTGGCCACTGGTGGGCCACAACACTAGGGAAGGATTCAACAAATCTGCAATGTGTTCCTTGTGTGTTCTTCCTCATTGCACCCTACAGAATATATACCTAGTCCCTAATCTTTATTATTTATTTCATTTGTATCTGCCTTTAATATTTTTACAAATAAAGCAAGGCGACTAACATATCCAACACAAATTCCTCTTCCCTATTGCCCCCCCTCCAACAATCTGTGAGGTGAGTTGGTTGAAAGAGGGTGACTGGTCCAAAGTCATCCAGTTGGTTTTCCACAGCTAAAGCAGGACTTGAACTCATGGTTTAGATTGTAATTTAATTAATTGAGCTGGTATTTCTATGGAATTAATTCTTGATTTCACACAAGCAAGAAGGCCCAGATCCTGAACATAAGGGAAAGAGATCATCTTGGGGATATGTTATCCTATAGGCTACATAAGGAATATAGGCTACACAAGGAAGCTGTAGCAAGGAATGTTAGTTTAGCTCAAATAAGCATTTGGGATTATAAGAGTTACATCATGAAGAATGATGAATAAATTGCGAAGGTCACCAGTTCATATTGTGTGATATAATGTAATAACATTTGTGTGAGATGCAGGAAATTATTGTAAAGACTACCTGGTGAGCAATGGGGGGAAATTAGAAAGTGCATCCTTGATAAATGTGTAACATAGGACAGTGTGGAGGGAGGGAGGGAGGGAGGGAGGGAGGGAGGGAGGAAGGAAGGAAGGAAGGAAGGAAGGAAGGAAGGAAGGAAGGAAGGAAGGAAGGAAGGAAGGAAGGAAGGGCATTATCCAAAATATACTGAAAGGAAAATAGTTGGGGAATTAGAAGGGGGAAAACCTGGTTAACCATAAAGTATATTTTGGGAGAGAAAGAGGGTAGGAAGCTTAAGGCTGAGAATAAATAGTTTGAAGGCTGTGCAAACCTTCAAAGAATTGCTTTGATTTGACAAAGCTTTGATTGAATCATCCCATCGAAGCCGGTATGCCAACGGAAGCAGGCAATCTGTTTTGAAGCAGTAAATCCAATCAAATGGCTCTGAAGCACTTGATTGTAGATTTCAAAGTTTTCAAGACTGCTACACATAGTGTGTAGCAGACAAG
This sequence comes from Ahaetulla prasina, assembly GCF_028640845.1. Classification (NCBI taxonomy): domain Eukaryota; kingdom Metazoa; phylum Chordata; class Lepidosauria; order Squamata; family Colubridae; genus Ahaetulla; species Ahaetulla prasina. The sequence goes on along the minus strand of NC_080545.1, from coordinate 82,694,832 downwards.
ATTGTTATTTTTCTCTCCTACATGGAGAATGTTCCGAAGAGGCAAAGAGTTGTGATGGGCTCTTTGACATTGGCATGGGTATCAATGAGTTACTATCTACCTCTAAGGGACATTGGAGAAAGCAAGACATTGGTCATCATTCACTTCTTCATCTCTTGCCAGAAGACTTGCTACAAGCTGCAATGTTGATCTCTCTTATGTTATTGGAACGTTACACTTCTATCCTGGTCCCCTAAATACCCGGAAATTCAGATAAACTCCCTGCAATATATGTTTTTCAGAAAATTGGGTGGCTGGGCTACAAAAGCCACTTTCTCAGGAAGCTGCTTACCTCCAGCTCTCTTCTTCACACTTATGATATAGAACTTTGGTTGCAGTGCATCATATTTTTGAAATATGATGCACGGTACATTGAACAGCTCCGGATCAAGCTATTCTGTACCCCTCCCCACCTCACACAGAAGAACGCAGGAGCGAGCGTTTAACAGTCATTTATTCTACAACCGACCTGAATTTCCTTTGTGGATAAAAGACTTGGCAGCTAGTTCAAATGCTTGCCAAGTTCCTTATCACTGGCAGGGACAGGAGTCCATGTGTCCGTAGGCCGTTGCCGGGGCAGCCAAGAGTTCACAGAATAATTCCTTCACACAGTCCAGGCCTTAACTCAAAAACAACCGATCCGAAGTTCATGCTTTGTAGTTTTTGTCCATCACAGGGGCTACAGAGCAACTCCACCCGCTTTTATCCTCTGTGGGGTATGGCTCAGTGACTCAGCAATCTCTGGGCCTGCCACACCTCTTCCTTTGCTGCGCACGCCTCTCCTTCCAACGCTGCCTGGGATCAATCCAGGATTGATCCTCCAGACCCTCTGTCTGTGGGGGCTCCGACACGCCTTCTTCCTGGCCTTCAGCTGGCACATGAGGCATTGCCAGAAAGGAGGGACCTGGAGAGAGAGCCCTTTTCGGCTCCTCCCCCTCACTCTCAGAGTCATCCTCCTCCATGAGGACAGGCTCGGGAGCCGGAGTCACAACACAAGCGTTGTTTTTCCTGACTATTGAAGCCAGGAGAGTGGTCTCCTTCTAGATTTACTGCAAAAGTTAAAGTGATGGCTTTCTTTCCCCTTCCACCAAATAAAGTTCATCAGCCAACAGGAAACCATCCACCAATTACTTTTCCCAATGGGGAGCTGAAGTTGAAGCTGGAAGAAGAGGTGAACATGTCATGCGAGATGAGGAATAGAACAGAATAAAGCTGGGAGGGACCTTGGAGGTCTTCTAGTCCAGCCCCCTGCTCAAACAGGAGACCCTATACCATTTCAGACAAGGGGCTGTCCAGTCTCTTCTTTAAAAACTCCAGTTTTTACCCACAATTTCTGAAGGCAAGCTTTTTTAGTCTCTTCTTAAAAACTTCCAATATTGGAGCTCTCACAACTTCTGGAGGCAAGTTGTTCCACTGATTAATTGTCCTGTCAGGAAATGTCCCCTTAATTCCAGGTTGCTTCTCTCCTTGATTAGTTTCCATCCATTGTTTCTTGTTCATGCTCTGTGCTGCTTTGGAAAAGAAGTTCACCCCCTCCTCTTTGTGGCAGCCCCTCAAAGACTGGAATACTGCTATCATGTCACCCTTAGTCCTTCATTTCTCTAGTCTAGCCAAACCCAAATCCTGCAACTGTTCTTCATATATGGCTTTTTATATCTGCATGAGAGGCATTTTGTCTGGGAAAGGGATTTCCATACTTTCTAGCTGTTTCCTTCCCTAGTGCTGCTTTTGGCTGAGAAACTCCTACTCTGGTGATGCATAAAGCTTGAGGATCCAGATCAACCTGAACTGTAGCTGATCAGTGGTGGCAACAGGGGAATGTGAGGTGAAGCAGAAGAGAGAGCCATTGCCCCCCCCCACCTCCCAATGCTTCCGGGTGCAATTTCTCCACTCCATCTGTCAGATGCTGTTTGGGGTGCTCTCAAACAGCCTGGGGATCAGCTGCCAGAGTTGGGAGAAGGAGAGATTGCTCTTTACTTACCAGGAGTCCAATTCCAGAGATCAGCTCTGAAGGATGGAGACCTGGGAGGTCCTTTTCCTGCCATCCCTCCCACTCAGAGGTGAGCTTTAAATTTTTTAGCAAGGGGTAAAATAGTGGGCATAGCTTAGTTGGCCTTGTGCACCATGGCAGGGTGGTGGTGGTGCATTTTTGCCCTCCCCAGGTTCAGGAGGCTTTCCTCGAGCCTCTGGGAGGACAAAAACGGCCTCCCTAGGCTCCAGAGGCCCTTGGAGGCTGGAAATGGGCCCATTTCTGCCTTCCCAAACTTCTGGTAGGCCCATTTTTTGCCCTCCCTGAGCCTCTGCATGTGCCCTGCACCCAAAACGGGCCACATGGGAACTCTGGGTGGGGCCAGCCAGGAGTGGGATTTGGGGGTTCTCCGAACTGCATAGAATCTTAGCTAGAGGCTCTCCCGAACCCCTGCGAACCCCCAGCAGCCCACCCCTGCTCCCACCCCTACAAATTGTTCTCCAAGCTGGGAGTGGTGTGGAAAAGGTTGAGAGTCAGTTCTTCTCTTCCCTTGCCATCTCCCAACCCTGCCAAGAGCATGGGCAAAGTTTCAGGTGTCTTTTTATCAAATGGCCAAACCAGATTGGCATGCTTGCTCTTGGGGAAAAAAAAAAGACTAGAGAAATCAAAATTTACTTTAAAGCCTTTTTGAACGTTTTCACTTTTGTTGAAGTGGAACAGCTTGGGCATTGCTTCAGCACAGTTTAATTTTTTACCCGGATCACCCTTGTTGCCGTCCATCCCATTCAGCCAAAACATGAAGTTGCTTCAGGCATTTTGATGCTTCCCTGCTACCTCGATGTATATCATGCAAATCTTGAAGAAACTTAGACCGAGTCGTTCATCCCCCATCTTCACAGTGAAAAAAAACCATATCGAATCCTTCTCTCTCCCAATCCCGGATCCCCAATTTGAGACAGCTAATTTGCATAAACAGCCACCTTCTCCGATCCCTGGATCCACCATCTTCACAAACAACAGCAGGTGGCAGCAGGAAGATTTCCATATGAAACTCTGGCTTCTTGTGGGTGAGGATCTTATGTTAGTCTCTTAACCGTTGAAGCTCAGAGGGAATTTAGAGAGCGATGCGGAATAAAATACTTCTGACAGATACAGAAGATTATATGCCATTTCGGTCCTACCGAGAAAAGAGGGTGGGGGAGTGGGGGGGTGTTGTGGAGGGAGCAATCAATGCTAAGAAAGTTGTGCTAAATGCCTCTTAGACTTCATCCACCAAAGGAAAATTTTCCTGGCTCCTTATCTGAACAGTCGCTTTCTTTCTCTTGTAAATCTTCTTATCCTCTATTATCAGCTGTACTGGACTGGCCTGAGCACATTCTTTCTAATCCAGGCTCATGGCCATCATGAGGATGGAGGACATAACATTTTGGTGACTGAGGTCATACTTAGTATTTGAGGGGAGAAACAAGGAGCACAGCAGATTAGGAATAGCTAATCAAGGCAGCGTTCTAGGTCCAACTCTCTTTATACTTTACATAAACGACCTTTCTGATCATATTAAAAGCAACTGCGTTCTCTTCGCTGATGATGTTAAACTATTCAACACCACCGACAATGCTGCTACCCTTCAAAGAGACCTTGACTATGTGTCAGAATGGTCGAACAAATGGCAACTTCAAATCTCAACCAACAAATGTTCTGTCTTACATATTGGGAAAAAAAAAACAGAACATAAAATACAAGCTGGATGGACATGACCTTGTAGACAACCCTCACTCTGTCAAAGACCTTGGAGTACTCATCTGTAATGATCTAAGTGTCAGAGCCCACTGTAACAGCATTGCCAAAAAGGCATTAAGAGTTGTTAACCTGATCTTGCGTAGCTTCTTCTCTGGTAATATTGTACTGCTAACTAGAGCATACAAAACATTTGCTAGACCAATTCTCAACTATCAGACATTAATACAATTGAGAGAGTCCAGAGATATTTCACGAGAAGAGTCCTCCACTCCTCCACTCGCAACAGAATACCTTATGCCACTAGACTTTAAATTTTGGGCTTAGAAAACTTAGAACTACACCGTCTTCAGTCTGACCTAAGCGTAGTACAATTATCCACTACAATGTCCTACCTGTCACACAATAGATACAAACTTAAGGTAAACCGCAACAAACTTGATTGCAGGAAATATGACTTCAGCAACAGAGTGGTCAATGTCTGGAATGCACTACCTGACTCTGTGGTTTCTTCCTCAAACCCCCAAAACTTTAACCTTAGACTATCTACTGTTGACCTCACCCCATTGCTAAGAGGTCCGTAAGGGGCGTGCAAAAGCCCACCAATGTGCCTACTGTCCCTGTCCTAATGTTCTCTTTTATTTGTATCCATGCCATGCATTAATAACCATGTTTATACCTATACCTGTTATCTAATACGTGCTTGACAAAATAAATAAATAAATAAAATAAAATAAAAATTATTCTGTTTGTCTGAAGGATAGGGGTGTCTACAAGAAGTGGAAAAAGGTTAAAAGAAAACTCAAGATGATAGTCCCAACTGCCTAATCAAAGCTCTGCTATGCATGTAAAAAAGATATAGGACCTCAATGTTAAAGTGGAGACCACTATCTTGACTTTTTTAATCCTCTTGTAGGTGTCCGTGAAATGTTAGGGGACCGAAGGCTAAAACCTATGAAGAATGGTTGCAGGAATTGGGTATGTCTAGTTTAATGAAAAGAACTAGGGGTGACATGATAGCAGTCTTCCAATAATCTAAGGGTTTGCCATAAAGAAGTCAACCTATTCTGTAAAGCACCTGAAGACAGGACAAGAAGCAGTGGATGGAAACTAATCAAGGAGAGAATCAACCTAGAGCTAAGGAGAAATTTCCTGACAGTTAGAACAATTAATCAATGGAACTACTTGCCTTCAAAAGCTGTGGATGCTCCAATCCTGGAAGTTTTTAAGAAGAGACTGGACAGCCATTTGTATGAAATGGTATAGGGTTTCCTATACCATTTCCTATACCGTGATCAGGGGTTTCCTATACCTTGAGAAGGGGGCTGGACTAGAAGACCTCCAAGGTCCCCTCCAGCTCTGTTATTCTATTAAAAAAATAAGTCTAAGTTAGAATATTTCTTCATACCTGTTCCACATGTTGTAAAGGAATGGGGCATGTATGCATAATAAATGTGATAAATGAAATTGCTTTCAGAATAAACATATGAACAGCCCAAGGAGCTGCTGATACAGTTCTACAGAGGAATTATTGAGTCTGTCATCTGCACTTCTATAATTGTCTGATTTGGTTCTGCAACCCAACAAGACAGACACAGACTTCAGAGGATAATTAGAACTGCAGAAAAAACAATGGCTACCAACCTGCCTTTCATTGAGGACCTGTATACTGCACGAGTCAAAAAGAGGGCTGTGAAAGACAGACCCCTCACGTCCTGGACATAAACTGTTTCAACTCCTACCCTCAAAACGACGCTATAGAGCACTGCACACCAGAACAACTAGACACAAGAAAAGTTTCTTCCCGAATGCCATCACTCTGCTAAACAAATAATTCCCTCAACACTGTCAAACTGTTACTAAATCTGCACTACTATTAATCTTCTCATCGTTCCCATCACCCATCTCCTTCCACTTATGACTGCATGACTGTAACTTTTTTGCTTGTATCCTTACGATTTATATTGATATTGTTTCTTGATTGCTTATTTGTACCCTATGACGATCACTAAGTGTATGATTCTTGATGAAGGTATCTTTTCTTTTATGTCCACTGAGAGCATCTGCACCAAAGACAAATTCCTTGTGTGTCCAATCACACTTGGCCAATAAAAAAATTCCATTCTATTCTCTATTCTATTCTATCAATGCCAAAATTTGGCTCAGGCACATATAAAGTAAAGGATTAATTAGTGATGATTGTTTCTTGCTTGCAAAGTTTTTTGTTCGGCATTCCAGCTCCGGTGATAGCTAGCCAGATGTCACTAGGAAATTCCTTGAGGCTTCCTTGATTTATGATTCAACCCTTGCAAAAACACTGCCATCTCACAATAGACATCACCCAGTTACTGGATTAACTCATTATCTGGGTTTATGTAATTTAATTAAAAAAAATGAGTAAAACCTTCATAAAAAACCTTAATGAAAAAGCTTTATAAGCTAACCAGACTGGCTGGTTTCACATATGCTAAGACATAAACCATCATTCACACTGTTCAAGCTTTTGCACATTGGATAAATATAGCTAGCAGGTCTTTCACTGACCTGATTAAGTGTGTTGTGTGAACGTAGCCAGCAGGAGAGACAGAAAAGTGCAAGTTGGTGTCAGATAAGATTTGTTTCTAAAGTAATATCAAAAGCTCGACATCTTTCAATTAAAAGACAACAAAATGTCCTGCTTTGAGGGCAAGGAAGAATGATGCATTTTCTTTACAATGCCATCTCTGGAAGACACTTTCTCCTCAAAATTATTTCTAAAAGAGCAAAAAGCTTTTCTAAGGAAGAGGCAAAAAGAAAATGATTTCGTTTACTCCAACCCTTTTGTGTCTCCCTCCCCACACACGTACACAATGATATTGCCTCTTTTTCTTCTGCTCCACACCTTTTTAAAACCAAGGCTCTAATCTTTGTGAAAATGGCTGACAGCCATTGAGTTTCTCACTTGGCTGTGTTTTGTTTGACTGGCACCCTTAATTCTAAAAATAATGCTTCCTATTCTTAGCAGCCACAATTGTTTCCTCAGGATTCATCCCTGTACAAACTATTTGATTTGTTTGTTTTTTTTTAAATCAAAAACTGAAGCCCAGCTTGGACATGGAATCTTCATAGTTCCCTTAAAACAGGGGTGTCCAAACTTGGCAACTTTTAAGACTTTGTGGACTTCAACTCCCAGAATTCCTCAGCCAGCAAAGCTGTGCTGGCTGAGGAATTCTGGGAGTTGAAGTCCGCAAGTCTTAAAGTTGCCAAGTTTGGACACCCCTTCCTTAAAAGGATGTTCAGGAATACAATCTGTAGAAAGTTAGCACCCTTCCCTCTCCTAGAAAAAGGAAATACGTTGAGAAATATTAAGAAGGCAGAATATTATATTTCCCCTAAAAGTGAAATAGAAATCTTAAGGGAGACAGAAACTCAGCCCCAGCTCCCTACCCCCAGCAGACATTTGGCCATCCTATCTACAAGACAGAAGACTTTCAGCTCCAGGGTGATGGGATTAAGACATGACCTTCCAGGACAAAATAGGATTATCTATCAACAGCGCTCACCACATGGCGCAACCACCTGGGGACATTGCATCACCCTCCAAGTTTCAACCAAACCTGGGAGCTCAAAGTTAGCTATGATCTTTGCATAGCCCCATGGGAGTCTGAGAGCAACCAATAGAATACATGCCAGGGGTGAAATCCAAATTTTTTTACTACTGGTTCTGTGGGTGTGGCTTGGTGGGTGTGGTGTGGCTTGGTGGGTGTGGCAGTGGAAGGATGCTGCAAAATCCCCATTCCCTCCCCACTCCTGGGGGAAGGATACTGCAAAATCCCCATTCCCTCCCCACTCCTGGGGGAAGTATATTGCAAAATCTCCATTCCCACCCATCTCTGGGGCCAGCCAGAGGTGGTATTTGCCGGTTCTCCAAACTGCTCAAAATTTCCGCTACCGGTTCTTCAGAACCTGCTGGATTTCACCCCGATACATGCCCTTGCCAGAGGAACAGGAAGCTCAAGGGCAAGTCCCAAGAGAGGGTATAAATAACCCTCACTCTCCACTCCATGTGTTCAGCTGCAGCAGGACCATGTGCTTGATGGTTCTGCTCCATTAAACCATCTTTCCAATCAGCCTCCATGTTTCCAATGTCTTTCTCCCCATTTGGAACCGAACCAGATGGATATTTCTTCCAACAAAATCTAAAAGTAGAAAACTGATTTATCACAAGGGAGTGACCACAATTGCAAACATTTATAATAGCAAATTGTAAGTGGGTGGATGGGAGAGAAGAAAGGTGGGAATGGATGACCCTCAACCAGAACATCGGATGACTCTTAACAAGAGAATTTAGTTCACTTAATTGTCTTAGGAAGGATTCAGTGTTGCAAGGTTACAATCGTTTAAGGTATTTTAGCTTGGAAAAATGGGAGAGCAAGCATAACATTATGATTGATGTGTAGGTTTTTCTTCCTCGTGCAAAATACTTAAATCCAAAACCATAGAGGAAAATATTTATTCGCAAACCATCGGAAGTGGTTTGGAATAGACCTCTTGGTCATTTACAGGGGAGGATTAGAAAGGAGTCTTGTGGCATTGTCAAGATTAAGTAGTTTATTATCAGGTAATCTATTACAAATTACAATGTGTGTCATCGATTTGGATTTAAGGGCATTGCAGTGGTGAAATCCAAATTTTTCTACTACCAGTTCTGTGGGCGTGGCTTGGTGGGCATGGTGTGGTGTGGCTGGTAGGCATGGCTAGGTGGGCATGGCAGGGGAAGGATACTGCAAAATCTCCATTCCCACCCCACTCCAGGGGAAGGATACTGCAAAATCTCTATTCCCATCCCACTCCAGAGGAAAGATACTGCAAAATCCCCATTCCCTCCCTACTCCTGGGGGAAATATATTGCAAAATCTCCATTCCCACCCCACTCTGGGGCCAGCCAGAGGCGGTATTTGCCGGTTCTCCAAACTGCTCAAAATTTCCGCTACCGGTTCTCCAAAACCTGTCAGAACCTGCTGGATTTCACCCAGTGCATTACCCTCCCCCCAAAAGCTAATCAATCTGGTAACCTTTAAGGTGTTCTGTTCTCTTCATGTAGAATAGAATTTGCTACCACAACATGCAATGTTTTGTGAATCCAGCCAATTACAATTCATTAAAGGGAAGGGGGGGGAAAAACACAGTCATGCATACAGCTGTGAACATACATCCAAGGATTACATTTTAAATATCGGTGGATCAAGTCAGTTGATTTAAACCCTGCCTTGAACAGCTGACTCATGAAAAGTTCCTCTTTGACAAATGCAAGAGAAACGACAGCTGGCAATGTATAGCCAGAAAAAAAGACATGTGCAAGAAGGAAGGAAGCATTGCCAAGAGCCCTTATTAACCAGGGCACTCAGAGATAAAACTAAGACCATCTGTTGCCTTGATGGTTCTGCTAACCATAATTGCTAATAGAGGAAAATATGGAAGAGATTTCCATCTGAATATGGAAATCTGGGATGAGAGGGAGACATGGTTTTTTTCCCCCCATTGATAGAGAATTACTTATCGAGAAGGGCAAATTGGTCCTCAGAGCGCTGCCCAATTTCAATGAAGACCTTTGGCTACTGCTGAGTTGAAGTGCTCTCTACCTAATGTTGAGTGAGCAAGAGAATCACGAAAATGAAATTCCCAATGGCTGTTCCTATCCTGCCTCTAGGACCCCCTTTCCCAGTCTGGGGATGTAAGCTGGCTTCCCTCCAAGGTACTGGAAACAAACCTTCTCAGATCTGATATATATACCATCCTTGGAGAATGATAAAACCAAGAGAAAATATTATTTGGACACTTCAATAATTGAGTGAAGTTCTACAAGGTTAAGGACAACTTGAAGCTCTCTTTTGTACATTCTGGGGATGAAATGAAAGTTATTGGCAGGGCATGTTTTGGCTCTTGTTGTTAGTTGCAAAGTCATGTCCGACTCATCGCAATCCCATGAACAATGTTCCTCCAGGCCTTCCTGTCCCCTACCATCCTCTGGAGTCCATTTAAGCTCACACCTACTGCTTCAGCTACCTCATTCTCTGTTGTCTCCTTCTTTTTTTGCCCTCAATTGTTCCCAGCATTTGGCTCTTCTCCAGTGAGTCCTTCCTTCTCATTAGGTGGCCAAATTATTTGAGTTTCATCTACAGGATCTGGCATTCTAAAGAGCAGTCAGGGTTGATCTTCTCTAGGTCTGACCCTGCAGTCCAAGGGACTTGCAGGAGTCTTCTCCACACCAGTTCAAAGGCCTCAATTCTTTGGCCCTCAGTCTTTCTTATGGTCCAATTTTCACAGCCATCTCTAGTTAGATGCAAGCGAAGACATGGCTTGAGACTGGCCTAGGGCTTTGTATTACCGTTCTTCCCCAAAAAGCTAATAAATTGTATTACTGAGCGCTGCGGTGATTAGGATGCACTATTGCAGGCTAATTCACTGCACATTGCCAGGAGTTCAATTCTCACCAGCTCCAAGTTGACTCAGCCTTTCATCCTTCCAAGATCAGCAAAATGAAGACTCAGATTGTTGGGGGCAATATGCTGACTCTGTAAACCACTTAGCGAGGGCTGTAAAGCCCTGTGAAGCGGTATATAAGTCTAAGTGCTGTTGCTATTTGAAGTGTATGATAAGAGGACAGAGATTGTGCAAAGAATACAACTAGGACTAGCTCACTGAAAAGATTAAGGAGAAAGTGATATGTATTTCCATACTGCATTTCCATGTGCTGAAATAAGAGAATATTTTTGTAGAACCTCACAACCGTTAGGAATGGCAGAGAACAGAAACTGTTTTTGTCTAAAGATTATATCAGTGCAGTTTGTTTATTTCTTTGCTAGATTGAATTCCTGCCTTTCCTCCTGGAGGTTAAGGTAGCATACATAATAGTCCCTCCTCCAATTTTATGGTTCTCCTACCGCCCTATCGCATCATCAAGTTGGTGTCTAGGAAATCCTATTTTCCTACCTCTGTTGCTATTTCAACAGAAGGAAGCCATAACAACCATCGAAGAAATAAATGTCTGGCTTGAATGAAGTTCTACAATCATCCTGATAATCCATTCTGTTTCAACTCATTGAATAGAATCAATTGTTTATAAATGAACTTATATCCATATATATGGATTTAAAAGACCACTTTTTTTGGGGGGGAAGCACAAGGATTATTGTTATATGGATATGGATATAACAATAATCCTTGTGCTTTCCCCCCCCAAAAAAGTTATAAACCTGCCTTTCATTGTGTAATTGGGAATTATAATGGTTTATGTGTTAATCTTGTTAATACCTTCACTTTTATACATCACTAGAGAACCCGTGCCCTATTTGGGCATCATTTCAGAGATATTTCAGAGATAAACCGACAGGGCCGGTTTAGCTCATGCTGGTAAAGCCTGTTATTAAGAACACAGTAGCCTGCAATTACTGCAGGTTCGAGCCCGGCCCAAGGTTGACTCAGCCTTCCATCCTTTATAAGGTAGGTAAAATGAGGACCCAGATTGTTGGGGGGGCAATAAGTTGACTTTGTAAAAAATATACAAAATAGAATGAGACTATTGCCTTATACACTGTAAGCCGCCCTGAGTCTTCGGAGAAGGGCAGGGTATAAATGTAAACAAAAAAAAAAAATATTTCCTTATCAAAATAAATAAATATCCAAGGGTGGGCAAAAAAGCAGTGGAAGCAGGAGTGACTTTTGATTTCCCGCCAGTTTCCCCATTGCGTTTCCTTGTGGGAAGCGGTCAGAGAACAACATAAATCAATCCTTCCTTCCTTCCTTCCTTCCTTCCTTCCTTCCTTCCTTCCTTCCTTCCTTCCTTCCTTCCTTCCTTCCTTCCTTGAATTTCTGTCAGCTTTCCCATTTACTTTGCTTGTGGGAAACTTGCAAAGAAAAAAAATCAGTAGGAAGCCAGCAGGAAGTTGCAACACCAAGGCAGGAGGTAAGTGGCTGCTGCTGGGAGGGGGAGGGGAAGAAGGAGTGCATGGGGGTGTGGGAATGGTACCTGTGGGTGCATGTGAGTGTAAGAAAGTGTGGGTGTGTTCCAGAGATGCCACATTAGTTGGTAAAGGTACAGGTGGGTGGCATAGGTCAGGAAGGTGCCTGCAGGTTCACAAGAAGTGGTATGTGGTGTTGTAACCCAAACCCAAGTAGTTATTATCAGACACAATAAGTCCTAAACAAACATATTTTATTAGAATTTATTAGAAATGAGACTTACTTCATTCTCAACTTAGTCCAAATTAATTCCAAAACAAATCCTTCAGAAAAAGTCCTTCGGCCTTATCACAAACCTTTGTCTTCTTTGGTACCCCGCCAAAGGCTTTTCTTGGCAAAGCCCCATGAAGTTCAGAAACAAGGGATGCCAACTAGAAACAAATTTAGCAATGTTGCTTTCCTACGAAGAGCCCAAGAAGGCCTCATCCAGGCCTTCCCCATAATCCAGGACTGGCTCATGGCCCTCCCCAGCCTCCTCACTTTCCGACTCTGCTGCTAGCTCAGCGGGCTGCTGGCGGAGCACAACACATGGGTCTGATACTGTAGGTGACAGGGGGATGACACAAGGATACAGGGATCATGAGGGTTGGGTAAAAGATGCCACACAGATCAAATAAGTTGCATGGGGGGGCAGCACATGACAAGTAGAATGTGGAGGTTACTGGAGTGACTAAGTGGAGGTCATAGGAGTGACTAAGAGGTGCCACATTGGTCAGGTTGCATGGAGGTTAGCATGGATCAAAAAGAATGGATGGGGGTCACAGGGTTTGTGAGAGGTTTTATTTCCTTGGGAGTCATAGATTTTGGACATATTCTGTAGGTTATCCCATTTGAGGCATTTTGGTTCAAAAACTGTTGCTATATTGATGCACTATTTCACTTAGTTAAAGGCCATGAGAATGAAAGTTTTAGTAGAGTATAAATTGTACATACCATAGACTGGAATCTTATTCTGGTCTGATTATCTGAGATCGATTGAATACCTCATGGATCTATATTTTTCTCTCCTCTCCATTCTTCTTGCATTGAACCAAGACTTCCTATTTTCTCGGGCTTTTGAAAAATGTGCAATATGGTTTTAACATAGCTTTTAGTTTTAACTTCTTGCTGTTTTACAAAGCACTTTTTATCATCTCCTCCTTTCACATGTATTAACAAACCAGCTTTAAGAAGATTGTCAGAATCATTTAGGGGGGGAAAATCAGAATAATTAGGATAAATTGTCCTCTGAAGGTATATAGTTCTCATTTCTGTCAACTTTTTCACTAACCCTACTCCTGTAACAATTGTTTTATCCAAGCAAATGTGTATTTCTAGGCCCATATTTTTCAACCTTGGGAACTTACGATGGGAGGATTTCAACTCCCAGAATTCCTCTTGCTGACTGGGGAATTCTGGGTGCTGAAGTCCACTCATCTGAAAGTTCCCAGTTGAAAAACACTGTTCTAAGCATTAAAAAAAAAAATCTGTCTGTTGCTTCCTGTGGGTCAAACTGCATTCGAATTTTCTTTTAGACTAATCCTCTAAAATGCCAGCCTTATATGAAACATCTGGCAGCCCTGCGAAAAACTCTGCTGCTGCAGCTGGACTCCTTGTCTACATCACTGCGATGCTGAACTGAATCGCTGCCAAGAACATTACACAGCTACTGCAGCGAAGACACCTGTCCCTGCTGGTAGGTTATTTCTATTCCAGAACTACTTCTCAATTCTTGGCTGATTTCTAGGGCATCTTCACTGTCAGACTGCTAGGACACCGTTATTTGCTGGGGGTTGGGTGGGGGGGGCGAGAAAGCCATAATGGCTTCGAAGCCCAAAGAAGCCAATAAAACCAAATAAAAAGGAAGTGTTGGTTATCTTTCTGCATGCAAGCAGAATTTGGGAATGGGTTTCACCACTGCCTGTATTCAAAGCTGTGGGCTCTTCATCTGCACTTCTTTCCTTAGCTTAAGAATATCTTGCACGCTCCTTGGCTCAGTGCCAGCCATGCACAACTGGCAATCCAATCAGAGATCAGAATTTCCCATTCCTTGGACTACCTTGCCTCTCCTTGAAAAAGTCCCCTCTGAGGGTTGGTAGACTTTTTTGCAATGGCATGAGGTCCTCTTCTGAGAGGTGGAGCCGGGGAGGAGCTGCACAGCGCAGGAGAACTAGCAGCGGTGAGGGAAAGCCCATAGTGGTTCAAAAAACTGACCTGATAAACTGAGAACCATTTCATGCAGTCCATTCGAGCAATTTACACTGTCTAATGCCTGAAAGCGCTTTCTGGAACAACTGGCAGATATTATACAAAGATGGGCTCATTGTAAACTCAGTGATATCACCAGGGGTGGGCTTCTGGGGGTTCGCAGGGGTTTGTGAGCTAGCTAAGATTCTGTGCAGTCTGGAGAACCCCCAAATCCCACTCCTGGCTGGCCCCGCCCACCCCTCCCCTCCCAGGAGCCCCCACACGGCCTGTTTTAGATGCAGGTAAGTGCAGGGTGCAGGCGGAGGCTCGGGGAGGGCGAAAAACAGGCCTACTGGAAGTTCAGGAAGGCTAGAAATGGGCCCATTTTCAGCCCCCAGAGGGTCTTCGGAGCCGGGGGGAGGCCATTTTTACCCTCCCGGAGGCTCGAGAAAAGCCTCTGGAGCCTGGGGAGGGAAAACGTCCCCCCCTGCATGGTGCAGGAGGCTGACTAGGCCACACCCACCATGGCCATGCCCAACCAGCAACTGGGCAGAGAACCCCTTGCTAAAATTTTTGAAGCCCACCCCTGGGTATCGCCACTCTTTTGAAAGACCAGTAGACTTGTCCTGAAAAAGGATTGGTATCTTGGATATGTAAGTCGTGTTGAGGCTTTGTAAAATGAAGACATGCTAGAGAAATTAAGACGAGGTACAGTTTTATCTGTTCTGTTCCTAGCTGAAACACTGGATCATCTTTAATAATAAACAGATAGGGGAATATCTAAATTTCTTCTCCTATTAAAGTATATTTGTGAATGTATGCCCTTTCCAACAACTTTGGCTCTAAATGAAGAAGGAATAGACAAGATGTAACAGAACATCAGAGTTGGAAGGCACTTTGGAGGTCTTCTAGTCCATGGGTCTCCAACCTCGGCAACTTTAAGCCTGGTGAACTTCAATTCCCAGAATTCCCCAGCCAGCTTTTCTGGGAGTTGAAGTCCGCCAGGCTTAAAGTTGCCAAGGTTGGAGACCCCTGTTCTAGTCCAACCCCCTACGTAAGCAGTAGAACCTATACCATTTTCAGACAAATGGCTGTCCAATCTCTTCTTTAAAATCACCAGTGATGGAGCACCCACAGCTTCTGGAGGCCAGCCGTTCCACTGATGAATTGTTCTCACTGTCATGCTAAACTCACAGCCATGTTAAGGAAAACCCAGCCTTTAAGCCGGGGTGAAATGCTCCCGGTTCAGACCGGATTAGCCAATCCGGTAGCGATGGCGGCGGGTGGTTCAGAGAACCGGTAGCAAAAATCCCTTCCCCCCACCCGCCCATGCCCAGCTGAGCCCTGCGATCATCAGAGCCTTTTTTTTTTACTTTTAAAAGCATTTTTTTACAACCTATTTGGCCAAATAGGTTGTAAAAGATGCTTTTAAAAGGTTAAAAAAAAGGCTCCAACGATCACAGTTGAGCCACGCGATCATCAGAGCCTTTTTCTTTACGTTTAAAAGCATTTTTTACAACCTCTTCAGCTGAATAGGTTGTAAAACAAATTTTACTTTTAAAAGTAAAAAATAAAATTGCCCGCCACAGCTGATCACCCCCGCCCCGCCCTGTTCTACTTAACCCATGCATCCTTTTGGTGTGCACTACGCGCACGCGCACTGCGCGTGCACAGCCAGCGAACCGGTAGTAAATTACTTCAGATTTCCCCACTGCTTTAAGCCCGTTGGATAAATCCCAGCCACCTTGTTTGTAAACCATAGTTCGTGATTTTGTATGGAGCCCATCGCTTTAAACCATGATGTTCCTTGAGTACAAATGCTGACCTTTTTTTTTTTTTTTTTTGGTAACTGGAGCCTCTCCCATTTTGCAATGCAGCCCAATTGGCAGCCATGGTTATTTTCAAGGCTGCAAAATTGCCCTTCCTTATTTTTATAATCATATTCATTGTTGAAAAAAGCAAAGCCAGAGCAGTTGGCAGCCAGTTAAAGACCCCCTCAAGTTCACCTTGACTAGTGACTGCAGTGATCCATGCAGATTTTTTGGCCGTTCTATTGAAATGGTTAGCTAGCTTCTTTTTACAGAATAATGTTTAACCTTCCGGTCTAGACAAAAGCCCTGGGGTTTCTAAGATGTTCCCCATCAAGATACTTGAGTGCTGGATTTATTTAAGAGTTTATGCAAACTTATAAACTGTCTGTCTGTCTGTCTGTCTGTCTCTCTCTCTCTCCCTCCCTCCCTCTCACCCAGTGGTGGGTTTCAAATTTTTTTACTACCGGTTCTGTGGGTGTGACTTGGTGGGCGTGGCAGAGGAAGGATACCGTAAAATCTCCATTCCCACCCGACTCCAGGGGAAGGAGACTGTAAAATTTCCATTTCCTCCCCAATCCAGAGGAAAGTTACTGCAAAATCCCCATTTCCTCCCAATCAGCTGGGACTTGGGAGGCAGAGAATAGATGGGGGCGGGGCCAGTCAGAATTTTTAGTACTGGTTCTCCGAACTACTCAAAATTTCCACTACCGGTTCTCCAGAAGTGGTCAGAACCTGCTGAAACTCACCTGTGATCCCTCCCCCTCTCCCTCTCTCCCTATCTCTCCAGGATAGAACAGAATAGAATAACAGAGTTGGAAGGGACCTTGGGGGCTCTTCTAGTCCAACCCCCTGCATAAGCAGGAGACTTTATACCATTCTGGACAAATGGCTGTCCAATCTCTTCTTAAAAATCTCCAGTGATGGAGCACCCACAACTTCTGGAGGCAAGCTATTCTACTGGTTAATTGTTCTAACTGTCTGGAAATTTCTCTTTAATTCTAGGTTGGTTCTATCATTGATTAGTTTCTCTCTCTCTCTCTCTCTCTCTCTCTCTCTCTCTCTCTCTCTTACATACACACATACACATAAACTCTCACAAACACACTCCATACTGGGATAGGCTTTCAATAGGAATGGAGGCATCTGAGACGCATCAATAGTCTACATGCCTAAAACCGGCAATGTGATTGATTCAGACGCTTCCTTTTGCTGGCTCTGTGATGTGGCTGCTGGATGATTCTTGAAGGCATCTCTCAGCCAGGAGCCACTCAACCTCCTCCTGCCTCTGCCACCTTCTCCTCCTTTCTCCTCACAGAACTGTTGCTACTTCAGTAAATATTCCTAGCATCAAGAAGCCAACAGAGAAAGCCAGAATAGATCACAGAACTACACCGCCTCTTAGATACATCAGAAAAGCGATGCTAGCTATGGACTCGTAAAGGCAGGTTTAAAAAGTAAAGTCTCCTTCAAGTCAAGTCTGATACCTGGTGATTTCATGGACAAACTCATGTCATTTTACTGGCAGCAATAGAGAAGAGGTTTGGCACCACTTTCATCCTTATGCGTTTGCAATTTCCTAGTCTAGTTAACAGCCTTGGGATTTCTGGGTAGTAACCAGGCCTGAGCCTGCTTAGCTTCCCATCCAGGCAAGGTTGGTCAGTTACTGCAATGTGCTGAGGTGAGAATGATCTAGGGCAGTGGTCACCAACTGGTGGTCAATGGACCATTGGTGGTCCATGAGAAAATTTTGGTGGTCTGCAGAAAAATTATTTGCATTTTTTATATTGCGCTAAATCAGGGTTCCTCAAACTATGGCCCCTGGGCTGGATACGTGTAATGAGTATTTGTGTTGCTGCAGAGTCTCTCCCTTCGGGGTATTTTTGTGCGGGGCAGACGGGGGCAGAAATTTCGACTTGGGATCTGCTTCGGCCTCCATGTGTCGGTACCTGGCCTTGCACTCCCGCAGATCTTCCCTCTACTTGGAAAGTCTATGCTTGTAGTCCTCAGTGAGGACTTCTGCTGAGCCTCCTTCTCGGTCAGATCCAATTTGAACTGAGCCAGCTGTTTTGCCAACTCTTTCTTGTGGTGGCTGCTTAGCTCCAACAACTGCTTCCCGTTGGGGAGTCTGGGAGGGCAGGCGAGGAGTGGCTGGGAGGGTGGGGCAAGCAGAGGTTGGCAAGGCACCCTTTGACATGAGTGACATCAAGTTGGCCACACTTTCCCAGTCACATGACCACCTAGCCATGCCCACCCAGTCAGTCATTAGGCAGATCATATTAATGGTCTGCGTGATTTAAAATTTTTAAGTTAGTGGTCCCTGAGGTCCGAAAGGTTGGTGACCCCTGGTCTAGGGAAGAGAATTTCATCCAAGCAGGGTTGCCTTACAGAAGTGATTAAAAAAAAAAACCCTGCCTGGATTTAGGAAAGAAAATGGCATAAGTCAGCCCTAGATGTATCTTTTTTTTTAGAACAGAACAGAATAATTTTTTTTATTGGCCAAGTGTGATTGGACACACAAGGAATTTGTCTTGGTGCATATGCTCTCAGTGTACATAAAAGAAAAGATACAACATTTACAACACAAATAATGGTCAATATGTCAATATAAATCATAAGGATTACCAGTAACAAAGTTACAGTCATACAGTCATAAGTGGAACGAGATTGGTGATGGGAACTATGAGAAAATTAATAGTAGTGCAGATTCAGTAAATAGTTTGACAGTGTGGAGGGAATTATTTGTTTAGCAGAGTGATGGCCTTCGGGAAAAAACTGTTCTTGTGTCTAGTTATTCTGATGTGCAGTGCTCTATAGCCTTGTTTTGAGGGTAGGAGTTGAAACAGTTTATGTCCGGGATGTGAGGGGTCTGTAAATATTTTCACAGCCCTCTTCTTGATTCATGCAGTATACAGGTCCTCAATGGAAGGCAGGTTGATAGCAATTATTTTTTCTGCAGTTCTAATTATCCTCTGAAGTCTGTGTCTTTCTTGTTGGGTTGCAGAACCGAACCAGACAGTTATAGAGGTGCAGATGACAGACTCAATAATTCCTCTGTAGAACTGTATACCTTTTGTATATGCTGCATGAATCATCATAACGGGTTGAAATTTATCTTGCAATGTCTATTTGTCAAAAGTTCTCCCAGACTTCCAGTGAAAGAGGCTTATCTTTTTGACACCTGAATTTTGGGTAGAATGTGGTATTAATCATTCTTTTCAAATTTCTCTTGGTTGTTTTTTGAGTTGATTGTTGGAGATGTGGGTTGCTGTTGGGGCTCTTGTCTTGTTACCAGAAATGATATTTACTCGGTTCGTATCGGTTCGGATGAACCGGTAGTGGTGACTCCGGTTGGGCCCACCCACGCACCCCGGCATAATGCCGTCCTATTTAGACATTTTTTCACAAAGTGCATGTGCCGGGCGCATGGGTGGAAAGTGCATGTGCACAAAGCGAGCGTGCGCACACAGGGTGAACCAGTGGTAAGAATATGAGAAACCCACCGCTGCTTGTTACCCATCTTTTCATGGCTTGGAAGCTGATGAAGGATGATGTTTAAACCGCCCAGTCTAGCCTGGGATTAGTCCTGAGATTTCTAGGAAGTTCTAGGAATTTGAGAAAAAGGGAATTGCTCTGTATGGAGGACTCGGGTGGTAAGAACTGAGGCAAGACAGGTTGCAAGTAACAAATAACAACCTTTAATGCTAACAGTGTAAACAGCTAACAGGCTAACTTCAGTGAAGGCAACAGCAATAAGTGCCGTCTGGCAGCCGCTTAAATATGGAGCTGTCAGACGGCTGAACCAATGACAGTGCTTTGGGTTTCCTGCTCTTCAGTAGCTGGCGTCTTAGCCAATCAGGATCGCTGGGCGGCTGGCAAGTCTTAGCCCTGAGGACTTAACAGGAATTGTTTGTGATGTCTTCCTGGAACTTAATCAAAACACAGGAAGCCAAGAAGAACATAGGTCTCTGGAGAGATGATTATCCATTGGAAAACAAGTCTTTCTCTCTCTTTCTTTTACATACACACACGTGTATGCATGCACACAAACCTCTTAACCACCTTATGATTAAATTGTTTGGAGTGTGATGATTCATGAGATTAGAACACTGGGCTTGGCAGGCACGTGTTTGAGACCCACTGCTGCCACAGGACAGAGTGAGCTCCCATCATAATGCTCCAGCTCCTGCCAAACCAGCAGTTTGAAAGCGGGAGACCATAAGTAGATAGATGGGTGCTACTTTGGTGGGTAACTCCACAGGGAAAGGAGCCTCCAACTAAGCATCCACTGATATCACCGGGGTGATCTTTTTACCACGGAAGCACTCCAGTGTTTCCAACATGGAAGTATTAGTATTACACTGCTATAAGAATACCACATTCCACCCAAGTAATGTCTTTGAGATTCTCTTCTTTTTTCACAAAAATAAATTCTGAAAATAAATCATCCTTTATCAAGTTGATGAGACCTAGTAGAAAAAAAATTCAGGACTATATTTCTGCAAAATCATATATCCTTTAGAAAAATATGATGAATAGCAGGGGTGAAACCCTCCGCAGATTGCCACTGGTTCGCTGCCCGCACATGCGCGGTGCATGGCAAACGTGTGCTATGTGCAAGCAAGTGCAGTGCACACCAAAAGCACGCTGTACGCACATGCACAGTGCATACCGAAAGCACGCTGCACCCCAAATGCACACTGCATGGACGCGCATGCGCAGTGAGGGTCAAACGCACACTTCATGCGGAAAAAGAAGGTTTAACAAAGTAAGTAGAACGGCGGGGGGGACAGCTGTGCCATGCAATTTAGATTCACTAGAAAGCAGGATTTCTGCTTTCTAGCGAATATAAATCCCGTGGCACAGCTGATCGTCGGAAATACTGGTTCAAACTTTTTTTTTTACTACCGGTTCCCCCGAACTGGTGCGAACTGGTAGCATCTCACCCCTGATAAATAGTCTTTACTCAGGGACAGCACCTCCTTCCCGTCAGCATAATCCCAGACTGGGAGGTGTCATGGTTACAAGAGACCTTCTGCAAGAGGCAATCGGGTACCATCGATGTTAGGGATTAAAAATGGCCAGTCAACATAATGCAAAGGACATCAGGACTTCTGGAATAGGGACGATAGGCTGGGACTTGTTAGTTAGAACCAGATTCCAGTTAGAAGAGGAAGAGGAAATACCCTTTGCTTGAAATCTTGGCAAACCTCTGCCAGCCAAAGCAGGCAAAACTAAGCTAAGTGGTTAAAAAAAAAAAACCCTCTTCATTTCTTTCCAAAGCAAAGTGGCAACTCTGCAGGTTTTCAGTTTTTCCGCCAACACTAACAGCTGCCAGACATTTGTCTTTTTTTGAGCAATTGCTAAATGCACAAAAATGTATTCCCCCGCCCCCTTTTCTTTTTTTATTTTTCATGGATTTCATAAAAAATGGGGAAAGCCGGAGCGGAAGACGACTTACGTGCTTAACTGAACACCTTTAGTTCGAGAACACTATAATGAGGAAATGTGGAATTAACTCGCCTCTATATTTTTCTTAAAAAAAATATCAATCCTTTTCCTCCTACGCAAAAGCTGTCCCCATCTGTCTTTTACGAAACAAATCACAGCTTTGGAGAAAACAAAATAATTTGGAAAGAAAGGGTTAATCTTCTCCCCACGTTCCTGCTTTCCAGCTTTGTGGTCTCACTGAAATTCTTACAGGTACATTCAGCTCTCTGCACCAAGCTCTTACGCTTAAAAAAAACAAACACCTGCAAATGACTCTTGATTGCATTTTCCATGGGAAGAACACTCTTTTGGTCTTCTGTGGCTCATAGCAGGCTTTGCATGTATAATGTCCCGGCAGGATAAATCTTAGCAACCTTTAGATAATGGAGCTTGGTAAAGTGGAGTGGAGAGGGGAAAATTGCAGAGCAGCTGTCACTGAGAGGAGACATCATGTTAGATTATGTGGTCAGGATGTCAGAACTTCTCCTACAACTTCTTATGCGCGAGTCTGTCCTTTGTTGTAGCAAGAACACTCCTATAGAAAAAGCCCCATAGAGCAGGGGTCTCCAACCTTGGTTACTTTGAGACTTGTGGACTTCAACTCCCAGAATTCTGCCAGAACTCTGGGAGTTGAAGTCCACAAGTCTTAAAGTGACCAAGGTTGGAGACCCCTACCATAGAAGGAGCTACAACTGATAGGGTTGGGACCATTGTCAACTGGGTTCTTTTCATCAGCTTAGAACCAGTTCTAGACTGATCTTTCAACATTGACTCCAATCTGAAACTGAGTTAATTGATCCCTGGCAGTATCTGAAATTACAATCTTTTTGTCTGAAACACTGCAGTTTGCCAGCAGTCAATTCTCCCATTGGGAGAATATTTTGACTTCTGCCGTCTCCTGGGTTCAGATCCAGAAGCCATAATATTATGCTAACCTGCTATTATTTCACGGGTCTTTTAAATGCAACTGTGGAATGGTAATGAAATGGCTTTGGAGATCGAGAGCACTAAAAAAACAACCCAAAAAACTGTTTGGGTTGTTTTTTTTCTCCCAATCTTACTTGTTTTTTGGTTGTCTCGATTGGCTTATGGTGCTCTATACTTTCTGACAGCATGTCATGATTTGCTTTCATACTACTGAGAAACAAAACAGGAATTCTTTTAATTATATTGAAAAGTAGTGAGCCACAAGGGACGTGGTGGCTCAGTGGCTAAGACACTGAGCTTGTCGATCAAAAGGTCAGCAGTTCAGCGGTTCGAATCCCTAATGCCATGTAGCGGGGTGAGCTCCTGTTACTTATCCCAGCTTCTGCCAACCTAGCAGTTCGAAAGCACCTAAAAAAATGCAAGCAGAAAAATAGGGACTCCCTTTGGTGGGAAGGTAACAGCACTCTATGCGCCTTTGGCGTTTAGTCATGCCGGCCACATGGCCACAGAGACGTCTTCAGACAGCGCTGGCTCTTTGGCTTTGAAACAGAGATGAGCACCGCCCCCTAGAGTCGGGAATGACTAGCACATATATACAAAGGAAACCTTTTTGTTTAGGGAGCCACAAATTATTTTAAAACTAAATAAATGTGTAAGAATTTTTCCAGCTATAAGAACTTATTTGAAATCATTTTGAAATCAAACTTCCCTTTTATCAGATTGAAATCATTCAGATTAGCAGCCTTTGTTATAATGGATATGTGAAGTCCATAATTTATGACAGATAGTCCTCAACTTACAACTATTCATTTAGGGACTATTTGAAGTTACATTAGATTGGGGGGAAAATGATTTAGGACTGTGAGGTCCTTGCATTCACAACCGTTGCGGCATCCCTGTGGTTATGTGATCAAAATCCGGGCACTTAACAATTGGGGTGTATTTGTAGCATGATGGGTTTAGCATCCCAGAGTCATGTGGTTGCCATTTGTGACCTTCCCAGACAGCTTCTGACAAGCAAAGTCAATGAGGGAAGCCAGATTTGGTTAATTACTGCATGTTTTGCAACTGCAGTTATTCATGCTTAACAATCATAGTAAAAAAAAGGGGGGGGCAACTCAGATAACAACCATGTGGCTTAAAACAAAAATTCTGGTCTCAGTTGTGGTCATAAGTCAAGGACTACCTGCAATGCTCTGGGTGGCGAAATCCTTCCTTATTTCTGCTGAAATCTTCCAACTTCAGCACCATTGGATGCCCTCTTTTAATGTTATAAGAAATGAAGAGATAGCCGTCTCTCTTCATTTTCTCCAGGAACTACGCATGATTTTTATATATCTCTGTTTTGTCTTTCTCCGTACCTATTGTCTGATCAAAAAAAGCTCCTGGTATTATAGCCTTTATTCAAAACAGCATCACTCTGGATCCTTTTATTGCCAATTTCTGCACTTTTCAAACTCCACAATATTCTTTTTCGAGACACAATCGGGCTGCTTATTGTAAGAATTTTAGGAATTTTCATCTGCTCAGAAATAGGATGCCAGAGTCCACGTGGATCTCATGGGACGTTAAAAACCTAGAATTTTTAGACTCTTTCGCTCAACCCACTAACAGCCTGGTTAGGACTGTGGATAGCTACATATGCAGAGAGATTTGTGTGTGTGTGTGTGTGTGTGTGTGTGTGTGTGTGTGTGTGTGTGTGAAACTGGAAGCTTTTTTTTTTACCGTGACCCCTTGCTCTTCCTTGAAGAGAGAACAAAAGATACATTCACTCTCCAGCTTCTTTGAATGCATCTGAGTTATTTTAAAAAATGCATCAGCTTCTCTGTTTGCAAAAGCAAGACAGAACTTCAATGGAAGTGGAACTGACTCAGGCTGGTAAAAAAGCTACATCGCTTTGGGGTATATGTTGCACTAAGCAGTGCAAGTGAGTGTGTATGTAAAGGAGAAAGAGAGAGAAAGTACACAAAGGATTATATACAGAAGTTATATAGGGTTACAATTTACGTGCGGTGAATTATGTTTTCTTTTCAGCTATTACTCATCCCAGGTTTATCATGATAGCGTTAAGTTTCCTCCAAGTTTTGTTCTGCTGGTTGGAGGAAGGACAAAATAATGGTATTGTAAGTCTAAAAAATAAACACCGTAAAGATAAGTCATTTCTCCCTATAAAAAAAAGCTCTCATCTTATGACCCTGCAGTTCCCTATTCGAAGTAGAGTCAGGGCCACTCCTCCCTATAAATATTTTTTTTAAAAAAATGAATAGAGAGAACATGACTGATGTTAGAGAGAGCAACATGCAACTGATGTGGAAAAACACCCTCCAATTTTGCGTCTCCATAAACCAAACTTAGAGAGAGGGGGAGGAGGGAGGGAGATGAAGAGATGGGGGAGGGAGGGGGAGAGAGAGGGAGGGAAGGAGGGAGGGGAGATGGGGAGAGAGAGGGAGAGAGAGAGGGAGGGAGGGGAGAGAGAGAGGGAGAGAGAGTGGGATGGAGGGGGGAGAGACAGCTGGAGAGAGGGAGAGAGGGAGGGAGGGAGGGAGGGACAGAGTGGAGAAGAGAGAGAGATGGGGAGAGAGAGAGAGAGAAAAAGAGAGATCGCAATTCAGATGCTTGGCAACCAGCTCACATTTTTGATGGCTCCAGTGTTTTCCAGTTGTTTGCAACCTTTGTATGTGGGATCCTTGGTGTTCTCTCGTGGTTTTCTTACAGATGTTTCATTATCAAGTTAGATATCATCACCAATGCCCTTGTATGTGATGGCTAGCCATCGAAAATGTATCCACCTCTGATCTAGGATGATGTTATCCATTCCATTATCAGATAGTGGTGAAGGTGTTGACGAAAGAGAGATGGCCAGATTCTTCTCCATTCTCAGCCATGAAAGCTTATTGGGGGACTTTCACTCAGTTTTCCCCCCACCCTCTTTTAGCCCGTCACACTTAACAAGATTGTTGTTAGGGGAAAAAGGAGGAGGGGACACTACACATGCCAAATTAAGCTCCTGGACAAAACAATGTGTGAGTGGATGCAGCCCCCCCAAAGATATCATTGGATGCAAATATATAATACGTATTTTTATTTGCAGGCACATTTTTTTAAAAGCTATACTTTTCAAAAATATTTTTTAATTATTTTAAATAAATAATTATTTGCATTATTATTTAAGAATGGTTTTTTCTGATGTTTGGAATGTACTCGAATAATTAGGTTAGAATATTTCCAGATTTTTATGATGTGATAAAAGTATAAGAGGCCTTAATTAAATCTGAAATATTTCATAGCCTTAATTTTAATTATTTTTTTTTAAAAAGGCATTTTCATCCCTGGAAAATTATTAAGGTCACAATCTGTCCTCGAGCTCCACTTTCCGTTATTCTTAACCAAGCAGTTTGTTATCCCATTTATCTCAAGAACAGCAGGCTGGGGGATTAAAAAGTGAGTCTAGATGAGTTCCACAGGATTAATACAGAATCTGAATGGAATTTCAGAAGATGGCCTGGGCTTTTTCGCTAGAGTACTGCTTCTGAACCCTAGCAACCTTAAGTGGACTTCAACTTTCAGAATTGAATGCTGGGAGTTGAAATCCACATATCTTAAAAATTGCTAAGGTTAAGAAATACTGTTCTAGAGATACTGGGACTACATCTCCCAGAATTCCCTAAAAAAACCACTAGGGAATTATGGGAACACAGCCCCAATATATCTGAAAGGCATCACTGTGGTCAGTACTGTGTGGCCTGTGACGATGAAGGTTACCCTGGAAATATTTCTAGTGTTTTTTCGGGGGCGGAACTCTCTTAATTTGCTCAGGATTTCTCTACAAATGAATTACTGTACTCCATCAGCAATGGGGCTCATCCCTTACCGACTAGGAACTGGAGCCATAGCTGAATCCTAAGCTGTCAGAAATGAGACATATTCAGAGGAAAACAGCGCTAAGGAGAGGTAAATAAATCCAAACAAAGCTCTTGAGAAACAGAGGGTGATTGCTCCTCTGGCTTTCTGAAACAAAGCGAGGCAGATCTTCATATTTGGACCACATGATACCAACTCCTCGGCAGCCATCACATGTGCGTGTGGAATGTGTGTAACAACTGAGCAGCACTGTGACCTTTCCCTGCAGCATAGGGGAGCAAGCAGCTGAAACATCTAAACAAATTTGTGGAGGTCTTTGTGAGATGATCTCTGGTTCACACTGAAGACATTTGCAATACTGCAAATGACGGGATTATGATGGGATGCTGCAGAGATGACGGGAGATGACGGGATGAGATGACGGGATGATGTCACCCCATGCATCTTGAGGGCCCCTAGGCTTATTTATTTCATTTATTTGTTGATTTAAATGGATTTATAGAATCATGAACTAGTTTGGTGTAACGGTAGAAGTGCTGGATTTCTAAGCAGGAGACCGTAAATTCTAGTCCATAGGGTCTCCAACCTTGAAAACTCTCAGACTTGTGGACTTCAACTCCCAGAATTCCTCAGCCAGCTTTGCTTTGCTTTGCTGGCTGAGGAACTCTGGGAGTTGTCTACAAGTCTTAAAGCTGCCAAGGTTGGAGAGCCCTGTTCTAGTCCTTCCTTAAGCAGACGGATTTCTTTGGGCCATTCCCTCTCTTTCAAACCAATTTATTTTACAAAGGAATTATTGTGGGGAAAATAGGAGGTTGGAGCATGAGATACTGTATGTATGCTGCCTTAAGTTGAAGATGGGGCAAAAATTTTTTTTAAAAAAAACTGCCCTGCTAACGTGTGACTAAAGGCAGCATTACACAAATAAAAAGGAGAAACAGCAATAAGAAAATATAATAAAACAGATTACCCCAGAGGCAATTTCAAAGAACCTCGAAGAATTTTTAAAAAGTTCAAGATTGGCAATTTGAAGTAGAAGAAAACTTGGTTTGGTTAATCTTGTGCTCTGATCTTAGCTCTCACAGAAGGGGAGTCGAGTGAAAATGGATGCAAAAAAATTCCATCAAATTCTAGATCTAGACCATCATGTTTTACTAGCGTGCTTTCGTTAGAACTGCCCTGTTGTTGGTGAACTACAACTCCCAACAGCCTCAACAGAAAGGCTGATGGTGAGGGAATACTGTTTTGTTATTGTTGTTGTTTTTAATTTGGTTGTTGTTTTTAATCATGAGCCAAAGATACCTCTCTTTGCTTTAAGAATGGCCTTTTAAAAATCCATGCATGTCGGTCGGTAGTGAAATAAGAATGAGTATTTTGAAGTGGAATTCCTCTATGCAACTGTAATGTTCAGAATTATTAAGCTGTCATTGGCAATTAGTCATGAAATTGCAGAATGAGATTTGGATTTCTCAGTGAGTGACAATTCCATCGACCATTTTTGTTTATGTGATGGTGATTTTAACACTTTTATTGAGGACTTTTCCAAAGTTTAACTCCTCAAATGTTTTAAGTGAATTTTTTTGGAGTCTGAGTTGTGCCCCATTTTCAGCTTGGCAGAGTTCACTGTTTTCCCTCACCATGCCTGCCTGCCTGCCTGCCTGCCTTTCCACCACCCCCTCCCGCCCCCTCAAATCAATAGTGTAACCTGATATGTACCAGGACAAGTCCATGCAGTTTTCCTGGAAAGATTTTGGAAGTGGCTTGCCCTTCCCTTTTCCTAGGACTGAGAGAGAATGATGGGCCCAGCGGGCTTTGTGCCTAAGGAAGGATTAGAACTTACCATCTCCTGATTTCTAGCCTGATGCCTTAAACCACCAAACTGGCTCTCTGCCTCCTTCCTTAACATTCTTAAGCAAATCAATGCTTTCCCTCTTTCTCATACTGTAATTATAAAAATCTTTATTCATTGTGCCATGAGCAGGATGGAACTAAGTTAGGGAAAATGCAGAATTCCCAGCCAGCAGCTATGTGGAGCAGTAACCCTCAAATGTTGCATGGTAGTCTGATAGAAGGACAGAAGTGCAGCAGTTAAGTATGTGGAATGAAACTGACATGTAAAAAGAAAACACATATTATGCGTTTGTGTTATGTATGTCTGTGTTGGGTTGGGTTGTTGTAGTAAAATCAATAAAAAACTTTTAAATAAAAAAAATTAGAGAAATAAAAGAAAAGGAAGAAACAAAATACTATCAAGTATAGACCAAGTGGTACGATTGGTTAAAGCAGGAGTCTCCAACCTTGGTCCCTTTAAGACTTGTGGACTTCAACTCCCAGAGTCCCTCAGCCAGTCCACAAGTCTTAAAGGGACCAAGGTTGGAGACCCCTGGGTTAGAGAATAGGAAAAGTAAATATGAATAAATGATGGAGAAGAGAAGATAACAAATCTGTAAAATATTGTAAAGGAATAATGCTAGATATAAAGGGACGATAAAGATAATAAAAGAAAGGAAAAAGGGGGAATATATAAAGCAGAAAGTATGTGGAACGAAACTGACATGTAAAAAGAAAACACATTATGTGTTTGTGTTATGTATGTTTGTGTTGGGTTGGGTTGTTGTAGTAAAATCAATAAAAAACTTTTAAATAAAAAAAGAAGGACAGAGGTTGCGTCAGTCTGTGCTGACAGGCAAAGGGAAGCCAACCCGCAAGCACCAAGATGCTGAACTTTATTACTAAGGAAGAAAGGAGGAAAAATGTTTCCTTCCAAAGCAGCAGGTTTCGTTCTGGCCGAATCTGTGGAAAATACTGGAAACCAGAGGCCTTATCTCTGGCAAACCTGAGCAAGACTCCTTGACTTTGGAACTGATGGTGAAGACATTCTTTCTCAGTCTGGACGTAAGAGCTTCTTCCTTTTTCTTCCATTCTGAGTTAATTTTGTCTAGAGGGAGACGAGAATTGAATGCTGCTCTTCAATCTAGTCTTTGGCTATTCTGAGGAAGAATTTTGAGAGTTGCAGTTCTAACAGTGTACAAAAACTATTCTAGCAGGCCTTTGTTTCTGAAATGGTTATGGTTCTTCACTTCCCTTTATTCCATCCCCTTTCTTAAAACTCAGTCAGAAAATTATTCCCCATCCCTATATATCAGGGGTCTCCAACCTTGGTCCCTTTAAAACTTGTGGACTTCAACTCCCAGAGTCCCTCAGCCAGCAAAGCTTTTTAAAAAGTAGCAAGAGACTGACATATATGACACATAGCCGTGGTGTCACTCCTTTTTGGGTTCGGAGACATTATTCATGGAACAGAAAAGCAGAAGTTCCGAGCAAAATAAATTGGGGGCAGAAGATGAGAGAATACAGGATGACCTCTAACTAAATCAGTTTATACCAACAGCATTCATCATGCCATTCCTTGCATTTCTGTCTTTGCAGATTGTCCATACTTCCACCACATGTGTGTTTATGCATTCATACATTGCCTTTGCTCTTTGAACATTTCTTCTTCTATTGACTATCTTATTAATTCCACCCAGCCTACATTCCCTTAACAGAACAGAATAATAGATTTGGAAGGGGCTAGGAGGTCTTCTAATCCTAAGCGGAGGGTTCTCTGCTTAAACAGGAAACCATATACCATTTCAGACAAATTGTTGCTCAATTTCTTCTTTAAAATCTCCAGTGTTATAGCACCCACAACTTCTGGAGGCAAGTTGCTCCAGTGATTAATTGTTCTAACTGTCAGAAAATTTCTCCTTAATTCTAAGTTGCTTCTCTCCTTCATTGATTTTCCATCCATTGCTTCTTGTCTTCCCTTTTCTTTGTAGCAGCCCCTGAGATATTGGAACACTGTTTTCATGTCATCTCTAGTACTTCTTTTTATTAAACTAGAGAAGCCCCATTCCTGCAATTCAAAACGTACCAAGGAGAGATTCAACCTAAAAATGAGGAGGAACTTTCTGACAGTGAGAACAATCAACCAATGGAACATTTTGCCTTCAGAAGTTGTGGGAGCTTCATCACTTGAGACTTTCAAGAAAAGATTAGACTGCCATTTGTCAGAAATAGTGTAGGGTCTCTTGGTTGAGCGGGGGGTTGGACTAGATGACCTATAAGGTCCCTTCCAGTTGTGTTAATCTGTTAAATCTGTTAAATCTTTATATATTTTAGTCTCCTAATCATCTTTGTTGCTCTTTTCTGCTTATTCCAGTATTTCCTTTTTCCTTCAATTAGTACCATTCAAACCTCATTCTCTCCATATGACAAAAGTGCTTCACTTCTGCTATACGGATCACTTACTTTTTACATTTAATCTACTTTCATTCATCATCCATTCATTCTTGACTGTATCGCTTCTGTTGCTCTGATAACTGCTTTGTCATCCTCTTAAGGTATTTGATTGACCATTGTGCATAAATAAATCTGCTGCCTGATCCAATAAGGATCATTGTATCCTGATTCAGTCTGCCTGAGATGAGGTGTGGGTAGAGATGCCCGGGCACGATAGAGACAAAGAAGACATACTTGAACAAGTGATGCAATATAATTTCTAAAACTCTATTAATTGAACAGATAAAATACATCTTGTCTATTTCTGTTACAAAAAAATTAGCCATTTGGAATCTTTGCTAGATATGAGCACACAGCTGTTCCCAAAGGAAACTTCTCTTAAGAGTTATGTACAGCAGGAAACCAGAACAGACAGGTGAAAAAACAGGTGTCCTCGAATAGCCCACACACATCGGTAGGTAAATAACACAGAAACATATTGGTGGGATGAATCAATTGATAACCAAGTGAAGAGAAACCAAAATGAAACAAGAAATCTTCTGACCCAGCTCTGATCGTTAAGGAGAGGTAACAAGCCAAAGAGTTAGACAACTGCCAGACATGACTCAAGAGCTACTATTAACAGTCCTAAGGCTCTGCCCTCAATTACAGCAAACGGAAGATACTTAGGTAGCCCAGCAGAGCAATTTGATGCAAATCATTTCCTTCCCCGTACAAGTTACGTATTTTTTTAAAAATAGAAAAGACCAGAGTCTTCCCAGCAGACATCAGTTCCAGAAATCTCTTCTCGTTTCATGAAATTTCCCAAGAGTCAGTGCTTAAAATGCTACATGATGATTATAATCGTGTAAACGGTAAGTGTTACTGTGGGTCACAAACTGCTCCATTAGTGATGAATGCCCTTTCAAAGCAAAATGTTTCTGTTTTTATTAGAAGCTTAAATATATACCTTCAGTGTAGAAAATGGGGGGGGGGAGAGATGAAAAAAAGCCTAACCACCTTCTTTTGAAGGGTTTTTTGTTTGTTTTTTGGCACTAGCAATGACTCAGATTATACAAACAATTCTATTTGTCAAATATGGAAGGAAATAAAAAGTCAATAATTGAATGGTTCTCCCTCATAGATTCTCCAGATAAAATTGCCAGATCCCTGTTTAGCAGAAAGAAAAGCTGAGGACTGATTTACCCAAAAAGGTGTCTGGACTTCAACTACCCAACATTGTGAAGAGCGATCCTCCTTTCTGCTGAAGTATGTAATCATAATCACAATTGTAGCAGCCCCTCTATTCTTGCTACCGTTTACCAGTGTAAGTGCAATGGCTTCTCTAAGAGTTGTACCATATTTTGGGGGGCGCATAGTTGGTTTTAAGTGGCCATATTCCAAAAAGCAGTTGGTGGGACCAGAACATTGATTTGATTTAATTTGCCTTTAGATTTAATTAACATCAATTATGGTTAATATGAGTGCTTTCCAGTGCTTTTATCATTTTTCTTCTGTCATGATAAGCATTTCAATTTGAAAACATATTTTAGAAGGGCTTGGAAGAAATACCCTAGGATTTCATTACACCCAAATATGTAGTCATATTTCTACATATGACTTAGGCCAGGGGTCTTCAACCTTGGTCCCTTTAAGACTTGTGGACTTCAACTCCCAGAACTCTGGGAGTTGAAGTCCACAAGTCTTAAAGGGACCAAGGTTGGAGACCCCTAACTTAGGCGGTGTGTGTTTTGCTATAGATATTTACCCTCCCTCTCTGCACCTACGGAATTATAAAATACAAAATTCTCTAGAAAGAGGAAATGAAAGATAAATCCGATTAGTTTGTAGTTTAGAAATACCTCTAGAGCTGACAGACATCCTTTAGTTAAGGGAAGCATTTCCTTGCAAGCTTGCATTACTTAATCATTTTTTTTTTTTAAATTTCAGGCACTGTTGTTCTAGAACAACAGTTTTAAACCTGGTGCTCTCCAGATATGTTGAATTTCAATTACCATAATTTAGTCCATGGGTGTCAAACTCGCAGCGTCACCTTGCTGTCAGGTGACGTTTTTCCCATTCGCAGAGCTGGGGTAGGCACAGCCTGCGCGTGGCGCATCCAGCCCATGGGCCGCCAATTTGACACCCCTGAAGTCTTTGGCTATTCTGAGGAAGAATTCTGGGAGTTGTAGTTCTAATAGCGTACAAAAATTATTCTGGCACATCTTTGTTTCTGAAATGATCATGGAAACTTTCAAATAAGGCTAAGAAGGATGGATATCTAATGCAGGAGAAGGTGACTTGATTTAGAGATCCTAATCCAGTACAAGTCTAATTGCATTGTGGTTTCTTTTTTTTTTTTTCATTGCAATTGAAAGAACTCTGTGTGTGCTGCTTTATGGTCAGTGTGTTTTACTATTTTACTTTATGGAAGTATCCTTCATTGACCTCGATTCATTAGGGTTTCATGAATATATACAACTCTACCTAGGGCATTTTTCAAGTCATCCATTGCGGATCTCTCTCTCTCTCTCTCTTAAAATAGAGAAGCTAAAAAGAACAGAGGAGTTAACAATGCTTTCTTTGGAAGCAACATTTCCAGCTCTAACCTATAGCCAGAAACTTCTTTTACCAAGAGAAATACCACAATCTTTGCCTGTGAATTGCTCTGGCTGATATAATCACACTTGAAATTCACCTCAAAGTTATTGTCTCTCCAACAGTACAAGCTTGAGTTTAGATTGTGGTGTTTATAGATGAGCTTTTTATTGTGCATGATTTTTTTGTTGTTGTGCAATTGCTCTGCCTTATTCAACAATTTTACAATGGTCCAGAGGACGTTTCTTTCTCTCTGTCTTCCCACCCATTGCTTCATCTTTTTTCCTTGCAGAGAAGTTCAGAAAAAAATGCAAAGTAGCTGCTCAGTGCCCAACGATTAATAAGCACCATATCCTTCTCTCTGAAAACACACTGAGTGCAGAGGTACTTAGAACAGCACTGAAATAAACCCCTTAGTCTACCTAAACCTGACTTTTAAAAGGGCTCCTTGATTAATAAACTTCAACTAAATCATTTTGCAGAGGAAAGCATGCAACTAAGAACCTCGGTATTAAACAGATTTATTTTACTGCTAAGCAGTAAACATGCTTTGAATCCTGATGGTAATGGAAAATATCTGTGTGCTATTATACTTGTCCTGAAATAAATTGGTATCTATTTGTAGGGTAGTTCTAAAATTTTAGATTGGAATCTAAAAACCCTTGTCCTCTTAAGACATATGTTAAGCTTAATGGGAAATAATGTTTGGCTGACTTGACCAACAGAAATGACTAGCTTCAGAACTGTTTAGTAAATGATGAGATACATTCACATATATGACAAAGCCGGATTTCTTTAGGAAAGGTCAATAGAGAAAATCACAAAAGAATCTATTCAAAGTGCATTTCAAAATTTTAAATGATGTTTGAACGTAACTAATGCAAAGAAGAAAAAGCTAATCATTTAAAATGGAATCCCAAGTGTCATTTTAGTATCTTTGGCTTCCCCGTGCAATCTCTTTTACAGGGCCATTGATTTTTAGGGGAAAACCATAGAGCAGAAGTCTTCAAACTTGGCCGCTTTAAGACTTGTCGATTTCAACTCCCAGCTATGCTGGCTGGAGAATTCTGGGAGTTGAAGTCCACAAGTCTTAAAGCTGTCAAGTTTGAAGACCTCTGCCATAGAGATACAAGTTCATTGATATGGGATGCAGTGAGAGAAGGGTGGGGAAAGGGAAATTAAATGAGCATTCTATTCTTGGCTCTCCAAGAACCCTGAAAAGGTTTTGCATGACAGATCCC
The DNA here is from genome assembly GCF_028640845.1 of Ahaetulla prasina. NCBI lineage: Eukaryota > Metazoa > Chordata > Lepidosauria > Squamata > Colubridae > Ahaetulla > Ahaetulla prasina. The sequence continues at coordinate 82,660,735 of NC_080545.1, read as the reverse complement.
TAGGTAAGAAATCTAACTTGAAATGGTCCAAGATTTCAAGAAACCGATATAAAATGCCTAGTTACAACTGGAGGCAATCAGTTAGAATGCAGTATTGCAGGCTAACTCTCTGCTCACTGCCAGCCGTTCGATCCTGACCAGCTCAAGACTTACTCAGCCTTCCATCCTTCCATGATCAGTAAAATGAGGAGCCAGATTGTTGGGAGCAATATTTTTGTGACTCCGGCCCTCGAGCCTGTTCCCATGGAGGAGAATGACTCGGAAAGTATGCTGACATTATAAACCACCCAGTGTGTGCTGTAAAACACAATGGGGCGGTATAGAAGTCTAAGTGCTATTGCTATTGCTATCGGTCCTAGTTCATTTGATGACCACAAAATGCTTAACTAGGATATAACCATTCCACATGATTCCAGAAAAAAAAAAGCTCTGTTAAATTCAGAGAGGCCTACGCCCCAGTAACTGGGTACAAATATGAAAAATTAAAGCAGTATGAATTCCACATTCCTGCAGCTGAAGTTTATGAGCCCTTACATTAATGATTCAGTCCCCCAGAGTGGAAGAATTGATACGATCCATTGGGAGAGAATTAAAAGGATGTGAGAGCAAAGATACAGATGCCACCCCCGTCTCCATAGTCAGGGGTATCCTGCAAATTTGTTTGCAAGAGACTATCTTTCTCTGGCATTAAGTGATGGAAGCAGAATAAGTCTTTACACGGTTTTCCAAAAGAGACCCCCTCCCCAAAGACACTCATTATTTTCTTTCCTGCTATTCTTCTGGAACCAAATTAGAGTCAACCACCAGAAGTGATTAACATTGCCAGTCACCTTGTGGTGAGATGGGCAGCAAATGTATTAAATAAATAAATAAATATATAAATAAATATTGCCACAAAACAATGAAGAACCTGCCCTGTCATAGCTCTTCCTTACACATTCTCCCACCCCAAATCTCTGCTGTGTGATCCAACTGCAGTCCCAAGGGTGCCTGGCTTAGTTCTTGCACCCCAAACACAGCCAGGTTGATTCAAGGGGATCCATGAACACTGAAGAGTGTTCCCAACATTTTGCTTTGCTACCCATTCTGGTAACACTAAATTTTATCTGACGATAAGGAGAGGTTTAGCTAACCTTATAAAATTAGGTGCTCATGTACCGTACATCCCTGTCTAATGTCTTCCTGGATCTCTTATGAAAACAGTCCTTCCAAAATGCAATAATAACTGTGCGAAGATTTGAAAGAATAGGAATCAATCCGCTTAGGGGTGGGAATGGCACAGCAATTCTTGCCCCCAGCATAATTTTAACTCACATTATTTGGAAACTGAATGCAAAGCTCTCTAACTGCAAGCAACTTTTCCACTTCAGTTACGCTTCTTAAATAGCGAAGAGATGCTATTAAGACTCAAGTTAAGCCAGTGTTGTTTTTAATGGCGTTATTTGAGCCAAAGACACAATGCTTCACGACATTGGGATGCTTCACAATGTAACAGTAGCAGCAGTAGATGTAGAATGATTTCAGATGAAGGAACAGCTCGCCTCCAGAAATTGTGGGCGCTCATCACTGGATTTTTTTAAAGAAGAATATAGATAGTATATCTTATCTGAGGTGGTATAGGTTCTCCTGCTTCAACAGGGGGCTGGACTAGAAGATCCTAAGATCCCTTCCAAATCATTCTATTCTAAATAGAATAGGAAAATAACGTACCCACTCAATATATATATATATAATCTCAGTTTTTCAAAGTTTTATTAAATCCTGCCTAAAATCTTTGGATTGTGGCAAAAAAAAAATAACTATGGATGAATAAACAAATGAATACTGATTTAAGTGTGCTCAGAAGCCTTTATTGAAACTAGGAGGAAATGTAGATAGCTTTTGACTTTTGCAAATATTTCCCACCGATTTTTTTTTTATCTCCTCCTCTCTGATCTCAAAAATTTATAAATTTGGGAAACTACAGGCAGGGGACGTATAAACTTAATCAAGAGAAGTGGGGAGAATTGAAGTGTAGCACACAAGAACGCATCTTTCTAAAATGAAGATTCTCTTGGTGAGCCTGAGTTCTCATCTGAAGATTTTCCCAAAATATCAAGGCCATTTGCTTAACCCTGTTAATTACTAACTTCATCAAAATGGCACAGGCTGGGTTTGGAGAGCAGAAACTCAGATCTGGTCTTAGCATTCTTGACCCTCCAAACTTTTCATTTTCGAAGTGATGCAAAACAGAATGGTGTGTGTGTGTGTGTGTGTTTGTGTGTGTGGAGTGGAGGGAAACTTTTCAGCTAAAAGTCCTTATGTTGAATATTTTCACATCACCCCAAATCTATTATTAATCACCTTGATCTCTTACTTGTCTAAGAATTCCACATTCGCTTAAATATTTAATTGAAAAAGCAATCATGTCATCAAGTCCACTAATGTTTTTCTTCCACTTTGTGTCATGTGTCAAGTGCAATCTAATTTATTTATTTAAACACCTCCTTTCCCTCCCCCCTTGCAAATAACTTACTGTGTGGAAATAATAAAATCCTTGTCTCCTAAGGAGCTTTTCGTACTACCAAGTTACAGTGTTTTCCATCCATCCTGGCTAGCAGGAAATGTGTTGTCCCCATTGTTGATCTCTTCCTTGTTTCTGTTCTCAATCAGTACAAGACTTCACTTCAAGGTCATAAGTGACGAAATCCAGCCCTCCAAGAAACCTAGTTTCTAATGATCAAAAGGGTAAATTGACTGAATGGAAGAGGGAACAACAAGAAAACCACAAAGCTCAGCAGATGGCAAATGGGATTGATTTTTTTAAAAATAAAACCAGCCATGAATGGGATTTCATTCATAATGCAACCAGTGATGTCATATGGGCAGTCATTTTAAACAGATTGTAAAAATATAATGAGACATGCTATAAACTCTAATTGGATTTGAATTTGTCTCAAATTAATTATATTTGAACTTTGGGAGCAATTGGGAAAAGGTATATTTGGACATGCACAAAATCCATCAAAACAGATCTGAATCCTTCCGGATTAAGACGTTGAAATTGTATAATTGACTTAAATTGAATCTTCAAGTCAAATATTTGTTTTTGCATGATTTGCTTTATCTCTAAGGTTTTCCAGATTTGACCACAATCCTAGAAAAACAAATGCCAATCCACAGTGACAGAATTACTGTAACAGAAATGCTATTAGCAACCACTTGAGGTAGACTATACTTCCCGATGGACAAATGTCTATGGAGAGTCTCATTCATCCAGGTCATGGTTGTCCCAAAGGTACTTTTTCAAAAAGGCAATTGGACTTTCTACTCCCTCTGGACTCCCTTTGGGACTTCCAGAGGGAGTAGTCATAGTGCTCTCAATTAGAAGAGATTGTGTGATTTCTCTTGCATTACCACAAGAAATCATGGAAAACACAAAGGGTGTAAAATTGAAAAGGACTCTTGGACCCATTTATGAACAAAGCAGAACAATTGCACAATAAAAATCCTGACTGCATGGATCTGCAAGCTCTTATTGAGCTTAACCAAGCTCTTACAGTACTGATACTTCCATACCACAGCAGGCCCTGGGCTTATCAGCATAAGATAATTCAGTGTTTGGTTCAACATCAGTGCACGTTTTTGTTTCTGTCTCATGTGGAAAGAAGAAAACCGACTGTTTTTCCTTGTATCCATTTCTTTATAAGCAAACAAACAAGTCAAAGATTTAATTTTTTCCCCTTCCAAACACCAAAGACGATCTTCTTAGGTCTCATAGGGAGATGAAGTGGCCAAGAACAAAGTTCTTAATTGATGCTGCTGCTCCCTTATACTTTTTCTAAAAAATATGGTAATGGCCTCATTTAATATCATTATGCAGATCAGCATCACTGATGGAGCTTAAAAAGCTTTCATATCTTTCTGGAGCGTCCCACACAGCTTGCCATAACCAACCTGACCTTATGGGCTCTACTTACATGGCTGGCTAACTGTGACCATGTCCTCTTCATTCATCTCAACATATCCAATTTGTTATGCGTTCAGAAAAGCAAGGCAAATAGTTTGAATGATGAGGTGCTAACTAACATCCCTCTTTTCTCTATCACCTCCACAAAGGCTTCATTTCTTTCTGTTGCAAATATTAAGGCAGGTGAAGCTGATTAATCTAAATCAAGCATACCAGAAGCATCTGGAATATGAACCAAACATTTCCCCTCCTTACGTAAACCTAGGCATTTTTTAATCAGGACAATGCCCTAAACCAGTGTTTCTCAACCTGGGCAACTTGAAGATGGATGGACCTCAGGATGAATTCCCCAGGAAGCTTGTTGGTTGGAGAATTCTGGGAGCTGAAGTCCACCCATCTTCAATTGCCAAGGTTGAGAAACACTGCCCTAAATACATATCTGACAGCTCAGAATGCAAGATGGACACAAAAGGGAATGTTCTGAATATAAGGGAAACCCTAAAACAGGTCTCCCTAGTATGACATCCAAGGCAATCAACGTGTTAAAAATCTGACAGGTTTTCCAGCCTTGTACACTTAAAAAATAAAATAAAAAGGGAAATCGGCATGTTATAAAGAATCAAACTCTAAACTCAATCGTTATTTCCAACAGTATCTTTGTGGCACAAATAGCGTTCTGTTAAAAATCCAAAGGATAGGCAACTGATGCTAAATGCTTAGGTTGAAAAACTGAAAATTGGCAAAGGAAAGCAAGGATAATAGCCAATATCTGATAGTAGGGGAGCTAGTGGGAATTCTATAAATTAGCATTTTTTAACTGACCGTTGTTCTCCTGGGATTCAGTTTGTGGGTGGAGAGCTCTAAAATCAATTGTCTCCTACAGCATGGACAATGATTTAGTTATTAATTATGTGAAAACAAAAAATATGGCCTTTTCAAAGAAACTTTCTAGACATAGTCATAGGTAGCAATTAAATGGGAATGATAATGAACAAGTTCAGACCTTCAAATACCTCAGAATTGTTTTTTATGCAACCAGTTCATGGAGGTCCACAGATTCAGCCACTAAAAGGTCAAAAGTGAAGCTGCCTTATTAAGATTTTTTTTTCTCACACCATAGGAGGTAATTCTATACCTGGTGGACTAGTATCACAACTGTCCCACAGCTGATAGAAGAGAATATTTATAGCTCAAGGCTGAACTGTGAGATGTTTTGTGCTCTCTGAGCTCAGTTGTTTTCTTGCAGATATCTCATTACCAAAGTAGGTAACATCATCACTTACCTAATGGAAAATGTCTAACAACCAAGCTCAGAGGCTCCCAAAGCCCCACTGTCCTACAACTTCCAAATATATGCATATAAGAACCTAGAACCTTTAGAACAATTAATCTTCCTAAGGAACCTGATTTGATTTCCTGGTTGTGTTCCTAACACAACCCTTTAGACTGAAGCTGACATGGTTCCACTTAACACGTATGCCTGGTAGTTACTGGTTCAAAATAACTTTCAGCCCAGTTTGTCTGGCTTCTTTGACTTTCAAGACAAATTCCAGACTTCTTGGCAAAAATTACTTGGTGCCACCCTAATCCATTGTGGATTTTTCTCCAGTGCATTAATTCCAGTGGGCCAAAGCATCTTTCAAGCTATGTGCCAGATACATGGCCCTGTAAAACAATTTTAGCCAGGCTCCATCATATGATTAATTCGGTGAACCCACAAAAAAGTGTTGCTCCTGCATTTTACATTGTCCCTCAAAACACCAGAAGAGTATTTACTCGCTCCCCTCCATTCTCTTGAAGGAAGGTTCTATATTATCTTTAACGTATCGAAAGAGCTGTGGCTTCATTCTTGTGGAGAGTGGGAAATTGAAACTGTGGGACATGTATTGCCTTTTTTTTATAGACATCTATGAGAAATGTATATTTCTCCATTTATAACACAATACCTGGGCGGGCCAGTGGTTGATTACCTCAGTCTCTCACTAGCTGACCATATAGCAAGAATTTCAGACAATGCAGTCCAGTTTTGTGTCAGAGCTACGATCGAACATAAACATCTCCTCCAAGTGAGGTAATTGATGCTAAGCCTTAACTAGACTTCCATAACTCAATATATGCCTTTTTTGGGTCTTTCCTTCTTTTCCCCCTCCCCTTTCCCCATTTTTCCTTTTTTTCCTTTTAAATATAAGCATATCACTTTATGTTTTATTTTGCCATTTCTTTGTTATTGTTGCTTGGAGCATAATAGTGTTAATCCCAACTAATCCTAGCAGAGCTTCAGCAGGTATCAGACTTAATATAAATTAGCATAGCTCTACATTCTCATAATGTTTTATGGTATCATTTATGGCCCTTTATAATTATCTGTCCTAGTTATTTATAGAATTTAGATTATTCATTGTAAAATTGTAAATTTATAGGATTCTTTTGAGTTTTAATACCTCTGCTCAGTAATTTTACCAAAATAATTTTATCTTTGCCTTATTTTATTCTATCAAGATGACTTTATTTAGTGTAATTGTTATGTTATTGGTTCTGTGCTGGTGTACGAAGTAAAATTGATGGATTGATTTGAAATTCCTTCCATCGGCTTTTTTTTTTAGAACATCCACCACATGTTTTCAACATTTCACTTCCATCCATCAACTTAAAAAATGCAATCTTTAGCTTATATTATAACTTGAGGTGCATTTTCTTACCATACACCAGGGGTAGAAAACGATGGCCCTTTTGTGGCTTGTAGGCTTCAATTCCAAGAATTCCTGAGACATCCATGCTGGCTCAGGATTTCTGGGAGTTGAAGTCCACAAGTCATAAAGAGGATATCATTTCCCACCCCTGCCTTACATGAAGAAAGCATAAATCTTGACTTGGGGGTTAAAGCAGGGTGCTTCTAAAGCTGAAATTACCTCCTTCTTTCAGAATTTAATCACTTCTTAAAAACCTGGAACAGACTGAAAATCAGGGTATAAAATAATTCAATAAAAATCTGAAGAGCCTTTCATATTGTCCAATACTTTCAGAAAGTGGTTATGCCTCTATCTTTTCCTCCAATTTCCCCCAACAGGTGAGGCATGATCCACCCACATTCAGCTATAAAGGTGTGTATTTACAGAGCTCTCTCGTTACAATGGAGACTTTTTTTCTTGTCCAAAAATGAGTCTGGATTTTGTGTTTAGCAGCAGGGTGGGGTGGAAGAAGGAGCGTCCTCCATCTTCTGCTTCCTCTTCCATTCCGCTTGCGAAGACAGTGTGAAGAAGAAAGCACGGTGAACGGCACAGATTTTCAGCTCCAACTTAGCAAGCTGCGGTGATGAGGCAACAGCGTTGGTAACGGCAGCTACAGTTCTTCAAACCTCAACAAAATGGGCTATGAAAGTCAATATCATCACCACCACCCCCGCCCAAATAGATAGGTCTGTTTTGGTCAGAAACATATGAAATTCAGTATTGGTGAGAAAAGGTCCTATCTGAAAAGGTAAGGAGTGGGAGACGGGAGGGCAAGTGAAAGCAGAAGAAAGAGGAAGGCAATGAACCTCTCAGAAGTAGGATGGAGTGCAGAGAGGACAGAAAAGGTATGAGTTTGAAGCAGAATGCAGAAGAGGCTACAAAGGAAAAAAAATCTTCTGAAGTTCTCACAGGGCTCCTTCAAAATAGAATCAGTTTAGAAGAGGTAATAAAGAACTAAAGATTTTGTGTGTTTTTATCACAATCTATACTCCTCCTCCTCCTCCTTCCATTCTTCTTCTTCTTCTTCTTCTTCTTCTTCTTCTTCTTCTTCTTCTTCTTCTTCTTCTTCTTCTTCTTCTTCTTCTTCTTCTTCTTCTTTTCTTCTTTTCTCCCCACATACACTCTCTCTCATTTTACTAAAAAATAAATTACAAACTAGATATTTTCTGAAGACAGAAAAAGAGTCCCAGGCTAGGTCTGTGCTGTTTGGCTACTGCTGGTAGGGACTGCTACACTAGACTGCGTGAGCCACTGGAGCATCTGCGTCTGTGAAGCAAGGAGCTGGGGGGGCAGGTCTGGTGCGGGTGGTTGTAGGGTGGTGGCGGAGGTGGAAGTGGGGGCTGATGAATGGTTTTCACCGGGGTCCCTTGGAGCCCGCTGCCTCGACAGTGCAAGGGTGTAGAGTTGCAGGAATCGGAGGACACGTAGCGCGTCAAAGTCTGGTTGAGGGCCGGCTCCATTCGAGCGAGGCAAGGCTTGTCCAAGACTATAACTTTGACAATCTGCTGACACTGTACAAGGGTCCCCGCTGAGGCAGGGTAAGAGGGTGCCAATGCTGCCTCCAGCCTTTCCCGTGCCACATTAGGATGTGTGCTGGGCTCCACTCCACTCTCGAGCCCCGGGAGAGAGTTGTGCTGGTACGTTTGAAGCCTGTTGTGAATTGACACCTAGTTTAGAAACAGTCAGAGAAGCATTAAATGTTACAAGACTTTTTCCCAGCTGCGTCTGCAGGCTGCCCTTCACCCACCCCACCGCCAGGTTTTTTCCTCCAAAAGCCACAGCCCAGCTTAAGCGTTGCTCCAAAATCTCCCACCCCACCCCTCCTTTGACCTCTTGCTCCCCCCCTGGTCCCGCAGGCACACCTTCCCCAGCTTCCTTCTTGAGCCTCATAACAGCAAAGGCAATAATGCTACATCCACAGACAGCACAACCTCAACCATCCAGGTGGAATCAATACAAGTGGCACCCAGAACAAGTGGGATGAAAAGCGTAAGCTTGACGTAATATACGCTGAAGGCATGAGCCCACCGCCTCTCATGCTATCAAAAAACATCTTGTTACTCAGAGTTTTAAATGTTCGCTTAGTTGTTGTTGTTTTTTAATGTCCCTATTTGTCTTTTGCTTGGAAGAAAGGCAACTGGGGAATAAAGTCTTTCCAAATTCTGCTTAATGCAGGCATATTTTCAGATAAGCTGTGCTTTATGACTGGAGTGCTCAGAAACTCTTACATCATCTTGCAGTCCATAGGCTAACAAGGCAGAAAGAAGAAAAGATAATTGAGGTTGTACATCTTTGTGGGGGGGAGGCGGGGGGAGCGGGCGGGAGATGAGATTTGCTGACATTCAAGGAAAGACTTGAGCTCTTCCTAGCTCGTGTCTTTCTGAGCAGGAAAGTGGCACACATGACTCACTACTCTGTTTACAAAAGGAGAAAATTAAAAAGGGAAGGGGGGGGGACAAAACAAAACCCAAGCACAAATCCGGCATCTTTCAGCAAACTTGCAGCTCGCTCTGATCCACTCAATGGTTGGCAAGTGAAAGGAAATGAATTTTTTTTAATCTGCCCCCAAAAGGAAAAGGAAAAGGAAAAGAAAAGAAAAAAGATATCCATCCAGTTTGTACAATGATTTAAAAGAAAAGAAATCTGATGAAATGGCAGCAGATCAGGTAAATCTCAGAGAAAATGGAGATGCTTGTTCCTGCTGAGGAGGGAAGGGGAGGAAGAAGGCTTGAAGTGTCTTCAGTGAGAACCCCAAAGAATTCCTCAAGTTCCGTTTATGAACGGCAACTAAGATGGACTGGAGTTCCCTACGGAAAGGAATCTAGGGAGCCTATAGATAAAAGTGAAGAGAAAGAGTTTCAAAGAAGCACAGCTACCCAGTAGACTTGGGAAAGTAAGGGTCAACAAGGAGTTGGAGAAGGAGGTCCCTTTTGTGGAGGAGCAGTGGCAGATTCGGTGCCCTATCTGCCTAATTCTGGAATTCCAACCAGGATAAAACTTTATGAACAGCTTCCTTGGGATCCTGAAGTGAAGATCTCTCCACGAAGAGGTGTCTGTTTTGACTCAAAAATGGAGATGCCTGTTCCTGTAGGGCGTTAGCAGCCATGCTGCCAGAGTAATGAGTTAGTTTTTTATGAAGCACATTATGAGGAGCATGGCCAGAGCAACAAGTATGCCCAGAGGGGCTTTTTTCTCAAAGGCTAACAGAAGCTGAAGCTGAAGGGCACAACTTGGATAATAAGGCCCAAACCAAATAATTATAAGGTGATGGAGCTTGGTGTCCATTAAGAGGTTGGTGGATAAATGTATTCCCTTCCCTTAGAGGTAGTCGTGGCATCTCCAGAGAGAAGGAGATGCTGCTGAATGAGTCTTAGGAGAGTTTTCCTGGTGAATGGGAGTCCTTGGAAAGGCTCTTACTGTGGAGATCTGTTTCCATATATGGAAAAACAATAGCATATTGCCCAGCAATCCCTCCCAGGTTGGGGATAAAGTAAAGGTAAAGGTTCCCCTCACACATATGTGCTAGTTGTTCCCGACTCTAGTGCTCATCTCTGTTTCAAAGCCGAAGAGCCAGCGCTGTCCAAAGACGTCTCCGTGGTCATGTGGCCGGCATGACTAAATGCCAAAAGCACACAGAATGCTGTTACTTTCCCACCAAAGGTGGTCCCTATTTTTCTACTTGCATTTTTTTTAACGTGCTTTCGAACTGCTAGGTTGGCAGAAGCTGGGACAAGTAACGGGAGCTCGCCCCGTTACTCGGCACTAGGGATTTGAACCGCTGAACTGCTGACCTTTCAATCGACAAGCTCAGCACCTTAGATCTGGTCTAATATCCCAACCCCCCCGGTGAATCTTGCCCAGCCGGCCACCAACGTGGCACCAGTGTCTTGGGCAGAAGAGCTATGGAGGGAAAGATCAGATGAGCCATGAGGATCGGGGAGACTCTGCAATGACCATGAGCTGCCAGGGGGTTCATCTCAGCTCTGTCTCTGATTTCTCCTGAAAGGGTGCTGGGTGGGGATGAGGAAGGAGCAGGTTAGTTTCCAGAGTTCGGCCGCTGGCTCCATGAAGGATGTGTTAACAATTAGAGGAAACGGCTTGAAAAAAAATGCTTTGAAGTTTAATCTGGATTTGAAAGTTGTATTACCCGTCCTAGCAGTAACTTTTTATTGTATCTCTGGAAATTGGTAAAATTGTCAGTCTGGCAGGGGAGGCATTGATTAAAACCTGAGAAAAGAAACAACAGAGAATGTAAGAAGGGCTGAACTGAGGGAGAATTACTTACCTCCACAGCTGCGCATTCTACTTACCTCCACTGTGTTCTCCGGGCCTTTTTCTCCTAAATCTTTTTTGCCTTTGAAAATAAAAGAGGACTTTCCTTCAGTGGTGCAACCTACTCTTTCTGCCATAAGTTAGGACAACTGTTGGTATTCTACATTGGACCAGACCTTTTGGGCTTGCTAAGCTTTTCTCCCTGCCCATCTTCAATCAATCTACCTCACAGTCAAGGCAGGTCAGTTATTTTTGGTACCTTAGGCAGAAAAGCCCACAAGTTCACTTTCCTGGCAGCAAAAATGCAACAATAAAACAATTCACCATCAGTTATTTGCTGGGTCACATCAACCTAATGAAATCCATGATACAGGTGACTTCTTCTACTTACCGCCATTTTCTTATTTGTTTGGAGTTCATACCCAAACTTTCCACCTGAGAACTGGCTCATTTGTGTCCTATCACAGAACCCCATGAGATATGTTGAGCTACAATGGAGTAACTTAGCTAGCTAGTAACTAGTCATTTTGTGAGCTTCCAAGATGGGAGGTTGAGCTCAGCCTGGGTTTCTCCATGCTCAGTCTAACATTTTAGGCCTGATCCTATATGTACTCCTTCTATCCTTTCTTTCCTAGTCAAATATTAAAAGGAAAATTACTTCCTGGAACTGAAAATATAATTCTGAGAGGAAAGAAAAATAAAATATGTTGGCTTATCCAGGATATAGACCAACTGGGTATATACTGATTTAACTTTCAGCTCTCCTCCTCCAACTATGGTTTGGTAAAGATAGTATAATTTCCCTAATCTGCCTTTCCAAAAAGAATGATTGAATGATTACTGAATCTATTTAAGAACCTTCATTCTTTTAGCCTAAAATAGATGTCTTCGTATATCCTGCCTAGTTTTATAATTTAATGACTATATGGCAGCACTTCCAGACCGGTGAAAAGTCCTTTGAGGACCTAATTTAATATAAGGTTTATCCTTTTTTGCTTCTTCTCTTTTCAGGGATGACCTAGATTGGGGAACGTCAGCATTATGAAATCAGATGTAGACTTGCACAATGTCTTGATAGCTCAAAAAATGAGCTTCTATTGGCTATTAATTCAATTCTATCATAGAAATCAGCATGAGATCTGCAGCTGTGGTTTGTTTGTTTTTCCCGATTCACAGGTAACCAAAAGGTGAGGTGATAAACTTTTAATTCTGATCTGGAAAATCCCCAATTATGGGGGGATGGCGTGGCATATGGGATTGGTTCTTTGAGAAACAGAGTTATTTTGAAATGACATCAGCTTGGGGACATTTCAAGGATAAGATCATATGCTATGGCTATGTTACGCTATGGCTCAAAGTTGCTTTGTCCTTCCTTTTTCTATGATCTTACTTGTGGTTATGAGGTGAGCAAAGAAGGACTGACTGTTGTTCTAAGTAGGAAGTGAAGAACCCCGGAAAATTCTAACCTGCTGGAGATCCTTGCTTGAATTGCATTTCCATCTGAGCCCCATTGGTTTTTAAGGAAAGATTCTTTGCCCCATGCTGTTTCTCCAGCTCCCCTAAGAAGACATGGGAATGGGGGAAGAGGAGGAAGGTACAGATATATAATGGAGAGAAAGAAAAAGAAAGATGAAAACAAAAGAAAACAGAGCCATAAAAAACAGAGGGACGTGACAAAGAAAAAAAGAGCAATCATGTCCGCTAGATATTGTAGGGGGAGAGTCATGTTAGTCTACGGTGGCAAATAATCAGGAGGAATCTGGTAGCACTTTCCTGTCGTACCCATTTTATTAAAAGTCGTAAGTTTTCATGAGCTGCAGCTCACTTCATCTAATGCACAAAGTGGCTAGACTAATGTAGGATTTAAATTGGGTTGAGAGAAGTAGCAAAAAGAAGGGAGGGTTATGGAAATTCAGGACAGACGAGAGGCAGATTATAAGTACCATTATTATCATCCAACTGGTCTTCACCCTTGACTCCTTAAACTTTAGCAACAACATATACTTGCAGATGAGCATCACAGTATGAACACTCAAGTCATATGCCAAATTCTCCATGTCAAACTAGAATAATGCTTTCCTCAGTTCTTGCCTCCTGAAACCCCTCCTTTACTTGAGATTCACTGATGACATTTTCACTAGGACCTATGGCAAAAAAAATTGCTCATCAAATTTTATCAAAGCTTCAACAACTTCATCAACTTTAGCAGCAGTGGACCATTTCCTTGATGTCCTAATAACAATACGGAATGGATATATAAACATCACATTACACATGAAGCCTACAGATTACCTATGCGTGCTTAAATGTTTCAGGTTTCTACCCACAACACACTCTCAAATCTATCCTCTCTAGCTAGGCTCTGAGCTATAATTGTATTTGTTCTAATTCATTGGATAAAAGATGCTCGTTCGATGAAATTAAGCCAGCCATTCGGGAGACTGAAACCCACTTGCCTAGATCAACAAATAAATCAACAGAGCCAGATCAATTCCCAGTTCTGTTAAATGATAGATCACAAAAACAGAACAGAATTCCAGTGGTTGTCATAGCTCAAGTCACTCAACCAAATGTCATTGGTAAATGACATTAGTAAATTACAACCAATGCTGGACAGGTTTCTGAGGAACTGTGTAGCACAGGGTCCCCAACCCCTGGGCCATAGTCCACTACCATGCCTTGAGCCCTTTGGAACTGGGCTGCAAAAGTGGTGTGCAAGTGTGCATGTGTGCATGCGCATCTCCACTTGCCCGATTGAAGCCTTGAAGCTGACCTGATTGAAGCCATTTTGACCGCTTCAGTGTTGCCACACTGGAGCTGAGGGATGGGGGGGGGAATTGAGATAGAGGGGAATCTGTAGCCAAAACAACATACTTCCTCTTGGGAACCAAGGACATTCTCACACTTGGTCAGAGGAAGCCAGAGTGATGCCACCCGGTGGCCAGACAGCACCGGGATTGGACCATATGACTCTGTATTTTGAGAAAGTATAAAAACATTTACTTTTAAGTACTTTAATTAATCTGGTGAAAACTGCGGGAACCTTCAGAGCTGGTTTTCACCAGATAAGCGCCAATATAATCATTCCAATAAAAGTATTCTTTAAGGAATCTTCCATGTTTCCCTGAAAATAAAACCCTGGCTTATATTTTTTTGAACCCTGAAATAAGTGCTTAGCCTTATTTTCGGGGATGTCTTATTACTTTGGGGCGCGTTGAGCAAGATGGGGCTCCTCTTGCTGTCTTACCTGATTTCCAGCTCTGTCTCCCTAACCCTGACCAGAGGAAATGGTGGGGATTGGCTGCGCATGGATTTAAATATTTTTGGGCAGGGCTTATTTTCGGGGGGGGGGTATTTTTAGCACATGCGCTCAAAAGCCCGATTGGGCTTATTATTAGGGGATGTCTTATTTTTGGGGAAACAGGGTACCTGCCTCAGAGTCTCGCTTGCTATGGATTTATTACTTGGAACCCTGACAGCGAGCAGTGAGTGTGCATGCTTGGTGCTTGCACCAATGGAGCTACATGCACTTGCCCACCACTCACACAGAACCACACCCTCTCCCCTCCAGCTGGTCTCCAAAGCCGGAAAAGTTGGGACACTCTGGTGTAGCAGATCCAGACTTGCATACAAACCATCCAACCTAAAGCAGATTCTCATTAGTATTCAGAAACAAGGAGAAAATCATATTAAGATGGGTGGCAGATGTTTGGCCCCCGTATTCATTTCAACAGCACTAGTATCTCACAGGCTCCAAAACGCTTCACCTATAAGGCTAAAAGTGCCTTCACTTGCTCTTCCTCCAGTGTGATATATGCCATCATCTGCCAGCAATGTCCCTCTGGATTCTGTTCATCTCAGACAAACTTTGTGCAAAAGAATTAATGGACACAAGTTTGACATCAGCTCTCAAGACAAAGACAAAGCAACATCAGAGCATTTCAGCCTCCAAGGATAATTCATTACCGAATTCAAACTAGCCATTTTGGGGAGGGGGGAACAGCACCATTGGTGGAAGATACTGTTGGATTCACATCCAACAAAAGATTTCAAGCTATTTCAGAAGACCTCCACAAATACAATGGGTTTTTTTATCACAGTTGTTAGTTGACTGAGTATTTATAACATGCATCTGCATAACCAATCAGTCTTCCCCTCTCTTCTTCTCCTCCCCCACCCCCAATTTAAATTCTCCAGCAGCCTAGCCACTCTGGGCATCTGTTGAAGTGAGCTGCATCTCATGAAAAGTTTTTATTAAAATTTGCTGGTTGGAAAAGATGCTAGCAGGCATCTCCTGACACAGCGGGTAGATAGGAGGAAGCTATAGTCTACCACAGTGAGAAAGCACCCAGTTGGGAAAGATCAAAAATGTACCACCCGACTGCATGTATGTGCGGGAGCGCACACACACACACACATACACAAACACAAACACAAATGAAAGTTTGGCCTGCTTCTACTTATGCTTTGACAAACATCAAGAATTCTAGGAAAGCTACCTACACTTTAGGCTCTGATATCACAGATGGAGTAGATTGTGTAAAATACCCACAATCAGGACAATGACATATTTCTTCTCCTGGATTTGGTATGTGCTCCTTGAGCCAAAAAGCAAGGAAT
The DNA here is from genome assembly GCF_028640845.1 of Ahaetulla prasina. NCBI lineage: Eukaryota > Metazoa > Chordata > Lepidosauria > Squamata > Colubridae > Ahaetulla > Ahaetulla prasina. The sequence continues at coordinate 82,645,165 of NC_080545.1, read as the reverse complement.
GACAAACCCAGAAGTGCTACTTCTCTGGATTTGCAAATATTTGTTTCCATGATGAATTTTGATTCTGCAAATTTTGCTTTACCCCACTGTGAATAACTGTAGCCGTATCCAGAGAGCTCTTCAACCGAATGGATGCAACAGTATGCGGGGAAGGAATATTTTTGTGTATTGTGCGGGGAAGTATTATTCAGTAAGTAATGAAAAAAGAGGAACTTGCCGGATTGTGCAGCCAAGCAATTAATTAGCAGTCATATTAGGAGCACATAATCCATATAACATTCCAAAAATGATGCCAAGTTTTCTGATACACATAAGTCTTGGGTGTTATTGTATCAGCATACTGGACTCATATGAACTAATCCAGCATACATTTGTTTTCAAATATTCTCATTATTTTCTTATCCATCTTACCCATTTCCAAAACCAAGGGAGTAATTTATTTACTGGTTCCATGTGCAATTATTGATAGGAACATAGGAACATTGTATCTCTGGCAAGCTCAGCGATTCTATACCTTACATTTGCCGGTATATTACAGTGGTGAAATCCAGATTTTTTTACTACCAGTTCTGTGGCCGTGACTTGGTGGGCGTGGTATGGCTTGGTGGACATGGAAGGGGAAGGATACTGCAAAATCTCCATTCCCACCCCATTCCAGGGGAAGTATACTGCAAAATCTCCATTCCCACCCCACTCCAAGGGAAGAATATTGCAAAATCCCCATTCCCTCCCCACTTCTGGGAGAAGGATATTGCAAAATCTCCATTCCCTCCCCGCTCCAGGGGAAGAATATTGCAAAATCTCCATTCCCTTCCCACTCTGGGGCCAGCCAGAGGTAGTATTTGCTGGTTCTCCGAACTGCTCAAAATTTCTCCTACCGGTTCTCCAGAACCTGTCAGAACCTGCTGGATTTTACCCCTGGTATATACCACATTAGGTCATAATAAAGTTTGACTCTGGTTTAACATGGCGTTTGAATTCAAGAACTGTGATTCGTAAATGATGGTTTACAACTTAGCACTGTGTATAAACCACAGTTAAAACAAATAAATAGCTTAGGCTATTTGAACTTGGGATGTGGCTTCAGTAACTCATAATAACTTTTTCATTTATAGTGGGGGAAGAGATTACCCCAGATAATAATGTTCCTATATTCCTATATTTATTATGAAGAGAAAAGAGAGAGGGGGGAGAGAGAGAGAGAGAGAGAGAGAGGAGAGAGGGAAAAGGAGAGAAGAGAGAAGAGAGAGGAGAGAGGAGAAAAGAGAGGCTTAGAAATTATAATGAATACTCTTAAACCATGTATGTCTGCAGTTGAATGAATACAGTTTAAAACAATGACCTTTCTACATTCCTGGAAATGTTCCCCCAGTCCAGTTTTTTAAAAAAAAATCTGAAATGGTGTCTCTATCAATGATAAGCATAAAAAATATAGAAGACACGGACATATGTACATACAGACAGAATGACTGCATGGAGTCTGGAACACGCTTGGAGTCTTACATTCAATTCGAATCTGTTCTAGCTCCATCACCTCAGCTATGGATTCTTTGAGGTCTTCCACAAACTTTTGCATTTCTTCAGCATTTAGGGCACAGAAATGAAGCACCTGTTTCTTCTCTGAGCCTGAAACTGGAATCACCAAAGTGATACCATGGGGATAATCTATGAAAAAGGAGAGGGAGAAAAAAAAACAACCTCTGAAAATATTAGTATTGGCTTTATATATATATATCTTCCTTTCCTTTAAAAAGGAAGAAACAGCTGCAATCACACATTGCTTCCAGAAGCACGAAGCTGAAGCCTGAAGATGACGAATGAGACTTTGTCGAAACGTCGCCAAGACACTTCCAATTTTACGCGGGAGAAAACCCGAATAACCAAAGACCTACATACAAACACCCACGAAAACCTCAGAAAACATATATATATATATATATATAAACCCAAACATCTGGGAGGGATTAGAAAGTGGACTGGAGTGGGTGGCCAATAATAAATCCTTCTTCATCATCACCATCACATGCAATGAGCATCTTAGAATAGAATAACAGAGTTGAAAGGGACCTTGGAGGTCTTCTAGTCTAGGGGTCTCCAACCTTGGCAACTTTAAGACTTGTGGACTTCAACTCCTATAGTTCCTCAGCCAGGTTTGCTGGCTGAGGAACTCTGGGAGTTGAAGTCCACAAGTCTTAAAGTTGCCAAGGTTGGAGACCCCTGTTCTAGTCCAACCCCCTGTTTAGGCAAGAAACCCTACACCACTTCAGACAAATGATTATCCAATCTCTTCTTTAAAACTTCCAGTGTTGGAGCATTCACAGCTTCTGGAGGCAAGCTCTTCCACTGATCAATTGTTCTAACTGTCAGGAATTTTCTCCTTGGTTCTAAGTTGCTTCTCTCCTTGATTAGTTTCCACCCATTGTTTCTTGTCTTGCCCTCAAGTGCTTTGGAGAATAACTTGACTCCCTTTTCTTTGTGGCAACCCCTGAGATATTGGAATGCTGCTATCATCTTTCCCCTAGTCCTTCTTTTCATTAAACTAGACATACTCAGTTCCTGCAACCGTTCTTTATATGTTTTAGCCTCCAGTCCCCTAATCATCTTTGTTGCTCTTCTCTGCACTCTTTCTAAAGTCTCAACATCTTTTTTACATCGTGGCAACCAAAACTGGATGCGGTATTCCCAGTGTGGCCTTACCAAGGCATTATAAAGTAGTAGGACCAATCCTGAGGAATAGGAGGAGGAGCCACAGCCAAGGCAAGGTGCAGATCAATGAAATCTGAGTCTAGAGCAGAAATGTAATTTGGGAAAGCATCTCAGACGTGATGCTCAATAGTTCTACCAAAGGTAACAGAAAGGAGGGGGGGAAGCGTATTCAGACTCGTAAGACCTGTTACAGTAATCTTATACTAAAAGTAGTCCTCAGTTTAGGACACTTTGGACCAGAATTTATTTTGCTGAGCAGGGCAGTTGCTAAGTGAGACAGGCCTGATTTTGCGACCTTTCTGTCATGGTTGTTAAGTGAATCACTGCAGCTGCTAAGTGAATCTCATGGTCATTAAGTGAATCTGGCTTCCCCGTTGACTTTGTTTTTTGGAAGCCAGCTGGGAAGGTTGCAGAGGATGATCACAGGACCCCTGAGATCTTGCAACCATCAGAAATACATGCCAAGTGCTCAAATTTTGATCATGCAACCATGCGGATGTGTGTGAAAGACCAGTCCTAAGTCAATATTTTTCAGTACCATTGTAATTCTGAACAATCGCTGAAGCAAGAGTGTCAAACTGGATTTCTTTAAGGGCTGGATCAGGATTGTAGTTCCCCTCTGTGGGCTGGGCCGGGGAAGGAGGGAGGGAGACGGCACAGATGCCTCCTGCAGCACCCTGCCCGCCAAAAGAGGGTGCGCGCGGCTCCCCACGCCCCCTTTTGGCTGCCACAGGCATCGCGGGCCAGTCCTTTGCTGTTTCCAGGCTGGCCAGAATTTAAGCACCCCACAGGCCAGATCCGGGCCACGGGCCTCGAGTTTGACACTCCTGCACTAAAGGAATGGTTGTAAATCAAGAATTGCCTCTATTAGCATTTACAACTTTAGTTTCCCACTCTGGTCTATCTTGAAGGGCTAACACAAACACAATCACTTAAAACTAACCCATTTTAATATGTGAATGCAGCCCCTAGTATTTTTTTTTTATCCAGCCTGATATTTCTGTTGTTTCCATGCAAAACACCCCTGCCATTTCTAGATAGAAAGGCAGATACTATGCGATATGTCTGCTGTGACATATCTGCTGTGGTAGATAATTCATTTGTCCTAGATTAAGGCAAGTTGTCTTTTGCATCCTCCACTTAGTATGATCACAAGCACATTTAATGGGTATGTTAGATTCTCCCCCCCCTTTTTTTTTTTAAATCAAGGATTTAAGGATCTTCTATAAATAGCAGAGAAAAAAGAACCAGTTCGGATTTTGGTGAAGGCATGGGACCTCTGTCTATAATAAGACACTTTGCAGCAAGTATACAATGCGATTTAAAGAGAAGGAAGGGAATGTTGCCTTGCAGATCTTCTTTCTGCACTTAACCTAATACAGAGAGACGGATTTGGCCTCGTTTATGTCAAGCAACTTCTGAGAAACAGCTTTTGCTCCGGAAGACTTGCACGTTTCTGTGATTTCAAAATTACCTAGTTTGGGTCATCAAGTTCAAGAATCATTTGCTATGATTGGTACTCCGTTTCAAGATTTGGGGGATGCCACTGTGCAGTAAATTAATTCTGGTGACTCTATTTTTTTGCTGCTTTCTGCTGTTCGCTGCAAGAATCAAATAAGTCCTGACACAGAGCTCTATGTTTGGAACCTGGATGTCTTTTTCATTAGAAATGGGAGCTGTGTGGTGTGGGGTTATGCAAGTGTGTGTGTGTGTGTGTGTGTGTATACTTCCATCAGGGTAGCAGCATTAGGAAAGAGGATTCAAGTGCTATAACGTAAGCCCATAACAGAAGAGATTAAGTTTTGGAGTCCTGGGTGCTCTCTGAGTTTTCATTGTTTCCTTGCAGACTTTTCATTACCAAACTACGCACTGTTAATATCTTCAGGGCAAGCATCATACAAGCATTACCTGTATTTCTCCACTGTTTATAACCATTGCATGGTTTATTATAGTTCAGCTACTTCTGCTGATCACTGGCTGCCAGCAGTTTGGCAGATCGAATCTCACCAGGCTCAAAGTTGACTCCGCCTTCCATCCTTCCGAGGTCAGTAAAAATGAGGACCCAGATTGTTGAGGGGCAATAGGCTGACACTGTAAACTGCATAGAGAGGGCTGTAAAGCACTGGGAAGCGGTATATAAGCCTAAGTGCTATTTCTATTATCAAAGGAGAAGTAATTGAGCACCACCGACCTCTCTTGGCTTGATCTAAATACACTCTTCTCCTCGTTGCTTTCTCAACAAGGAGTAGAGAATTCTATATTGCAAGCTCCCCGCTCTTTCAATCTAAGACGGAATCACAAATTGACAGGCTCAAGCCCAAAGACAACATCGCAAAATCCAATCAAGTCCAATCCTTTATTCACTTACACCTAATGGATATAATCAGAGCAAACTAAAGGCACAACCTTCTAAATTACTGGGTAAAAAGGAGCTGCAGTGGAGCAGTGGCTGGAAAGCGGTATTGCAGGCTTAATACAGCTCACTGCCAGCAGTTCGATCCTCATCGGCTCAAGGTTGACTCAGCCTTCCACCCTTCTGAGGTCAGTGAAATAACCCAGACTGTTGGGGGCAACATGCTGATTCTCTAAATCACGTAGAAAGAGCTGTAAAGCACTGTGAAGCATTATATAAGTCTAAATGCTATTGCTATATCCGGAGGGATTTTGGGTGTGGCTATCCTGAACATCTTCACTACTCCTCCATCTAACTCGGGACTGTGCAGTCTCTTAATCAGGGCCTCCCTCTGATGACATTTTCTACTGCCTCCCTGGGAAAGCTCTGGGTTGCCAAAATTTGTCTCCACCAGATTCTCCAGGTTCACATTCCATCACACCTGCAGTACATAAGATGCTACACACAATCATTTCCACTCCTGCAGCTCTGCACTGTTTGAAAACATTAAGGAAGTCGGCTTTCACTTCATGCAAAATTTGTACATCCCAGTGTTTTCATACGCATCCATCACAGACCTCCATTCTTTCTGTGTTTTTAGTTTGCAACGCACAGTTGCTAGCATATGTTAATTTATGCAGAGGAAAACAAACAAATAAAGGCAAAGCCACTTATGCAACAATGCTGAAAATCAATTCGAAAACTCCATATAAAACTGGAAGTACAAAACAAGTCAAAGTCAACCTGTGGAAGATGTTTTTTTTTAAAAAAACGAACAGAGAAAAAATGTATATAAAGCGTAGGGCGTTCTCACCATCAGGATAAACTAGTGTGAACAAAGAAAGAAGGCCAGGTTACTTGGATGGGGGAATCTCTGGGTTAGATCGGGAGGTCAAAAACATTCAAAAAGAAGATAGTGACAAATGATCCATCGGTTTAGATTCGTTTCCAAACATGAAAGAAGCTGAAATTTGATTGTGAGTGCTATTAAGTACAGAAGGAGAGTAGCCTACTTTTCAGAGTCATGCTCCCCTGGAGCTTTTCAACCAAAAGTGTGGAAGCTATTTGTCTGGGGTGGTTGGCAGATTCCTGCCCTGGGCAAGGGGTTGGATTTGATGATCTCTAAGTTCCCTTTCAGCCCTAGGATTCTACGATTGTTCGATGATTGTTCATTTCTGTTTGTTGTTCATTTAGGCCTATAACCGAGGTTCCCAACAAAACATTGTCAGCAGGGGTGGCATTGACTTACCTTCGCTACTGGTTCGCCAATGGGAGCGCATGTGTCACCTCTGCACATGTGCAGGACCTTCTGTGCAGGCGCAGTGTCAAAAATAGGACGTGATGACGTCCGGGTGGGTGGGCGGAGCCTCCCACAGCTGCCCCTACTGGTTTACCCAAACCGGATAGAACTGGCTGAATAGCACCATTGATTGTCAAGCATGCTTCCTTTTCTGAATATTCTCCTGGTTTACCTTTTCATCCCACCCAGCCATTCAGAATTCCACAGGCATTGCCACTGTATGTGTCTTCAGTTCCACTGAAGGTTTTTATCTAAGTTATTAAATGATTTTACAAAGCTTTGGCTATTTGGGGTGGGTGGTTGTTGTTGTTGTTTTGCTTGTTCGTCAGATTGAATGAATTTATACGGTATGGAATTATGAAAGTACAAATAGTCCTCGACTCACAACAGTTGATTTAGTGACTGTTAAAAGTCACAATGGCACTGAAAAAAAGTGACTTATGACCATTTTTCACACTTCCGAGCATTGCCCTATGGTCACATGATCAAAATTCAGATGCTTGGCAACTGACTCATATTTACGACGGTTGCACTGTCCTGGGATCATGAGATCACCTTTTGTGACCTTCCGACAAGCAAAGTCAATGGGGAAGCCAGATTCACTTAACAAACATGTTACTACTTTAACCGCTGCAGGGATTCACTTAACAAGAGGGGCAAGAAAGGTCGTAAAATGGGACAAAATTCACCTGACATCTGTTTCACTTAGCAACGTGAATGTTGAGCTCAATTGTGATCATTAAGCCTAGGACTACCAGAGTTGGAATCATGGTTTAAAGGAATTTAACCAGTCAAGACTCTGTGATAGACAAACCAACCTTTCTTCAAGCAGTTTTGATTCATTCATTTGTATCTCATCCCAATGGTGCTTTTTCAAGAGGAAACTGGACTTTCTGGTTTTTCTTTGAAGATTTTTATTTATTTATTTATTTATTTATCAAACTTATATACCGCACCATCTCCCGTAGGACTCAGGGCGGTTCACAGGCATATTAAAACAATATAATAAATAACCATTAAAACCCAGTTAAAACTAAATATTATCCTGGCCTGATCACTAAAACAATACAAACCAATAAAACCCCCATTAAAATTTAACTAAAACATTTTGTTCTTAGGCTAGTCCCGCACGCTGGAATAATAAAGTCTTCAGTTCCCGTCTGAAGGTCTGGAGGTTGGGGAGTTGTCGTAATCCCGGAGGAAGCTCGTTCCACAGGGCTGGTGCCGCCACAGAGAAGGCCCTCCCCCTGGGGGTCACCAACCTGCATTGTTTGGTCGACGGCACCCTGAGGAGGCCCACTCTGAGGAGGCGCACAGGTCGTTGGGAGGCAATCGGCGGCAGAAGGCGGTCTCGAAGGTATCCCGGTCCTAAGCCATGGAGCGCTTTAAAGATGGTAACCAAAACCTTGAATTGCACCCGGAAGACTACCGGTAGGCAGTGTAGGGCGCGGAGGAAAGGTGTTATAGGGGAGCAACGCGGTGCCCCCTCTATTACCCGCGCGGCCGCATTCTGGACTAACTGGAGCCTCCGGGTGCTCTTCAAGGGGAGCCCCATGTAGAGAGCGTTGCAATAGTCCAGGCGGGAAGTGACGAGGGCATGAGTGACCGTGCGTAAGGCGTCCCGGTCAAGGAAGGGGCGCAACTGGCGGATCAGGTGAACCTGATAAAAAGCTCCCCTGGCGACGGCTGTCAAATGTTCTTCTAAGGACAGCCGATCGTCCAGGAGAACGCCTAAGGTGCGCACTCCTCCTGGGGTCAATACTTCTTCCCCACAGTCAGCGATGGTGTAAGCTGACTGTACCAGGACGCCGGCACCCACAGCCACTCAGTCTTTGGAAGGGTTGAGCCGGACCCAGATCCTCCCCATCCAGACCCGCACAGCCTCAAGACACCGGCCCATCACCTCAACGGCTTCATTGGGGTGGTTCGGGGTGGAAATGTACAGCTGAGTATCATCAGCGTACAGATGATAATCCACCCCGAAACCACGGATAACCTCACTCAGCGGCTTCATATAGATGTTGAACAGGAGGCGAAAGAACCAGTTCGGATTTTGGTGAAGGCATGGGACCTCTGTCTATAATAAGACACTTTGCAGCAAGTATACAATGCGATTTAAAGAGAAGGAAGGGAATGTTGCCTTGCAGATCTTCTTTCTGCACTTAACCTAATACAGAGAGACGGATTTGGCCTCGTTTATGTCAAGCAACTTCTGAGAAACAGCTTTTGTTCCAGAAGACTTGCACGTTTCTGTGATTTCAAAATTACCTAGTTTGGGTCATCAAGTTCAAGAATCATTTGCTATGATTGGTACTCCGTTTCAAGATTTGGGGGATGCCACTGTGCAGTAAATTAATTCTGGTGACTCTATTTTTTTGCTGCTTTCTGCTGTTCGCTGCAAGAATCAAATAAGTCCTGACACAGAGCTCTATGTTTGGAACCTGGATGTCTTTTTCATTAGAAATGGGAGCTGTGTGGTGTGGGATTATGCAAGTGTGTGTGTGTGTGTGTGTGTGTGTGTATACTTCCATCAGGGTAGCAGCATTAGGAAAGAGGATTCAAGTGCTATAACGTAAGCCCATAACAGAAGAGATGAAGTTTTGGAGTCCTGGGTGCTCTCTGAGTTTTCATTGTTTCCTTGCAGACTTTTCATTACCAAACTACGCACTGTTAATATCTTCAGGGCAAGCATCATACAAGCATTACCTGTATTTCTCCATTGTTTATAACCATTGCATGGTTTATTATAGTTCAGCTACTTCTGCTGATCACTGGCTGCCAGCAGTTTGGCAGATCGAATCTCACCAGGCTCAAAGTTGACTCCGCCTTCCATCCTTCCGAGGTCAGTAAAAATGAGGACCCAGATTGTTGAGGGGCAATAGGCTGACACTGTAAACTGCATAGAGAGGGCTGTAAAGCACTGGGAAGCGGTATATAAGCCTAAGTGCTATTTCTATTATCAAAGGAGAAGTAATTGAGCACCACCGACCTCTCTTGGCTTGATCTAAATACACTCTTCTCCTCGTTGCTTTCTCAACAAGGAGTAGAGAATTCTATATTGCAAGCTCCCCGCTCTTTCAATCTAAGACGGAATCACAAATTGACAGGCTCAAGCCCAAAGACAACATCGCAAAATCCAATCAAGTCCAATCCTTTATTCACTTACACCTAATGGATAGAATCAGAGCAAACTAAAGGCACAACCTTCTAAATTACTGGGTAAAAAGGAGCTGCAGTGGAGCAGTGGCTGGAAAGCGGTATTGCAGGCTTAATACAGCTCACTGCCAGCAGTTCGATCCTCATCGGCTCAAGGTTGACTCAGCCTTCCACCCTTCTGAGGTCAGTGAAATAACCCAGACTGTTGGGGGCAACATGCTGATTCTCTAAATCACGTAGAAAGAGCTGTAAAGCACTGTGAAGCATTATATAAGTCTAAATACTATTGCTATATCCGGAGGGATTTTGGGTGTGGCTATCCTGAACATCTTCACTACTCCTCCATCTAACTCGGGACTGTGCAGTCTCTTAATCAGGGCCTCCCTCTGATGACATTTTCTACTGCCTCCCTGGGAAAGCTCTGGGTTGCCAAAATTTGTCTCCACCAGATTCTCCAGGTTCACATTCCATCACACCTGCAGTACATAAGATGCTACACACAATCATTTCCACTCCTGCAGCTCTGCACTGTTTGAAAACATTAAGGAAGTCGGCTTTCACTTCATGCAAAATTTGTACATCCCAGTGTTTTCATACGCATCCATCACAGACCTCCATTCTTTCTGTGTTTTTAGTTTGCAACGCACAGTTGCTAGCATATGTTAATTTATGCAGAGGAAAACAAACAAATAAAGGCAAAGCCACTTATGCAACAATGCTGAAAATCAATTAGAAAACTCCATATAAAACTGGAAGTACAAAACAAGTCAAAGTCAACCTGTGGAAGATGTTTTTTTTAAAAAAACGAACAGAGAAAAAATGTATATAAAGTGTAGGGCATTCTCACCATCAGAATAAACTAGTGTGAACAAAGAAAGAAGGCCAGGTTACTTGGATGGGGGAATCTCTGGGTTAGATCGGGAGGTCAAAAACATTCAAAAAGAAGATAGTGACAAATGATCCATCGGTTTAGATTCGTTTCCAAACATGAAAGAAGCTGAAATTTGATTGTGAGTGCTATTAAGTACAGAAGGAGAGTAGCCTACTTTTCAGAGTCATGCTCCCCTGGAGCTTTTCAACCAAAAGTGTGGAAGCTATTTGTCTGGGGTGGTTGGCAGATTCCTGCCCTGGGCAAGGGGTTGGATTTGATGATCTCTAAGTTCCCTTTCAGCCCTAGGATTCTACGATTGTTCGATGATTGTTCATTTCTGTTTCGCCGCCCTGATCGCCACTAGGTAGGTCTGAATATATGACCGTACTAGTGTTCGGTCAGGTTTGGAGCGGCTGGACCTCCAGGCGCTCTCTAGGCTTCTTTTCCGGCGCTTCATCTCTCAGCTCCTCGTTATACCAAGGAGCTGGTCGAGTTCGTCGCCGGGTCAGAAGCCGCAAAGGCACGACGCGGTCTAAGGCGCCAGCGGCCGCCTCATCCCAGGCGGCCACCAGCTCCTCAGCCGAGCCGTGGGCTAACTCCCTCGGAAATGGCCCAAGCTCCGTCAGAAACCTCTCAGGGTCCATCAGGCGCCTGGGACGGAACCATTTAACCGGTTCCGTCTCCCTGCGGTGAGGTGTAGCGGTCCGAAAATCTAGCTGAAGGAGTAAATGATCTGACCATGACAAGGGTTGAGATATTAATTCCCCTAACTCCAGATCATTTAGCCACTGTCCCGAGACGAAAATCAGGTCCAGTATGTTACCCCCGACGTGGGTGGGGACCGCAACTACTTGGGTCAGGTCCAAGGCCGTCATGGAAGCCATGAACTCCCGAGCTACCATTGATGAATCGCCCGCTGACGGCAAGTTGAAATCCCCCATGACCATAAGTCTGGGGGTCTCAACCGCCGTCCTGGCTATCATCTCCAGCAGCTCGGGCAGGGCTGCCGTCACATAGCAAGGAGCCAGGTACGTGATCAGCAAGCCCACCTGCACCCCCCGGCCCCACCTCACGAAGAGGGTTTCACAACCGGCTATCTGCGGGACAGCGACCTCCCTCGGATCTAGACTCTCGTTAATAACAACCGCTACCCCCCCACCCCCACCCCGGGCCCTCCGCTGATGAAACGCATGGAAACCGGCGGGCACATCTCAGTGAGGGAACCCCCACTCTGTGCCCAGCCAGGTCTCCGTAATGCCCATTAGGTCCGCTCCCCCCTCTTGAATAAGATCGAATATGAGGGGGGCCTTATTCATGACGGACCTGGCATTGCACAACATCAATCGAAGGTCCAGGTTCTGGGGGATATAACCACTCGGGACCCGAGTGAAGCCTAGGGGGCCGGAGTGCGGTAACGCTTTCAAACAGCGACGCACTCCCGAACATGATCTGAGCCCTGCTTCCGCCATACCTGCCCCTCCCTAGTACCGTGCAGATGGAAGTGCCCGTACATGGACGAGCCTTAACCTCCTCCAAGACCTCCGATTTACAAACCTCCAGATCGTGAACTATAGAAGGGACTAGCCTAATCCCCTGTGGGCATGCCCCCACCCCACCCCACCCCCTAACTCCTTATTTGAATTAGATAAAAGTTTACAAAAAGATAAATTTAAAAACCGCTTTAACCCTCTCATCCAAGCGAAACTTCTTCAAAGAAAAACCAGAAACTCCACTTGCCCTTTGAAAAAGCACCTTTGGGACAACCATGTCCTGGATGACTGAGAATCTCCATAGACATTTGTATCTCATGTTTCCCTAGGAACATAAGGTAGCCTACTGTACATAGCTGTACGTCTTGGCCCATGGTGAGTTAAATGATGCCCTGCCCTCCCTCTCGCAGGGCCTAGAGGCTTTTAGGGGCTGGATGGGGAGCAACGGGTTGAAACTAAACCCTTGCAAGACCGAGTGGCTCTGGTTTTGGGGTTCATTGGCTCAGGGAGAATTGCCACCTTTGGTCTTGGATGGGGTGGCACTACCCCAAAGAGACCCTGTGCGTAATCTGGAGGTTTTCCTGGACTCATGACTCCTGCTCGAAGAGGTTGTGCGCCAGTTGCGCCCTTTCCTGGACCAATAGTTCCTACTCACAGTCACTCATGCCTTAGTCACTTCCTGTCTTGACAATTGCAATATGCTCTACGTGGGGCTATCTTTGAAGAGCTTCTGGAAGCTCCAGTTGGTGCAAAATGCAGCTGCCTGCATGGTTTTGTGCAGACCGCGGTGTGCACATGTATCACTTTTCCTGAGGGAGCTGCATTGGTAGCCGATTTGCTTCCGGGTGCAATTCAAGGTGCTGGTTGTCATCTTTAAAGCCCTTCATGGCTTGGGACCAGGTTATCTGAGGGACCGTCTCTTGCAGGTCACATCTACCCAACCCATCAGAGCGGGGAGGCAGGGAATGTTACGGGTCCCATCCCTTCTCCATGGTGGCTCCCTCTCTCTGAAACATCATTCCTCCAGAGATTAGAATGGCCCCCACTCTAATACTCTTCTGTAAGGCACTGCAGACCTGGTTCCGCCAGCAGGCCTGGGGAACCCAGAGTGGGATGGAGCCCATTAAATGGCTCATGTGATCTGCTATCGCCGGGGTGGGGGGTGATTTTGTTATATTGTACTATATTAATTGATTAGATTCTTTTGGTTAGTTTTTATTGTTTAAAATGTGGTTTTATCTTCTGTAAGCCACCTTGAGTCACCATGGCTGAATAGACGGCAATATAAATCCAATAAATAAATAAATACGCTACACTCCCTTCTCTAATTGTTTATCCACCAACAACCCTATGTATACAATTGGGCTGAAGAGAAGGAGCAGCCCAAAGTCACCATGGTAAGTTTGAATTAACATTGGGGGCTCCCCAGTTCAGATTCTAAAGGCTAACATTCACCATAACTAGAACACCACATTTGCTCTCCCTCTTGAATGACCTTCTTTCTATAACCCATGAAAGACGACATATTTATCCCCTCCAGGGTTATCAGGCAGGGAGCCAAGTAGACTGTAATAAACTTACATTCATTCTCAAACAGATGGAACTGCATTCCTAAGAGGCCGACTGACTTGCAAAATGTGTAGGTTGAAGAGCTTTTCTTCTTGGGGCAAAGCTTGAGAATCTGTTAAAGGACACAGATGAAGAGAGAGACAGACAGACAGGAGAGAGAGAGAGACAGACAGACAGAGAGAGTCTTTCAGAAAGATCAGCAAAGGACAACAGGAAAGCTTAAGATCCAAATAACACCATTCAACTACAGTATGGTAGCCAGAATGAGAGCCTAATGGGAATACGAGTGGTGTGAGGGACCATACCCCAAAAAGATGGGGCACGGGGAAAGAAAAAAGTAGGGCTAAAAAACATGCCTAGTGGGATCCAGTCCAAGCAATAATCAGGTCTGACCCTACTTAGATTTTGAAGATCAGCCAGGTCAGCTAAGTATTATCACATGCTGGGTCTAAATGAATTAACGCAATCAATCAATTCAAGCCTTTAGTTTGATGATCAAATCTAAAGGGACCTTGGGTTGCACATCCAAATCTAAGATTAATGAAACTCCAGGATCTTACATTGTGCGCCCCTAGTGTAAGATAAAAGAGTAGCATAGTGTAAAAGGGGACGCGGTGGCTCAGTGGCTAAGACGCTGAGCTTGTTGATCAGAAAGACTGGCAGTTTGGCGGTTCTACTCCCTGGTGCCACGGAACGGAGTGAGCTCCCATTACTTGTCCCAGCTTCTGCCAACCTAGCAGTTTGAAAGCTTGTAAAAATGCAAGTAGAAAAATAGGGACCACTTCGGTGGGAAGGTAACAGCGCTCCGTGCACCTTCAGCATTTAGTCATGCTGGCTACATGACCATGGAATCGTTGTCAGACAGTGCTGGCTCTTCGGCTTAAAAATGGAGATGAGCATCGTCTCCTGGAGTCGGGAATGACTAGCATATATGTACAAGGGGAACCTTTACCTTTACCTAGTGTAAGATATTTAGGCGTGTCACACTTCAAACTCCTTGTTGTAGCACAGGGCTATCCAAACCTAGGCAACTTTAAGACTGGTGGACTTCAACTCCCAGACTGGGAGCTGAAGTCCACAAGTCTTAAAATTGCCCAGGATGGACACCCCTGTTGTAGTGCAAGCAATCTGCGTGCATTTTTAAAATTTAGAAATAAAGACATAGGAATTGCAGGGGACTAATCTGATTAGGAATCCTGCTATGAGAAGGGGCTGGAACTCTTTTTTTTCCCTAACTCTGTTTTTCAAGCCACATCCTTGTACCACTAATCCCCTATCAGCTCCTTGCACTGGAAGGAGGACGTGAATTGGAAGAGTTCCTTCCAACGTAAGACTCAGGCAGAGTCTGGGGGTTGATGGAACATAGGACAATCCGTGTGGAGAATGATTGCAATATGGGAGTTCAAGAGTTAATCCCCTTATCCTTCCTTCTATCTGGGTTATGTCATACATATCAGTTCTTTTTTTAAAAAAAAACAACACCAAAAATCTCAAACATTCACACAGATGCGAATTGTGCAAGGGCTTTATGTCCATCTTGCCTGTAAGAAATTGTTTTAGCTTATAGTCTTGTGGTACTGAGAGTAGAGAAGTGAGTGAAAACCATGCTGAAGAGTGGACTTCTATTATCTCCTCCTGAGGGAATCCTGTCAAGTCACACTTGTCAATTGCTCTGATGTTTTTTCTTAGCAGTTTCCCTGCGTTCCTTTAAAATGAAACAGAGTGGATTCTCCATAGTCCCTTTCGCTGCTGAAACCCACCCAGTTTGGCAGTAAAGATGGTCTTTTCGGTTGCTTGATCCACTCACTCTTTCCTTATACTTTTGAGGATACAATGAGTAACACATGAGCAAAAAGATAGCCTTTCTTGGGTTTCTCTGGCTTTATCAACAGCCTGCATCGTATGTTTAAGGCCGTGGCTTTAGGTATCAACATCCTATCTCAGAGCTGTGCTTCAGAGGGGGCTTCTACCCACTCAGATTTCTAAATCTGTATGCGCACTTATCATTCCACTCTCCAAAGGCTTCTTAATTGGGTGGTAATTAATCTGCTCAGACAAGATGCTTTCTCCCTAATGGGAGCAAACGTGACTATTCTCGGTCAACAAACTTGCAACTTCCAACATACAGTAGTAGCTTAATTTTTTTTCCCAGCCATCAGAATATAGGAACGGATATAAACTGTATCTGGGAATACCCAATTCTCAAATTTCATTAGGAAAACAAACAAACCAAGCTCAGCAGTAATTATAGATTGGCCATAATAATATGTGAACAACTCATTAGAAACACCATTAGGCTCCCTGAAGCAGGCAGTATTATAAACAGTGTTTCAGTGTCTCTGGCTTAGACTACGCTCTACAAAAAATGTGTTGCTTCATCTAGTATGGCATCAAAGATAATTGAGGACAGATCAAAGTGCCAAGTTTGTCAATTTTATGCTGATGCAGAATGGTATTTCCCATTTCTTAATCTATTTATCTTCACTCCTTCTTCCGTATTCGTATTTGGGAAATGTATATGGCCGCCTACATGCTCACAGTGACTCTAGGCGGCTTACAAGCAGTAAAAACACAGTATAGAAAATAATAATAATAAAAAAAGCAACAATCCCCACCCCCAGTGGTGACGATACACACTGTCAAATGAGCCATTTGATGGGCTCCATTCCATCTGGGATACACGAACAGCCAATTGAGGCTATGCTGTATGGACTAAGTCAAATGCTTTCCACTGGTCTGGGATACAGAAGAAAGCTGCCAGGCCTAATCCTCAGCCAGGTACAAATCTTGCTACCCTTATTTATCATGCATAGAGACTATGAAGGAAAGAACTTTTGTCAATTCCTCCAGTTTGCTTGTCTTCCCTCCCCATAAAATGTCACCAATCAACAATCCACTCATGTATGATGGTGCTGTGGTCTGTGGAGGGGTGAGTTTTGACAAGTCATTGATGGAGGGAATTAGCCATTTATCATGATTTTGGTCTACTTTTGCACATTTTTCATGAATAGGTTAAATAGACCTGTTGTCAATAGGCTGATATCAGCTGGTTCATTTTAGAAATGAGTTTAGCACCATTCAGGAAGGGTGTTTAAACTGTGTCCAAAAGCAGTCTGTACAACAGCTGAGCGGTACGGCAAGAATTGCACCATGAAGTCCTACAAAAGGATTTGGCTCTCGCTCTTTCACTTCAATGCACAGATTCCCTACTACTGGTTAGCTACTGTTTAGGCTCCTCAGAGATTGGCTCAGAGACTTGGTGGATCCATGGGGAGAATTTCATTTGAAAGAAGCAGATTCTCTCACTGCCTAAAGCAGAAGAGGCTTGCAAAATAATGCAAGTCAAAAGTGGTAGATATTAGAATATGTGTAAAGAATACTTTATTTGAGTATTTACGCTTATAGCACTTAATTACACTTAGAGGTGGTGCAGTGGTTAGAATGGAGTATTGCAGGTTACTGGAGGCTACTTCTGCTGACTGCCAGCTACCAGTAGTTTGGCAGATCGGATCTCACCAGGCTCAAGGTTGACTTAGCCTTCCATCCTTCCGAGGTGGGTAAAATGAGGACCCAGATTGTTGGGGGCAATAGGCTGACTCCGTAAACTACTTAGAGAGGGCTGTGAAGCAGTATATAAGTCTAAGTGCTATTGTTATTAAGGCTCGGAAATGATGTCCGGTTTCTGAGGGCATACTCACACCAGCTTAAAAAGGACAATAGGTGTCAGAAAGATCGCATCCCCTAGCAGTCACCTGACCATAACTTCCTTTTACTACCCTATAATCCCTTAATTCATGGTAGAGTTGGGGAAATTGGATGGAGCTGAGCTTTTGCTAGCCGGATGTCCTTCCTGATGCCTGATGCCTATGCAGAGTTCAAGCAGATATTTTTTTTTCTTTGTGCTCTAGGAGAGCGAAACATTTGCCACTACCTAGGATTGAACTCTCAACCTTCTGAGTGGGAGGTGAATGTCTTCACCACTAGGCCAACACGCCGTAGTCCCTTGACCATGGCATCCACCAAATGATAACTAAAGCACATCAGATTCCACCTATGATAAAACCCTCGTGCCTTGTTGCCTGCCCAAAGGGGAAAAGTATGACTTTAACATTGACATAGCTAAGAAGAACTGTCTGTTGCCTCTGGTTAGAGATGAGAAGAAGGCAACATTATAAGGGGTCCTTGGTGTTCTCTGACTTGCTTGTTTTCTTACAGGCATTTCATTACTCAAACCAGGTAACATCATCAGTGCTCATAAGGAATGATAAGGAAATGTTACAAAACTATAAGGAAATACCACAAAAATAGGCTGTGGGTATACGGTTGTATGCAAGGGAAGAAAAACCCTACAGAAGGCTGCTTCTGAGAAATGTTTGGCTCGCTTAGAGTGTAGCTGCAACTATTCAACAAGAGAGGAACTACTTGGAACATCATTCCACATCTCAATCAACTTCACTGGCTGCCAAATGGTGTTTGGCCTCAGTTCAGTCATGAAAGCACTGAGGTATTATGTCCTATAAAATATTAGGTGGCTCCAAACAATTCCATACTTGCACACTGACTATTTGTGGGAAGTTACAGGGCTGGTTTCCTGAACCTCCTTCTCCCAGATCCAATCCATAGGACTTGGTCAGGAATGAAAAACATAACGTTCTTCCTGCTGTGCTAGCTTTTGACTTGGAGGGAATTTCATAAGGAGAGGTGCATTTAAAATCCAGATCCTAGGACAGAGGTCCTACCAGCTTTTTTCTAAACTGCAGTGATTCTTAAGTCAAAGATTCCCTCACCACCAGCAGGTCATTGAAGAGAAAAACTTCTCTCTGGTGGGCAGCGTGTTTCTGCACTTTGTTCACGTCTGTCACTTCATAAAGGCGGCTGCAACAGACCAACCGGCGATGAGGCACAGACAGCACCTGCAAGAAAGAGACCGAGTGGGAAGGTTGCCTCCACAATCACAACTGCAACACACATTTATGATCCCCGTGCGGTTTCAAGATCTTTGGGCAACTTCATTGGCCCTAGAACATATAATTTCATCTTGAGATGTTCCGTTTGGATGTCTGTGGTGAAGATGTTGTTGTTTTAACCATTTAGTCGCATCTAACTCTTGGCGACTTTATAGGCAAGTGCCCTCCATGCTACCCTGTCAAGCCCAGCTTCTTTCAATTGTTGGATGTTCAACTTGTTGGATGTCGTGAAGAGAGGGACATTCTATTTCAGATTCTGCAAGGAAAACCAACTGGCCTATCCAGCCAGAAATGGATGGAGAAAGTAGAACCCCAAGAAAAACAAATGCACATACAGAGAATGAGACCTTCGGTCACCATTCCACAACCACTATCTCGGTTCTTTTGTTTCCCACTGCAAATGCTGCGGCTAGGATCAGTGGAACTAACTGCAACATAGAATATGGGCTGTGCGCATTTGTCCTTGTGGGTGGTGTTTGTGTGAGAGTCTACCAGAGGGAAGAACTGACCAAGATCTATCTCTTCGGGAAGCAACCGTTTGTTTATTTTCCTCTGTTTCCTTTTCATCTTTCTTCTAGGTCAGCGGTCACCAACCGATGGTCTGTGAGAAAATGTTGGTGGTCCTCAGTGCACCTGGGTGGAAGAGCTGTTCTGGGATGACCAATGGGCCAGTCTTGTGACTAGAGTTCTGAAATATGGGCCAGCCAGGCAGCTCATGGTGGGGCTGGAAATCTCATCCGTGGGCGCTGCACTGCAATGGAGAAACGGTAAATGGAGTGGCCAGCACGAGGGAAGGAGGATCAGGGAGAAGAGGGAAACTAGCCTTCTCTTTCCCTTGTGCCAGCTGCTACTTCTCTATTGCAGTGCAGTGCAGAGCCCAGGATCCACTTTGATAGCTTTGATAGCGGGGGTGAGGGTTATGCACTGCTTAGCTCCCCAACAGCAGTTTAGGAAGGATACAGGAGTGTTACAGGAAGAAATCAGCAGACTTTCACATATATCATGTGTACACTGCACCACAAACTTGTTATAACATGGAATATATCAAGTTATTTTCTGGCAGCTATGAGAGGCACAAGGGAACCATGTCAGGATTTTCTCTGTTCATCAATTCTCTTCATCCTGCCTAATCAGAGCAGAAGGCATAGGAAGCTGCAGATATAACCACAATTATGGAATATATAGCTATGCATGCCTAAGGCCTGAAGCTACGAAGTGTATTTCTGGGGAGGATCTGGAAATTCAGACGATGGAGAACAGCGAAAGGACATGTTGTTGTCTCGAGAAAATGTTGCAGCATCTCCTGTAAGAGGAGTGTCTGGTTGAGGCTTTCTGCCACCAGATTCCTTTTAAGCAGTGCACTGCAGTCATTTTAGCACCCGGATATTTCTTTTCCAATAGACACTGATTCTTCCAGAATTACTGGGTGGTTTTGTTCTTATAGGATTGTTTAAATAGCTCGTGTTCTGGGACCTTTTTAAAGAGTGTTCTGTGGGTAATTTTGTTAGAGTTAAGCACTTATTATCCCGACTTCACATTAAGGAATCCCATTACAGGCACATCTGGAGGAATTTACCCCACCCCAGGGATGAGTCAAAAGAGTCAAAACGTCAACCATATCATCACCGCACACATCATAACGCATATTAAAAAGGAAAGGGACATCGACCGCATGCTTGAGGCCATAATTTTGACTTTTTGATCCTCTCTCCGTGTGGACACTCCTACCTGACCACATTTCAGTGGAAGCAAACCTTGGAAGGACACAGAAAGTTGCAAAAGGAAAAGAAAAATATAATATGGAAACAGAGTTGTATCTTGGCCTTGATTCTAGTAAAGGCGAACATGAAAAAGCTCAAAGGTTGTACTGAAGAAGAAGATAAAGTTCCTGCCACAATTTTTCCTTTTGGGAATTATAACGGATTGTACAGGGATTGAGACTAAACTGATTCTGAATTTAATAACAGGAGCAAGACTGTTGATTGGACAATACTGGAAGAAAGAAGAGGTACCTACAATAGAAGAATGGATACTGAAAGTCATTAATTTGGCTGAGATGGCTAAAATCTCAGCTTTTTTAAAAGACAATACGCAGGAAAGATATTTAATTGAATGGAAAAAATGGATTGATTATCTACTAATGGGGAGGGGGTTGGGAGATGAAAAGCTTTGGATGAGGTTAATTGGATTGGAAGGGAAAATTTTATTCTATGTTTGGTTTATGTATAACAATACCTTGTGATTGACCCGGAAGCCGGGGAAGGGAGGGGAAGGGGTTTTCTGGGAGGGAGGGGAAAGGAAATGTTTTGTTTTTTTAAAACTTTTTCAATAAAAAAAAAAGAAAGAAAAAGCTCAAAGGTAAGATTCCTTCACTTTGTAACTCTGTCCTCCATGTAGGGCTACGGAGCATATGTTCCCAAATAATAAGAATGGTGTAAAAATAATCCTTGCTGGGGAAAAAATCAAACATATCCATTCATCCAACTTCATGAGCAAAGTATTTATTTTAAAAAGGAGGTGGGATCAAAGAAAAGCAAATTGACGTAGGTAGGAATATTAGATATAAATGAAGAAGAAAAGAAAATAGGAGGGAAGCAGCACGAGAAAGTCTAATGCAGTGTTTTTCAAATATGGTAACTTTAAGATGTATAGATTTCAACTCTCGTGTTGGTTGGGGAATTCTGGGAGTTGAAGTCCATACAACGTAAAGTTAACACATTGGAATAACACTGATCTAATGCAGGGGTCTCCAAACATGGCAACTTTAAAACTTGTGGACTTTAACTCCCAGAATTCCCCAGCTAGAATGGGGAATTATGGAAGTTGAAGTCCACAAGTGTTAAAGTTGTCACATTTGGAGACCCCTCATCTAAAGTAAAAGCTGCAATTCCCTTTGTGGCAAAGTAATTGGTTTCCATGGGGATGTTCCCAGGTTCAGCCCTTGCTGGCATCTCCAATCAGGAAGGATTCAATGAATAACGAGAGGCAGGGGAATCCTCATTTATGGTTAAAAACATGTCAAGATGGGACACAAAGAAAAGAAGCACATCTTTGATTACACCATTGCAATTTCCAACTTGACTTCTTTGTCCATGCCCTGTGAGAACTCCCAGAATTGCTGCCAAATTGCTGCCAAAATAGACAATATTAAGATACTATCCTTTCTCTTAAATAAAAGTAACTGCAGAGAACTACAGTTTTCATCAGTATAATACAATAGATGTCTACTAATGATGTGCAAAGGCTCACCGTTTTCATTCCCACAATTGATTTTTCTACTTTGGTGACATAAGTGACGTGGTCCTCATTTGATTTGAGCTCTCTCTGCTGAATCCTTTCATAAATCCCCACCACCAAGTCACGGGGAATGTCAGCTCCATCATCAACTCCTGTTAAGTCAAAACAATATAAACATTCTTTTTATATTCAATCATCATTCTTCAAGAATTCTTAACTCATCTCAAAGGACCTAAACCCCAGAGCTCACTATAACAGCATTGCCAAAAAGGCATTAAGAGTTGTTAACCAAATTTTGTGAAGCTTCTTCTCCGGTACCATTGCACTGCAAACTAGGGCATATAGCTCAAGCTGGTAATAGCCTGTTATTAAGAACACCGAAGCCTGCAATTATTGCAGGTTCGAGCCCGGCCCAAGGTTGACTCAGCCTTCCATCCTTTATAAGGTAGGTAAAATGAGGACCCAGATTGTTGGGGGGGCAATAAGTTGACTTTGTAAAAATATACAAATAGAATGAGACTATTGCCTTATACACTGTAAGCCGCCCTGAGTCTTCGGAGAAGGGCGGGGTATAAATGTAAAAACAAAAAAAAAAAAAAACTTTTGCCAGACCAATTCTCGAATACAGCTCATCTGCCTGGAATCCACACTGCATATCGGACATTAATACAATTGAACGAGTCCAGAGGTATTTCATGAGAAGGGTCCTCCACTCCTCTGCTCACAACAGAATACCTTATGCCACCAGGCTCAAAATTTTGGGGTTGGACAACCTAGAACTATGTCGCCTACAGTCTGACCTAAGCGTAGGACACAAAATTGTCCGTTACAATGTCCTACCTGTCAATGACTACTTCAGCTTCAACCACAATAATACATGGGCAAACAATTGATACAAACTCAAGGTAAAGCACTCCAAACTTGATTGCAGAAGATACGACTTCAGCAACAGAGTGGTCAATGCCTGGAATGCTCTACCTGACTCTGTTGTTGCATCCTCTAACCCCTACAGTTTTAACCTTAAACTGTCTACCATGGACCTCACCCCATTCCTGAGAGGTCCGTAAAGGGGACATGCATAAGTGCACCAGCATGCCTACCATCCCTGTCCTCCTGTCCCCATTTATTTGTGCTCATTTCCTATGTTCATGTCCATGTTTATACTTATACCTGTTATCTAGTACATGTTTGACAAAACGACGCTATAGAGCACTGCACACCAGAACAACTAGACACAAGAACAGTTTTTCCCCTGAAGGCCATCACTCTGCTAAACAAATAATTCCCTCAACACTGTCAAACTCTTTACTAAATCTGCACTACGATTAATCTTCTCATAGTTCCCATCACCAATCTTTTACACTTATGACTGTATGACCTGTAACTTTGTTGCTGGCAGTCCTTATGATTTATATTGATATATTGACCATCATTTGTGTTGTAAATGTTGTACCTTGATGAACGTATCTTTTCTTTTATGTACACTGAGAGCATATGCACTAAGACAAATTCCTTGTGTGTCCAATCACACTTGGCCAATAAAAAATTCTATTCTATTCTATAAATAAATAAATAAAAACAAACATACAAAATAACGCCTTACATGTCGTTTTCCCCTCAGAGTTTATGGACATGTGCAAATAATTTCCTACCCATTTGTGGTCAGTCAATGCCCCTAAAATTTTGAGAAAAGATAATGGGTGCCCCTGGAGGAGTTAACCTTCATCCAATAACTATAACCTGGATGGGACCAATCACAATCAATTGACCAGAAATGTTGAAATGATTCCCTGCCCTCTTCTCTAGCTCTACAGAGGTTCCAGGCTGATATTGTTTTTTTTTCTATGGACAAGTGCACACATTGACAAGCAAAGTATAGCTGTTTCCAACACCATTTTTCAGTCTTAATATCCATACGGAAATAAACACAGGACCAAAGATCGTCCTTAGGAGCAAGCAAAGATGAAGGTAATGTTTTGCTTTTACCATCCCAGCTTCCTTTTAAATTTTGTTCTGTGCTTAAAAAGTGTCCTGAGCTTTGCCTGATGGTGCTTAACCTGAAGAGGATAGGTTTGAGTGCATATATGCAAAAATAATAGTGGAAAAATGTAAGCATGCAACCGGGACCATTAGCTGCAGCAAATTCCACACTGGAGATTTCCAAGTTACAGCCGTAACTGGCCATAATTACATACAACAATCATTTCTACCACAGTGTACACTTGGGTTTACACTTAGATGCCGAGCCCAGATTTTACATATGTGTAGCCATTTTATTTAGCTCTGTATTATACTCATTTATTCCTTTTCTTTCTCTTTACTAATATAGGGGGAATTCCCGGCTCGCCACATTCTTAAGGTGGGGGGAAGGAGCAAATAGATAATGAGGACTGTTTTGGCTAGGTGACTTTCTTTCCGGTGGGAACAGAGGCTGCCCCTGGTGTGAATGGAAGGTGGAGTTTGAAGACACCGGGAAATGTGGATTGAGTGTTTATTGGAGAATGTGACTTTTGAGAGATGTTTCTAACTTACAGTATTATGTGGTGTAATTCTGGTTTGTGTCAGATCCGGAATTACAACAGACTTTGCCAATTTGATGCTTACCGAAATAAAAGAAATTTGTTTTGGAAGATGGACTTTGCCTATTTCTTTTTTGAATGGGTTTCATCACTTGGAAACCTGACATTAAGGTAAAGGTAAAGGTTCCCCTCGCACATACGTGCTAGTCGTTGCCGACTCTAGGGGGCAGTGCTCATCTCTGTTTCAAAGCCGAAGAGCCAGCGCTGTCCATGAAGCCGCTGGGTGAGATCATCAGTGGTTTCGGCGTGAGGTATCAGCTGTATGCGGATGACACCCAGCTGTACCTTTCCACGCCGGACCACCCCAACGAAGCTATCGAAGTGCTGTCCCGGTGTCTGGAGGCCGTGCGGGTCTGGATGGGAGAAACAGGCTCAAGCTCAATCCTCCAAGACAGAGTGGCTGTGGATGCGGCATCCCGGTACAGTCAGCTAAATCCGCTGACCATCGGTGGCGAGTCATTGGCCCCGATGGAGGGTGCGCAACAGGCGTCCTCCTGGATGACGGCTGTCTTTGGAAGATCATTTGTGGCCGTCTCCAGGAAGCGTTTTACCAGGTTCGCCTGGTGCGCCAGTTGCGCCTTTCTGGACCGGGATGCCCTGTGCACAGTCACCCACGCACTCGTGACGTCTCGCCTGGATTACTGCAATGCTCTCTACATGGGGCTCCCTTGAAGGGCATCCGGAGGCTGCAGTTAGTCAGAATGCGGCTGCGGGTGATAGAGGAGCCCTCGTGGCTCCCGTATAACACCATCCTGCGCAGACTGCACTGGCTACCTGTGGCCTTCGGGTGCGCTTCAAGGTTTTGGTGACCACCTTTAAAGCGCTCCATGGCATAGGGCCGGGTTATCTACGGGACCGCCTACTGCTACGAATACCTCTCACCGACCGTGCGCTCTCACAGAGAGGGACTCCTCAGGGTGCCGTCAGCGAGGCAATGTCGTCTGGCGGCGCCCAGGAAGGGCCTTCTCTGTGGGGCTCCCACCTCTGGAATGAACTGCCCCAGGACTTCGTCAGCTTCCGGACCTTGGACCTTCCGCGAGCTTAAAACATACCTATTTAACTGCGCAGGACTGAGTTAGATTTTAGTTTGTGGGTTTTAACTTGGGTTTTAATTTTTTATATTTTTAATTATTAGGCTTTTGAATAAGTTTTTTAATTGTTTTTAGATTGTATTTATTGCTTTTAAATGCCTGTAAACCGCCCTGAGTCCTTTGGGAGATAGGGCGGTATATAAATATAAACAATAAATAAAAATAAATAAATAAATAAAATCTTATATTGTTGGCATCTTACCCCAGCTAAAAATGTCACAAAGAATAAAAAGAATCAATGTTCAAGTGATTGCAGCAGTGATATCTTTTTGCAAATGCGAGAGTCATGTCCCATAGTCAGTAAATTTGGGAATGAAATATTTCATAAAATTGCATTAGTTACTATTTAAAAAATAGAGATTGCATTAATTACTAGTTAAAAATTAGAGATATAGCATATTTGGGCGGGGGACAATGGGTGGAAACTAATCAAGGAGAGAAGCAACCTGGAATTAAGGAGAAACTTCCTAACAGTGAGGACAATTAACCAGTGGAACAGCTTGCCTTCAGATGTCATAGGTGCTTGATCACTGGAGGTTTCTAAGAAGAGATTGGACAATGGTTTACCTGAAATGGTATAGCTTCTCCTCAGTGGTGGGATTCAAGTAATTTAACAACTGGTTCTCTGCCCTAATGATTTCTTCCAACAACCAGGTTGCCAAAATGCTCACAAAGTTAACAACCGGTTCTCCTGAAGTGGTGTGAACTGGCTGAATCCCACCACTGGATCTCCTGCTTGAGCAGGGGATTGAACTAGAAAACTTCCAGGGTCCCTTCCAGCTCTATTCTGATTGGTTGATGTTGTTATAATAATTTCTGGTAATATTATAAATTTGAAAAGTAAGGGATTTTTATATTGTATATCAGTGGTAGTCAACCTGATCCCTACCACCCACTAGTGGGCATTCCAGCTTTCATGGTGGGTGGTAGGGGTTTTGTCCGATACTGAAGCACTTTCCTTTTTTTTAATTTAATTGACTTTTAAAAAAAAATTCAGAGCATTATTTAAAAACATTTTCATTAGATTTTCATAAAATTCCCCGTGACAATTTAAATTTCTGAAAATATACTATTTGTATCGCGTGTACATAAGTTTAGTTCACATTCTGTAAGTGAAACTAAATGGTGCTATAGTGCGACCGCAAACAAAAAAGCCTCGCCTCAGAATAGCTCGTGCATCTCCCCCCACACCACCCAGCTGTAACAGACAAGCAGAGCTGGTAGCCACCACCACCCAAACCCAATCCACGATGTGCGAGAGGCACGTGCAGACAACGATACATGGTGCATTACTGTGGAACCGGTGGGCGGTTAGAAAATTTTACTACTAACAGAGATACAAAAGTGGCCGATAGGTATAAAAAGGTTGACTACCCCTGTTGTATATTAATGGCTACTAGATTAGTGATAACAAAATACTGGTAACATCTAGAAAGGAATAAAAAAAAATATTGTAAGCAATCCCGGATCTTTTTTTGGAACCTTTGAGTTTGGCCTTAACAAATCAAAATCAAAAAACAGGCATGATAAAGTATAGTCTTTTACTTTAATTAAAGGTTAACAAAAATGCTGAAACCAGTTCAAGAAAATAAGAGAGGAGTATAAACTTTTTCTGCATGGTACGATTTTATAAAATACTCTTAACAAGGCAAATAAGCAGTCCGCTGTCTACATGATAGACTACAGCCAAAGATGTAAACGGCATATTATACAGACACATGCACGTGTGTGTACAATAATCTTAATTGGAAATCGCAAAGTATAACTGTTTGTACAGCTGTTATATAATCAAAATAGAATTGAAAATTGCAGTGTGAATCCTAAAATAGGCTTAACTGCAGTGAAAAGCAACTCCAAGGCAAAAGTCTGATGGTCTCATTCCCTTTGCTTTATTATCCTATTTTCTGTCGCCTTCAACTAACCCCAAAAAGCTAACTACAACACCCAGTACACCAGACAATTGCCTGTATTTGATCTAGATCAGGGGTGTCAAACTCAAGGCCCGTGGGCTGGATCCAGCCCACAGGGTGCTTAGATCTGGCCCATGGGGCTACCTGGGAAACAGCCCGTGGTGCCTCTGCCAGTGAAAACGGAGCTTGGGGGGCTGTGTGTGGCCCGCTCAATATTCATTTTCACTGGCAGAGAGTTGCAGGATGCTGTCACAGCTGAAAATGGAGCTCGGGAGCCTGTTTTCACTGGCAGAGTGCTCGGGCTACCAGAGGCGCACTTACTACAGAGTGACATTGAGCTGGCCATACCCACCCTTGCCACACACGGCTCCTCCAAGGTCAAACACATCCCTGGAGTGGCCCTCAATAAAATCGAGTTTGACACCCCTGGTCTAGATGTACCACTCACATCTGCAATCATGCTTTATCTGATGTTGTTAAAAGTTTTATTCCATCTTCACTATTAATCTATTAGCTCAAATGTCACAACCAGCATACATTTTAGCTCTTTTAATGCCATCTACAACATTATTTATTTGAGTACTGCTTTGTTCAGGATTTGGAATAAGGAACAATATAGCCAAGCAATGCCCTCACCTCTCAGGTTCCGAATGAAGTCCTCCAGCATCATCTTTCTGTCAGGTTTAATGTTAGGACTGTACATATCCGTATTAAGAAGGATGATGGCAAAAGCCAAGATGAAAATGGTATCTGGATTATGGAACTGTTGGACTACTTCTGGATTACACATGCAGTACCTCTGGCTGCAGAGGGAGGGAGACAAAGTCAATATATAATACAGCAAATTTAAAATGTGTCCATTACTAAATGACGCCACCCCTATTTTAAAGGTGTTAAAATTATTTACACTCACATTTCACTAGGCTAATACCACAGTTGTATAAATTAATTGATTGTCTGAATCCATATAAGTAATAATCTTCCAAGGTCAAAGAATTATGTTTCTAATTGTGTCACAAATATTGTGGAGGGGACATAATAAAGAATATATGCACCATAAAACCTGAGAGAACATGTACTTTTTCACAAAAAGGATTGGGAAATTATTGTTAATGCAAACTTATTAAATTCGCAATTCTCAAACCAACTATAATTTGATTTTATTCAGTGCCGTTCTTAAAAGAATAAATAAAACTGTGTGTATAATTAAGGAAGATTACAACACAAAATTGGACAAATTGTAAGAGAAATCCATTGATTGAATGAATTATGTATCAGATTTGTGTCAAATCTGATTTGTGTCTTATCAGTTATATATACAGGCTTTCTCCAAAATGATCTGTCTCCAACCTGGTCCTTCAAGTCTTCAAGAGCTGCACTCATTGCCACTATGCATGAGTCCATCCATCTTGTTGCTGGTCATCCTTTGGAACATCTTTGGTTATTGGTAATTTCAATTTTATTCATTTTAATTATTTTTAAACTGTTGTTTCTTCTTCTTCTTCTTCTTCTTCTTCTTCTTCTTCTTCTTCTTCTTCTTCTTCTTCTTCTTCTTCTTCTTCTTCTTCTTCTTCTTCTTCTTCTTCTTCTTCTTCTTCTTCTCCTTCTCCTTCTCCTTCTCCTCCTCCTCCTCCTCCTCCTCCTCCTCCTCCTCCTCCTCCTCCTGCCATATCCATCATCGGACATTGCCGATCATGTTGGTGATCCTATTTTTATCAATAGCCGCATGAAAAAGTGCTGCTGAGTTTTGTCCAAACTGAAAGAAGTATATTCTACATCAGCGGCCCCCAACATTTTGGGCACCAGAGACTAGTTCTGTGGAGAAAGATTTTTAGCCTGCTTTGCTATGTAAATACCTTTCAATCTTCCCAAAAGAAGTGTGTTTTCTTTAAAAATAAAATGTGCAAATGTGTGTTGTGGCCCAAATGTGTGTGTCAGCTGCCAGCAGAGCTAGCTGCAGAATCAGATCAGGAGGAGGTTGAGGGAAAGCCTGGGCCAGCTTCGGAGCCTTTGGAAGGCTCTGAAAAGGAAACAGCATCAGAGACAGAGGCAGAGTCGGGGCCTTCTGTCCTCCAGTTATAGAGTCAGCTGTCTTTGGGGCTTGAGCTGAGTGGGGGGGGGCAGAGCTGTGTGTATGCGCAGAGTGGAAAAGAGAGGAGAGCAAAGAAAAGCAGTAAGCCAGCTCTCAGGGAGAGGCAGATGCAGATGATAGCCAGCCCCTCCCTGGCTGGGAAATAAACAGCAGGGGTTTGAGAGTGGCCAGTTGTCGCAGATATCCATTCGTTTCTAGTATACAGCAGGCAATTCAGATTTCTTGGATAAACCCAGGTTTGTTGGGACTAATTATGTTTGATTTTTTTTTATCTCTGTGAATAAAAGACTGGGGTTCTTTTTCTCATGAGTAAACGTCTTATCACTACTTGCAAAACTGGGTCAGAACAATGTGATTCTTAAGATGTTATTAGAACTTCTATTAGTCTTTCCCAGCACATCCAATAATAAGAGTTACGCGAGTTGTAGTGAAAGAACATTTAGAAGACAACAAACCCTAGTTAACTTATTTTTAGGTGCTTTCTTATTTGCTTCACCACTTAATCTCTTCTTCTCCATACCCTTACGTTGAATGAAGAAATTGACCAACGTAGCTTCATATCAGCACAACGTTTACCTGAAGGCTTCAATTAATCTTTCCACTTTCTGGGCTTCTCCCTGCACTCGGATATGGGCTTGAAATTTCCGCAAAGCTTCATCAAGCTCCATGCCAGAGAAGTCCATCTCATCCACTACACAGCTAAAAAGAAAAAGAAAACGAACTTCTTGATTATCAGGTCTATGGAGAGGAAGGTATCAAGAAAGACAAGGGAGAAATAAGCCAAACGTATCCATTTATTTATTTTCCCAATCAAGCAAGATCTGAATGCTACCCAACTTGCATCTTTCTAGATTCATAAACACTTTTTCTGTTTTGGAATATCTGATTTATGAGTTTTAGGTGTACTACTTACTGTATATTTCATCTCGCCTTTCCTCCATTGTGCTCACAGCTATGTACTGTATATGATTTGCAATTGCCATATGTTATCCACATGTTGTAATCTCTCAGGAGAAACACTTTGGAGCTCAGCCCCTTGAGATGTGGGGCTTTTTTCCTCTAATTCTCATTCTAAAAGAGCAGTGAAGCCACCAAAATCCCAGGGAAAGTAGGAAGTAGACAGTAGATGATCAATACATACATACATACATACATACAGATACGCATTTATGAATTCATCTTCACCACAATATACCCTTTCTGGATAAGCAGAATTATACAAAGGACAGAAAAGGAATAAGAAATAGTAAGTCGCTTATTTGTAAGTCAAATAAATACAAGGTATGAAATGGAAAAATAGAAATAGAAATGTACATAATCTAGTATATACCAATATCATTCAATGTAACCTTCCATGCATTTGTATCTATGCTAACTATTCTTCATTTTACAATGGGAACATGGTACTTCATATAGTACCTTTGGGGTTTCATGTCTTCCTTTTTGAAGATCTCATCAACTCCATCCTGCCATAACTTTCCATTCTTCTCAACCCATTCACGCGGCCTTCGTATATTTGCTTTGCAATTCAATCATTATTCATCCTGTCTATATAACCAAGCCACCTGTGTGTACAGTACTTCTTTTGTAGGACCATTCATGTATTCATTCAGATCCATTCAGTATTAACCCTATATCTTCTTCTTCAAGTACACATACTTCTTACCTATTACCACTGCATTTATCTTACTTACACTTTGCTTGACAGACCCAACTTTCACTTCCATAAAACAGTTGGAAAAGCACAGTCTTTTGTCAGGCTATACCCAATTCATTACTCATCCTCAGAAGTTACCAGGCAGAGATTCAAGGACATGGCTCATAACTTCCTGGCTTCAAAGCGTATGTCTCTTGCTCTTCATCTGTGCAGCCTAACAGCCTGAAAGATAGTTGCTTCTCCATGGGTGGGCTAGTGGATGGAGAGTGATATCTGTGGATTGCTGTTGTCAGATCTTAGGTTCCTAGTGTTTGACTTTGGTCCCTCACATTCTTAGACACAGCCATTTTCATTTCTTTTAACAGATATTCCTCTCAAGAAACCACTTACAGTACTTCCCACTAGCTTTGAATCAACATTTCAGTTGATTCATATCAGTTTCCCCTGCACCTGGATGAAACTGTCTATCTAGACCCGTTCCAGTCCGGTTTCCGGCCCGGCTACAGCACGGAGACGGCTTTGGTCGCGTTGGTGGATGATCTCTGGAGGGCCAGGGATAGGGGTTGTTCCTCTGTCCTGGTCCTATTAAGACCTCTCAGCGGCTTTCGATACCATCGACCATGGTATCCTGCTGCGCCGGTTGGAGGGATTGGGAGTGGGAGGCACCGTTTATCGGTGGTTCTCCTCCTATCTCTCCGACCGGTCGCAGACGGTGTTGACAGGGGCAGAGGTCGGCCCGGGCGCCTCACTTGTGGGGTGCCGCGGGGTCGATCTCTCGCCCCTTCTGTTCAACATCTATATAAACCGCTGGGTGAGATCATCAGTGGCTTCGTGTGAGGTACCAGCTGTACGCTGATGACACCCAGCTGTACTTCTCACACGGGCCACCCCAATGAAGCTATCGAAGTGCTGTCCCGGTGTTTGGAAGCCGTCTGGGTCTGGATGGGAGAAACAGGCTCAAGCTCAATCCTTCCAAGACAGAGTGGCTGTGGATGCGGCATCCCGGTACAGTCAGCTGAGTCCTCGGCTGACTGTTGGGGCGAGTCACTGGCCCCGATGGAAGTGCGCAATCTGGGCGTTCTCCTGGATGAGCGGCTGTCTTTTGAAGATCATTTGACCGTCTCCAGGAGAGCTTTCCACCAGGTTCGCCTGGTGCGCCAGTTGCGCCTTTCTGAACCGGGATGCCTTATGCACGGTCACTCACGCCCTCGTGACGTCTCGCCTGGATTATTGCAATGCTCTCTACATGGGGCTCCCCTTGAGGGGCATCCGGAGGCTCAGTTAGTCAGAATGCAGCTGCGCGGGTGATAGAGGAGCCCTCGTGGCTCCCGTGTTACACCTATCCTGCGCAGACTGCACTGGCTACCTGTGGCCTTCGGGTGCGCTTCAAGGTGCTGGTGACAATCTTTAAAGCGCTCCATGGCATAGGGCCGGGCTATTCTGGGACCGCCTACTGCTACCAAATACCTCTCACCGACCGTGCGCTCTCACAGAGGGACTCCTCAGGGTGCCGTCAGCTAGGCAGTGCCGTCTGGCGACACCAGGAAGGGCCTTCTCTGTGGGGCTCCCACCCTCTGGAGCGAACTCCCTCAGGACTTCGTCAACTTCCGGACCTCCAGACCTTTCGTCGAGCTTAAAACACACTTATTTATCTGCGCGGGACTGGATTAGATTTTAAAGTTATGGGTTTTAAGGGTTTTTTATTATTTATACTATTTTAAATTTGGGGCAATAGAATAAGTTTTTAAATTGTTTTTTAATCTGTATTTATATTTATTTATTTATTTATTTATTTATTAATCAAATTTCTAGACCGCCCTTCTCCCGAAGGACTCAGGGCGGTGTACAGCCATATTAAAATACATAGATAGACAATGAATTTAAAATAAATTTTAAAATGAAATATTTAACAGCCAATTGAACTAAAAATAATAAAACCAATTAAAATCAGTATAAAATTTAAAATTTAAAATTTAAAAGCTAAAAAATCTAATCCAGTCCTGTGCACCTGAATAAGTGTGTTTTAAGTTCACGACGGAAGGTTCTAAGGTCCGAGAGTTGGCGAAGTCCTGGGGGGAGCTTGTTCCAGAGGGCGGGAGCCCCATGAGAAGGCCCTTCCCTGGGTGTCGCCAGGCGACACTGCCTAGCTGACGGCACCCTGAGGAGTCCCTCTCTGTGAGGCGCGCAGGTCGGTGAGAGGTATTCGGTAGCAGAAGGCGGTCCCGTAAATAGCCCGGCCCTATGCCATGGGCGCTTTAAAGGTGATCACCAACACCTTGAAGCGCACCCGAAGGCCACAGGTAGCCAGTGCAGTCTGCGCAGGATAGGTGTCACCGGGAGCCACGAGGGCTCCTTCTATCACCCGCAGCCGCATTCTGGACTAACTGCAGTCTCGGATGCCCTTCAAGGAGCCCCATGTAGAGAGCATTGCAGTAATCTAGGCGAGATGTCACGAGGCGTGGTGACCGTGCATAGGGCATCCCGGTCTAGAAAGGCGCAACTGGCGCACCAGGCGAACCTGGTAAAAGCTCTCCTGGAGACGGCCAAATGATCTTCAAAGGACAGCCGTTCATCCAGGAGGGCGCCCAAGTTGCGCACCCTCTCCATTGGGGCCAATGACTCGCCCCAACAGTCAGCCGCGGCTGCAGCTGACTGTACCGGGATGCCGCATCCACAGCCACTCTGTCTTGGAGGATTGAGCCTGAGCCTGTTTCTCCCCATCCAGACCCGTCGGCTTCCAGACACGGGACAGCACTTGATAGCTTCATTGGGGTGGCCGGTGTGGAAAAGTACAGCTGGGTGTCATCAGCGTACAGCTGGTACCTCACACGAAGCCACTGATGATCTCACCCAGCGGCTTCATAGATGTTGAACAAGAGGCGAGAGAATCGGCCCTGCGGCACCCCACAAGTGAGGTGCCTCGGGCCGACCTCTGCCCCCGTCAACACCGTCTGCGACCGATCGGAGAGATAGGAGGAGAACCACCGATAAACGGTGCCTCCCACTCCCAATCCCTCCAACGGCGCAGCAGGATACCATGGTCGATGGTATCAAAAGCCGCTGAGAGGTCTAATAGGACCAGGGCAGAGGAACAACCCCTATCCCTGGCCCTCCAGAGATCATCCACCAACGCGA
Source organism: Ahaetulla prasina (assembly GCF_028640845.1). NCBI lineage: Eukaryota > Metazoa > Chordata > Lepidosauria > Squamata > Colubridae > Ahaetulla > Ahaetulla prasina. The sequence goes on along the minus strand of NC_080545.1, from coordinate 82,611,013 downwards.
CCATAGCCGTCTCAGTGCTGTAACCGGGCCGGAAACCGGACTGGAGCAGGTCTAGATAGACAGTTTCATCCAGGTGCAAGGGAAACTGATATGCCACCATACTCTCTACAACCTTCGCCGTGGCGAAGGTTGGAGACCGACGATAGTTACTTAAAACAGCCGGGTCAAGGCAGGCTTCTTGAGGAGGGTCTCACCACCGCCTCTTTCAAGGCGGCCGGAAGACTCCCTCCACCAAGGAAGCACTCGTAATTGCCTGAGCCAGCCTCGTGTCACCTCCTGGGTGGCCAGCACCAACCAGGAGGCACGGGTCCAGTAAACATGTGGTGGCATTCAACCTACCCAACAACCTGTCCATGTCCTCGGGAGCCACAGGGTCAAACTCATCCCATAAAATATCACCAAGACCACCCTCGGACGCCTCCCCTGAGTCACTGCAATTTTGGTCCAGACCGTCCCGAAGCTGAACAATTTTATCGTATAGATAACCGTTAAACTCCTCAGCACGTCCCTGCAACGGGTCATCCCGCTCCCCCTGGTGAAGGAGGGAACGAGTCACCCGAAACAGGGCAGCTGGGCGGTTATCTGCCGACGCAATGAGGGAGGAGGCGTAGCAATGCCTCGCATCCCTCAATGCCACTAAGTAAGTTCTAGTATAGGACTTCACTAGTGTCCGATCAGCCTCGGAACAGCTAGACCTCCAAGAACTCTCCAGGCGTCTTCTCTGGCGCTTCATCCCCCTCAGCTCCTCGGAGAACCAAGGAGCCGTTTGGGACCTGCGCCGGGTCAGAGGCCGCAAAGGCACGACACGATCTAAGGCCCCCGCCGCGGCCCGTTCCCAGGCCGCAACCAGTTCCTCAGCCGTGTCGTGGGCCAGACCTTCAGGAAGTGGCCCAAGCTCCGTCCGGAACCTCTCCGGGTCCATCAGGCGCCTGGGACGGAACCAACGTAATGGCTCCGTCTCCCTGCGGTGTTGAATGGCGGTCAGAAAGTCCAGGCGAAGAAGAGAGTGATCTGACCATGACAAAGGTTCAATAGCTAATTCCTTCAAATCCAGATCTCTCAACCACTGACCAGAGATAAAAATCAGATCCAGAGTGCCACCCCCAATGTGAGTAGGGCCATCAACTACTTGAGTCAGGTCCAAGGCCGTCATGGAAGCCATGAACTCCCGAGCAACTGTCGATGACGAGCCGGAAGATGGCAAGTTAAAATCCCCCATGACTAAAAGTCTGGGGGTCTCAACTGCCACCCCAGCAAGCACCTCCAGGATTTTATTTGTATTTTGTAATATGTATTTTATGTATATATAAATAACATGTTACATATTATTACATATGTAATATGTATATGTAATATGTATTTTAACTGCCTGTGAACCGCCCTGAGTCCTTAGGGAGATAGGGCGGTATATAAATTTGAAAAATAAATAAATAAATAAATAAATAAATTTGCAAATATTGAAACTTCTCCATCTGTTTTCCAATTTTTAGTAAACATTCACTGTTCATTGTGTAGTGCATAATGATTTACTCTTTTGCTTTTTTTATGCATAACTAGTTTGATGAAAAGAAAGACTAGGAGAGACATGATAGCAGTGTTCCAATATCTCAGGGGCTGCCACAAAGAAGTGGGAGACAAGCTATTCTTCAAAGCACCTGAGGTAGAACAAGAAGCAATGGGTGGAAGCTAATCAAGGAGAGAAGCAACCTGGAACTAAGAAGAAATTTCCTGATAGTTAGAACAATCAGTGGAATGATTTGCCTCCAGAAATTGTGAAATTCCAACACTGGAAGTTGTTAAGAAGATGTTGGATAACCATTTGTCTGAAATGGTGTAGGGTTTCCTGCCTAAGCAGGGGGTTAGACTAGAAGACCTCCAAGGTCCCTTCCAACTCTGTTATTCTATTCTATTCTATTCTATTCTATTCTATTCTATTCTATTCTATTCTATTCTATTCTATTCTATCCTATCCTATCCTATCCTATCCTATCCTATTCATTATTCAATATATTTTCCCAATTAACAATAACATCCTTAGACTTAATTGTCAGATCCATATGCCTAATATTCCTGTAAATCATTGGGCTTCTCAGCCAACAACATGACATACATTCACATGCTCAAGCAACATAATTCTTACCATAACCACTTGGATTCCTTATACATTTTTATCTATAAATACCTTAAGCACCAAAGGGACTGTGACAATGGGCAGGAGTTTATGCTTTTCTGTTAAGTTTTTCACATATGCGTGCAAGAAGCTAAACAGACTTTGTCTTTTTCATAGTTGAAGTTTAGAGTAGGAAAAGGTGACGTATTTTACCACAGGAAGATTTTTCCTCAAGGAAAAGGAAGGAATAGTTGCATAACTACTGCTAAGGTGACAGAGAACTTGAAAAAATGAAAAGGGTGCTTGAGAAGGAGAACTTTTAGAACTGTGATAGCTGGCAACCTCAGACAGATCTCAACACGGTTGGTTGCTAAAGATTTATTATTGGCTTTAGTAAAGAACATTGATACTTGGCGATCTTGAGATGGCCTAGGCCAGGGGTCTCCAACCTTGGCAACTTTAAGACTTGTGGACTTCAACTCCCAGAATTCCTCAGCCAGCTTTGAAGTTCACAAGTCTTCCAGTTGCTAAGGTTGGAGACCCCTGGTCTAGGCACTGTTACACTACTGAAAGATTGATGGTTAGATAAAATTCCCAAGTGGAGCTGGGTGAGATCCAGGGAAGACACTCCAAAGACAAAGAGAAAGAAGACTACAAGACCTTTTTTCCCTATCCTTCACAGATAGAAGCATCTGGGGAAGGCTGAAGTGAAGATAATTAGAAGGTTCTACTAGACATGCAGAAGGACATCAGGGAATGCCAGCCAGTATTCTTAGCCCCTTACTTACATCTAAGTATAGCTAGGATTTTGAAAACCATACAGTGTACTTATACAGTAGGCAAATATTATTAAATGCATGAATGCATAGGTACAGAACACTTAAGAGTTCATAATATTCAAAAGAGGCAAATGTCCACCACGGTGCCTTTTAAAACTCAAGTTATGGTGGTGATCAGTCAAGCAGAAAATGGAATATGAGTATCTTACTGTAAATAACTCTGGTCCCAAAAGGCTGTAAAAGTTGGAAGTAAATGCTGCTGGAGGTCTTAATAAAAGAAATATTTAAAAAATGAAATTACAAGGAATGTGTTGTGCCGTGTCTTGGATCACCTCCCACAAATTTATGACATCACCTATCCTTGTTCAACATTGAACTATTTGCTAATCAATCATCCACTTTATTCCCATACATACTTTATTTCATACACCAAATCAACAACCAAACTTTGGGCATTTGCCCAAAAATCGTAACCCAGACACGCTCACTTTATCACATGCTTTTTCAAAAATCAAAAAATGTACAATAAACTTTCTTCGAATTCTTCAACAAACTTTGAAGACCAAAAGCCTAGCTTACTATGTATACTGTCTACCTGGCATAAAGTTGAATTGTGGACCCCCAAAATTTGCTTGGGTTCACCTATCCTACCCTTTTAGCCACAATTTTGCCAAATACTTTCCAAGTCAAACAGAAAAAATTAATTATCCTTTACATTTTGCATTCGCTCTTGCTGCCATTCCATTTTCATAGGAGAAAAATAATAATATTCTTACCATCTTGAAACATAGATGGGGCTGTATAGACATTAATCAAATTTACATAGCAACTTTATAGGCAGATTATATTCACATATTTTCCTCCACTTTTTCAAGCTTGACAACATTAAGACATGTGGACTTCAATTCAAACATTCCTCAGCTAGAGTTGAAGTCCACACAAACCTGGCACACAAAAGTGCCAGGTTTGGAAAATACTGTGTTGTGTAATCTTCACTTGTAGGTTCACAATTGGGTGTTTTTTTTAATTTTTATTTTGTCAAATCGGTATATATAGGCATTAACATGAAATGAAATAGCTATATAATATATAAGCATATATATGAGCATAAGTATGTAATAACTATATTAATTGGATATAATGAAAAAAAAAACAATAGGACAGGAACGGTAGGCACTTTTGTGCTCTTATGCACGCCCCTTACAGTCCTCTTAGGAATGGGGTAAGGTCAATAGTAGATAGTTTTTGGTTAACTATTTTGGGATTTTGAGAAGAGACCACAGAGTCAGGTAGTGTGTTCCAAGTGTTAATGATTCTGTTACAGAAATCATATTTTCTGCAATCAAGTTTGAAGCGGTTAACATTAAGTTTAAATCTATTGTTTGCTCTTGTATTTTTGCGATTGAAGCTGAAGCAGTTTTCAACAGGAAGGACATTGCAATAGATGATTCTATGAGTTAAGCACAGGTCCTGTTGGAGGCGGCGGAGTTCTAAGTTTTCTAAACCTAGGATTTCAAGTCTGGTGGCATAAGGTATTTTGTTGTTTTCAGAGGAGTGGAGAACTCTTCTTGTAAAATATTTCTGGACACGTTCAATTGAGTTGATGTCAGAAATGTGGTATGGTTCCAGACAGGTGAGCTGTATTCAAGAATTGGTCTAGCAAATGTTTTATATGGTCTGGTTAGTAGTGTAGTGTTTTTGGAAAAGAAGCTACGCAAGATTAGGTTTACAACTCTTAGAGCCTTTTTTGCGATGTAGTTGCAGTGGGCTTTGGCACTTAGATCATTTGATATGAAAACTCCTAGGTCTTTAACAGGGTGGGGGTCATCTGTAAGGTAATGTCCATCAAGCTTGTACTTAGTGTTGGGTTCTTTTTTCCAATATGTAAGACTGAGCATTTGCTGGTTGAGATTTGGAGTTGCCATGTTTTAGACCATTCGGATACAAAGTCAAGGTCTTTTTGAAGGGTAGTTGTATTGTTGGTGGTGTTAAATAGTTTGACATCGTCAGCAAAGAGAACACAATTACTTGTGATATGGTCACAGAGATCATTAATGTATAATATGAAGAGTATTGGTCCAAGAATGCTGCCTTGGGGAGCACCACTCTTCACAGGAGCAGGATTTGATAGAGCATTGCCTAATTTGACCACTTGTTGTCTGTTTGATAGGAAAGCAATTATCCAATTGTGGAGGGGTCCTGAAATGCCATAGGATTTTAGTTTTAAGAGAAGTTTATCATGTACTACTGAGTCAAAAGCCTTACAGAAGTCTATGTAGATTGCATCTATTGCTTTGCCTTGATCAAAATTTGTAGTCCATACGTTTTTGCAGTGAAGAAGTTGTAAGTTACATGATCATTTTTTTCTGAAACCAAATTGTTTATTAGAGAGTAGATTGTTTGCTTCTAGGTGGAGGGTAATGGATTGGTTGATGATAGATTCCATTACCTTGCAGGTGACGTTTTGATATTTTTTGATAATTTTGTTTTGATATATATATATATATATCAAAACAGCAAAGCTGGCTGAGGAATTCTGGGAGTTGAAGTCCACAAGTCTTCAAGTTGCCAAGGTTGGAGATCCCTGTCTTAGATGACTTGTAAACATATACCTACTACAAATGAAGGCAAATATATGGGTTCCAGGATAATGTTGCAGGATCCAGTCTGGGCTGATCACTGGGATGAGACTGTGCTGGAGCCCATCCACAGGGAACTTCTACCATCTGGTGAGAGAAAAGTTCCCTGAGGATGCATTCCAGCACGAGTCCAAAAGCTCAGAAGAGTAAACTTCTGGTCCCAGTGACCGATCCAGATTGGATCCTAAAACATATATCTACTTTTTTTCTGAAAGAGTGATTAAACTTGTGTCTCAAAGAAACCTGTCTGATATATCTCAGACATGAAAGAAAATCCTGAGACAAAGTGGGAAGGCGCCTGCAGCGCTTCTGTTCAGCACAGCCCATCCTCTATATTATGAGTTGGCTATTTCTGAATTTGGGGGTGGCATTCTTTTGAAAAAGTGCTAAATTCATGTTCCAAAATTCCCTACTTGACAGGTAACAAATCAGAGGATGAATGTGGAGGGAAGCTGGGGATAACAATGATAAGTACTAATACTGGAAGGGTAGGGAAATATTAGCAATGAGAGACCAAGCAGTCAAGTTTTGACTCTGAGGCTGGCAACACCTAGGAGTAGCTAGTGAGTGACATGCAATTTGCAATTATCCCATATAATAATAAGTGCCAACCCATAACATCCAAAGCCACCAGGCTAGAGTAGAATGGACAAGAATGCTCTCTATCTCTACCAAAGTTATAAAAAACAGCATAAAATTCCTTATCAGCTAAAGTTATCAGATATCTTGGTGGATGATCTCTGGAGGGCCAGGGATAGGAGTTGTTCCTCTGCCCTGGTCCTATTAGACCTCTCAGCGGCTTTTGATACCATCGACCATGGTATCCTGCTGCGCCGGTTGGAGGGATTGGGAGTGGGAGGCACCGTTTATCGGTGGTTCTCCTCCTATCTCTCCAATCGGCCACAGACGGTGTTGACAGGGGGGCAGAGGTCGGCCCCGAGGCGCCTCACTTGTGGGGTGCCGCAGGGGTCGATTCTCTCGCCCCTTCTGTTCAACATCTATATGAAGCCATTGGGTGAGATCATCAGTGGCTTCGGTGTGAGGTACCAGCTGTACGCTGATGACACTCAGCTGTACTTTTCCACACCGGGCCACCCCAATGAAGCTATCGAAGTGCTGTCCCGATGTCTGGAAGCCGTACGGGTCTGGATGGGGAGAAACAGGCTCAAGCTCAATCCCTCCAAGACAGAGTGGCTGTGGATGCCGGCACCCCGGTACAGTCAGCTGCAACTGCGGCTGGCTGTTAGGGGCGAGTCATTGGCCCTGATGGAAAGGGTGCGCAACTTGGGCGTTCTCCTGGATGAACGGCTGTCTTTTGAAGATCATTTGACGGCCGTCTCCAGGAGAGCTTTTTACCAGGTTCACCTGGTTCGCCAGTTGCGCCCCTTTCTAGACCGGGATGCCCTATGCACGGTCATTCACGCCCTCGTGACGTCTCGTCTGATTACTGCAATGCTCTCTACATGGGGCTCCCCTTGAGGGGCACCCGGAGGCTTCAGTTAGTTCAGAATGCGGCTGCGCGGGTGATAGAGGGAGCCCCTCGTGGCTCCCATGTGACACCTCTCCTGCGCAGACTGCACTGTCTACCTGTGGCCTTCCGGGTGCGCTTCAAGGTTTTGGTAACTATCTTTAAAGCACTCCATGGCATAGGGCCGGGCTACTTACGGGACCGCCTGCTGCTACCGAATACCTCTCACCGACCCGTGCGCTCTCACAGAGAGAGACTCCTTAGGGTGCCGTCGGCCAGGCAGTGCCATTTGGCGACACCCAGGGGAAGGGCCTTCTCTGTGGGGGCTCCCACCCTCTGGAACGAACTCCCCCCAGGACTTCGTCAACTTCCGGACCTCCAAACCTTCCGCCGCGAGCTTAAAACACATCTATTCATCTGCGCAGGACTGGACTAGATTTTAAATTTATACTGGTTTTAATGGGTTTTATTATTTATATTGTTTTTTTAATAAATTTGGCTATGTAGAATAAGTTTTTTAATTGTTATTTTATTTTGTATTTATATGTACCTTTTTATCTGCCTGTGAACCGCCCTGAGTCCCTAGGGAGATAGGGCAGTATATAAATGTGATAAATAAATAAAATAAATAAATAAATAAATAAATATCTAATGGAAGAGAAGAAAGGAGCTCAGAGTTAAACTGTGGAGTCCTTGATGTTCTCTGAGCTTGGTGGTTTGCTTGCAGACATTTCATTACCCACCTAGGTAACATCATCAGTGGTAGCGAGTGTGGTGTTTGCTCCCTGTCCATATGCAACAGCTTATCCTGCCAGTTTTGGTGAGGAGAAAATAGAACTATCTATTTTCCTCGATAGTTGCTTGATTAAAGTATTGTTGTTGTTGTTTTGCTTGATTGTTTGTCTGGTCTTGATTCTGCTTATATGGACGTTGGTTGCTGGTCAGAATGCATTCTGGTTTTTGTTTCCTTTCTAGCTTTTTATTTTATGTTTTGAATTATGGGTAAATGTGGTTTATCTCTATGTGTCTGATATCTAAACAGGCAAAGGAGAGCACAAACAATTGGCGAGGAAGACAAATTGGGATAAGCAAGGAAACCCTAACTTTTGGCACCTACCACAACATTCTCAGCGAACATTTTTAAACATTTTTTAAAAATGTACTTCAACCTATATATATATGGAATTGCCTTATCCAGCATCAGAAAGGCTGGATTTTCAAGTGCAATATTTTTCAAACCAGTATTTCCAAGAACATTTGCTTGAAATAAAATTGACAATAATACACTTTTCAAATGCCACCATAAAAATGCACAAGGAGTCATATGATCGACATCAGGTTCTGTCACACTCACAGCCCATGCCTGGTTTAGCAAAGAGGGGTGGGGAGTCCTGATATGTCATGTGACGCTGCCTTGACAATGCGAGTTTGACACCCCTGATCTACATACTACAACAGGGGTCTCCAACCTTGGCAAATTTAAGCCTGGAGGACTTCAACTCCCAGAATTACCCAGCCAGCAAAGCTGGCTGGGGCATTCTGAAGGTTGAAGTCCTCCAACCTTAAAGTTGCCAAGGTTGGAGACCCCTGTACTACAGTGATCATAGATTTGAAGGGACTTAGTTGAAGCCAATTGCTGGAACCAGGAAATAAATAATGTGAATCTAGGCTATTTAAATGTTTTTGATGGTAAGGGAAACAATGAAGCAACTGACAATGTCTTAAATACATGAAGTTTCAATTATGACTGTTATGAAAACAGCCTAATATAATAGTAATTAAAACTAATAGAAAAAAGCAGGGCAATATTGGATTTTATAGCTATGTCTGCCATATGGAGAACGTGAGTACAAAAAGCACGACGTATTCTCCTTTCGCTGGACATCTGGTAACCTTATGAACAGCAGAAGTAGCAGAAAATCTGTAATGCATCCAGAGATGACAAAAACTAGTAACACATAGCTGACAGAACCTCCACTCTTTCCTGGCTTAAAGTGACATTTTGTGCAACACAGAATAGTATTTTTCCCCCCCAAAAGGATTAAATTCCATTTGGGGGGGGGGAAAGGGTTGAGAGCTCTTTCAGAATTATTTGGAAAATGTCAGACATTATGCCTCTGGGGAAGACAAGGATCTAGTGCAGGGGTATCAAACTGGATTTCTTCGAGGGCCGGATTAGCACTGTAGTACTCCTCCACTGGGCGGCAGGCGAGGGTGGGGGAGCAGGGGGAAGATGGGATGGACGCCTCCTGTGGCACCCTGCTGGACAAAACGGAGTGTGGGGACTCTCTGCATCCCGTTTTCAGCCTGGATGGCCTCCAGGAACATTCTGCCGGCCAAAAATGGACCATTTGATGCGTCCGATCTGGTAGCGATGGCGGCAGGTGGTTCAGAGAACTGGTAGCAAAAATCCCTGCCCATCCACCCTCCCATGTCCAGCTGAGCTGTGCGATCATCAGAGGTTTTTGTTTTTGTTTTACTTTCAAAAGCATTTTTTCTTTGGCCGAAAAAATGCTTTTAAAAGTAAAAAAAAAAACCTCTGATGATCGCGTGGCTCAGCTGGGATTGTCAGAGCCTTTTAAAAGCATTTTTTCTACAACCTCTTCATTATTTCTACAACCACTTTGTTTTTTTAAAAAAAAGTTGGCCACACCCACCCAGTTATATTACCCCACCACCACCAAGCCATGTCCACAGAACCGGTAGTAACAAATTTTACATTTCACCACCGATATCAGGGCCTCGCAGGGCCTCTGTGCCACCTGTTTTGGCTGGCAGAGGCACCACGGGTCGGATCAGCCTCGTGGGCCTTCAATTTGACACCCCTGATTTAGTGTCTCCTGCAGCCCAACCCATAATGGGGAGATGGACGGGGATGGGGAGAAACAGACTCAAGCTCAATCCCTCCAAGACGGAGTGGCTGTGGATGCCGGCACCCCGGTACAGTCAGCTGCAGCCGCGGCTGGCTGTGGGGGGTGAGTTATTGGCCCCAACGGAGAAGGTGCGCAATTTGGGTGTCCTCTTGGATGGGCGGCTGTCGTTTGATGATCATTTGGTGGCCGTCTCCAAGAGGGCCTTCCACCAAGTACGCTTGGTGTGCCAGTTGCGCCCCTTCCTTGACCGGGATGCCTTATGCACGGTCACTCATGCCCTTGTCACTTCCCGCCTGGACTATTGCAATGCTCTCTACATGGGGCTGCCCTTGAGGTGCACCCGGAGGCTGCAGCTAGTCCAGAATGCAGCTGCGCGGGTAATAGTGGGAGCAACTCGTTGCTCCCATGTAACACCAATCCTGCGCAGCTTGCACTGGCTTCCTGTAGTTTTTCGGGTGCGCTTCAAGATTCTGGTTACCACCTTTAAAGAGCTCCATGGCTTAGGACCCGGGTACTTACGGGACCACCTGCTGTTACCTTTTGCCTCCCACCGACCCGTACGCTCACACAGAGAAGGCCTTCTCAGGGTGCCGTCCGCCAAGCAATGTCGGTTGGCGGCCCCCGGGGGAAGGGCCTTCTCTGTTGGAGCTCCTACGCTTTGGAATGAACTTCCCCCTGGTTTACGTCAAGTACCTGATCTTCGGACTTTTCGCCGTGAGCTGAAAACGCACCTATTCATTCAAGCGGGACTGGATTAAAATTTTTATTGGGGTTATTTATATGTTAAGATTTTAAACTGTTTTAAATTTTCGGCCACAATATAATATGTTTTCTTTTAATTCCTTTTAATCTGTATATACTGTATTTTTACTTGGCTGTACACCGCCCTGAGTTCTTCGGGAGAAGGACGGTATAAAAATCGAAATAAATAAAATAAATAAATAAATAATGGCCATGAAGAATCGTGCCCAGCAGCTAGGAGAGGTATTGTCCACAGCAACTTAAAATAGTTAATATATATATATAAGAAAGGCAGATCCTGGTCCCTCAGATGGTCAGCAGCCACCACATCATCAGTGATTTGTGCCAGATCACATCCAAAGCACAATTTCTTCCTCTGAAATAACAAATAACAATGCTGGAAGGACATAGTTAGGGTCGGATAATCATTCAGGGCTGCAATTGGATGCTAGTGATTTGTTGTGGAAGGGTGTGTGCATAGAGATTATCCAGATTTGTGTGAGGCGGTGCGGGTTGCAGGGGATGATAAATTCTGGGCTCGGCCAGAAGTTCACATTATGAATGTCGTCTACTTGGGTCTCCTCTGTGGTATCTCCAGTCAGACCTTAACATTGGACGATCCCTCAGTCTTCTACATGTGAACATTTTAACCTAAGGATAAGCAGGATAAACACAACCATCCAAAATAGCTCTCCGTCTTTCAAACCCACATTAATTCTGCGGAGGGAAAGGAGATATAATCCATGTCATCTGGCAGAGGAACCATTTGTACCGGACCCAAGATTAAAGTGAGAAAAATTAATCTGACTAGTCTCCCAAGGCAGTTGTTATTTTTTCTCTCTCTCTCTTTAAAGGACAGGCTGGAGGATTTTGCAGAAGGAGAAAAAGACCTACTGAACATGTTCTTCTCTTTCCCTTTCTTTCTCCTGTGTTATTTTTAATTTACTAAGATATGCATTTCTTAGTTCCGGGGAGCCAAATCAAGGATTTTCTTTGTTTAGCTTTGACAACTGCAAAACATTTTCTGCTTAATCAATACCCATTTCATCATGGCAGACACCATGGAAGCATTTAAGTCTGGGAGAAAAGGTAAATCGTTGCTTTACTCCATTACTTTCCTCTAGGATTGTGATGGCAGACCTATGGCAAGTGTGCCAGAGGTGGCATGCAGCACCCTGTATGAGGGCACGTGAGCCGTCGCCCCAGTTCAGCTCTGCCATGCATGTGCGTGCACCTCCCGCCAGCCAGCTGGTCTTTGGATCTCTGCTGTGCATGCATGGGGGGTGGGGAGTGTGCGGAGGGCCCACGCTTGAATATGGGTGGGCAGGACACATTCACGGGGGCACATGTGTGGGGGGGTATGGTGCATGCAGGGGGTGTGCGCATGCATAGGGGGGAGGGCGCATGTGGGGGCTATACACACATTGTATAGGTGCGTGCATGCGCTTTGGGCACTTGGTCCGGAAAAGGTTGGCCATCACTGCTCTAGGATCTTTATGAAGAGGGCACAATGGCTCAGCAGTTAAAGATGCTGAGATTGTCAGCTGGAAAGGCTTGAGCACTGTGCAATGGGATGAACTCCTGTTACTTGCCCCAGCTCCTGCAAACCTTGGAGTTCTAAAGCATGTAAATGCAAGTAGATAAATAGGCACCACTGCAGTCTGTGAGCCTCACCATATAGCCATATTGGCCACATGACCACAGAAGTGTCTTCAGACAATGCTGGCTCCCTTAGTTAGGAAACAGAGATGAGGACTGCCCCCTTGAATTGGACATGACTGGACAGGGGAAACCTTTACCTTTAAAACCGTTACATCTTGATTCTTTAGCAACTCCAGATCTCACCTTTTCCACCAAGAAAAGATCTGAGGCTACATTTCATATGCCAGGATAGAGTAGAAAGATTTCAGTCTTGTAGATCAAGAGTTCTTAAAATTTCTTTTTTTCCCCCTAGCTCTCAAGAATGATACTAATAGACAAAATCCACCCCATCACACCTCGCTCTGCACATTTTCAACTTATATATTGGTTCAATCAAGTCTTACAGTAATAATCAGAGAGATGAGCAATCTCTTCCCCCTATTTTTCAGCCAATCTTGGCTGAAGAATACAAGAGCAAGGGAATAGGTGAGGAAAATGAGGTTTTCTGCCATTTTGTTTAAAAGCAAGCCTCTTTATTATCAGTGATGCTTGAATGAACTTTCTGGTCAACATCACCCAATTACATAGAGAAACATCCGACACTATTTCTGTTAAAGAATAAAATGGGGAAGAAATGTATCTGTGCTCTGCTAATTTTCATTTTTATTTCTTCTTTAATTTTTTGAAAGTTATGAATCCATTAAAGACACTGGTTCAACATACCCAATTATACATCTTAATTACATATCTAAAAGGGTTTTTGCTTTGCATTTCTCCTTATGCCTCCACAATTCTTACCCACTTTGGTGCATCGTGATAAATGAAGAGTCTGGCATGATCAAGAGACGGAATTATCTTTCAGTGATAATTAACAAAAATTGCCCATCTTGTTGATGAAAACAATAGCACTTGGACTTAGAGTCTTTACAATACTCTCTGAGCAGTTTACAATTTCAGCTAATTTGCCCCCCAACCTGGGTCCTCATTTTATCAACCTCAGAAGGATGGAAGGCTGAGTCAACCTTGAGCTAGTCGGGATTGAACTCCAGACTGTGGGCACAGTTAGCCTGCACTACTGCATTCTTAATCCCTGTACCACCCGGGCTCCTGATCAGAGGTCAGGGAAGGAGGAAGAGGAAGAGAAAGAACTTTAGAAGTAGAGATTTCTTGAGAGGCTTTTCTCTTTCTTCATTCGTGAAGTTGTGCCATTCAGTATATCAATGTAAGTTTTATTTCTCTATGCAATTCTATCCTCCTTGTTGTTCCTAACAGACAGGAAACAGCTGGTGAAGCTAAGCAGAATCACATCAGATACCTGTACAATTAGCACAGGGGGGCCCCCAGGGCTGAGTGCTCTCTACACTTCTCTTCTCCATATATACCAATGACTGCATCTCAAATGAACCATCTATTAAACTACTGAAGTTTGCAGATGATACAACAGTGTTTGGTCTCATTCGAGACAACGATGAATCCGCATAGAGACGGGAGGTTGAACAACTAGCCTTGTGGTGCAACCAGAACAATCTGGAACTGAACACACTCAAAACCGTAGAAATGGTAGTAGGGGAAATCCTTCCATACTACCACTTCTTACAATACTAGACAACACAGTATCAATAGTAGAGACCTTCAAATTTCTAGGTTCTATCATATATCAAGACCTAAAATGGACAGCTAGCATCAAAAACGTCATCAAAAAAGCACAACAAAGAATGTTCTTTCCACGCCACCTCAGAAAACTCAAGCCCAAGAAGCTGCTGATACAGAGGAATTATTGAGTCTGTCATCTGCACCTCCATAATTGTCTGGTTTGGTTCTGCAACCCAACAAGACAGACACAGACTTCAGAGAATAATTAGAACTGCAGAAAAAACGATGGCTACCAATCTGCCTTCCATTGAGGACCTGTATACTGCAGGAGTCAAAAAGAGGGCTGTGAAAATATTTACAGACCCCTCGCATCCTGGACATAAATTGTTTCATCTCCTACCCTCAAAACGACGCTATAGAGCCCTGCACACCAGAACAACTAGACACAAGAACAGTTTTTTCCTGAACGTCATCACTCTGCTAAACAAATAATTCCCTCAACATTGTCAAACTATTCACTAAGTCTGCATTACTATTACTATTAGTCTTTTCACCATTCCTATCACCCATCTCCTCCCACTTATGACTGCATGACTGTAACTTTGTTGCCTGTATCCTTACGATCTATATTGATTGTTTCCTAGTATGGTTTGATTGCTTATTTAAACCCTATGACTATTATTAAGTGTTGTACCTTATGATTCTTGATAAATGTATCTTGTCTTTTTATTACACTGAGAACATCTGCACCAAAGACAAATTCCTTGTGTGTACAATCACACTTGGCTAATAAAGAATTCTATATTTATTTTTAACCATGAATGATAATGTATTTTCATGGAAAAGTGTCACAGCAGGTGACTGCATGTAGCCGAACTTGGCTAAACTTGAAAAAAGTTAAGCAGGTTAAATCTGCTTTATATCTGGATGGGAGATTAACGGGAAAAGCCTAGGGCTAAAGACTAGACTGGAAAGTTGAAAAAAATAGGTCAAATCCCTTCAGTTGTCAGGAAGGCCATATGAATGTGTCTCTGCAGCGACCAGGAATTGAGGTTGATTTGCAGCAGATATTATCTGCATGAAAGACAAGGACAAATTAAACTTGGGGGTGTGATTGGAATAGAACATATAGGATGCAGAATATTTTGTACATAATCCATCTTGTAGTGGAAATAAATTATTTGTCTAATCTAATAATCGTATATTATGTGACACAGTATCAAATGGTCAAGCTATTTTCCAAAGCACCCGAAGGCCAGACGAGGAATAATGGATTGAAACTGATCAAGGAGAGATTCAACCTAGAAATAAGGAGAAATTTTCTGACAGGGAGAACAATCAACCAATGGAACAGAAGTTGCCTTCGGAAGTTGTGGGAGCTTCATCACCTGAGACTTTCAAGGAAAGATTAGACTGCCATTTGTCAGAAATAGTGTAGGGTCTCCTGCTTGAGCGGGGTGGGTGGGGGTGGGGGTGGACTAGATGACCTACAAGGTCCCTTCCAACTCTGTTAATCTGTTAAATGGCTGAGGCCCAGATCTGAAAGATGCCAGTGAGTGGGCCATAGGAGTCTCCCACAGTTTGAAAGAGAAAAGAGAAAAAGAAAGAAGTCACAAACAGCTCCAAGTATATGTCAGTTATAATATCTGCTTCCATGGACAGTCTATGTCCAAAAGATGTTATTGAAGAAATGTCAGATATAGAACAAATTTTATCTGACAAAATAGAGATGGTATCGAAAGTGGATTTACAACTGACAGGCCAAGGGAATGATTTAGAAAAGAATGCTTCATTGTGCCTACAAAAGAAATTGGCTTTAAATTTAAAAGGGAAATACAAATGACAAACCGAGAGAGTGACCTGGATAATTTTTTTCCTACTGGATTTACAAAAGAGGCTTGTTAAAAGCCTTGAAGAACTTTGTGTGATGAGACAAAGCAGAAATCAAATCCTACAACGTTTGAGTGAAGTAAAGATTAAGGCTGTTAGGAGTTAAGGTTGAGATATATGTGTTGTGGTTTCTGGTAGCTGTAAGTGGGATCTGCTTTTGACTAGGGGCGAATGATGAGACTTTAATGATAGGTTTATAGGTGGGAGAAATTTCTTTTGCTTTATTTTTCAGAGAAAGTGATAGGTTTGGAATATAACATTGGATTTTTTTTATTAACATTAAAATAGATATGTTAATATTTCTGGTAGTTCTTAATAGACTTTTGCTGATTAGTACTGAATTATGTGTTTTTGCAATTTGATTATTGATACAAAATAAGATCTGGGAAGAAGGGTTTTTTTTAAAAAAAATTGAAGTGGTAGAGAAACTTTTAAGTTGTCCAATTTGTTTATATTCATCTGGAGAGAGTAGAGAATCATCTTTTAGAGATCTTCGTTTTGTTTTTGTTTTTCTCTCTCTCTCTTTTCACTTTTAAGAAAAAATCTTTACTTTTCCTTACTCTGTGTTTGTGAAATTTAATAAAATAATTTTAAAAAGGAGTAAATGAAGGAATCTTTTGCTTAGCAGTTGAGTCCCTTCACACAACAATTAAAGGGGAAGTAAAGTCATACGCTCAAATGGGGTCATATGATTTTCCACTTAGCTACCATGTCATGCAGAGAAGAGCAACAAAGATGATTAGGGGACTGGAGGCTAAAACATATGAAGAACGATTGCAGGAACTCGGTATGCCTAGTTTGATGAAAAGAAGGACTAGGGGTGACATGATAGCAGTGTTCCAATATCTCAGGGGCTGCCACAAAGAAGCGGGAGTCAAGCAGTGGTGGGTTTCAAAAGTTTTTACTACCAGTTCTGTGGGCACGGCTTGGTGGGTGTGGCATGGTGGGCGTTGCAGGGAAAGGATACTGTAAAATCTCCATTCCCTCCCAATCGGCTGGGAATTGGGTGGTAGAGAATAAATGGGGGTGGGGCCAGTCAGAATTTTTACTACTGGTTCTCCGAACTACTCAAAATTTCTGCTACTTGTTCTCCAGAACTGGTCAGAACCTGCTGAAACCCACCTCTGGAGTCAAGTTATTCTCTAAACACCTGAGGGCAGGACAAGAAGCAATGGATGGAAACTAATCAAGGAGAGAAGCAACTTAGAACTAAGGAGAAATTTCCTGACAGTTAGAACAATTAATCAGTGGAACAACTTGCCTCCAGAAGTTGTGGGTGCTCCAACACTGGAAGTTTTAAAGAAGAGATTAGATAACCATTTGTCTGAAGTGTTGTAGGGTTTTCTGCCTAAGCAGAGGGTTGGACTAGAAGACCTCCAAGATCTTTTCCAACTCTGTTATTCTATTTCTATTTCTACTTTGCAGCTGAGATGCTCATCCCAATTGTGGTTGCTAAGATTCTGGTGAAGAATTACAGCAGACTGAGAAATATTACAATGAAGAATACTGGCTGGGGGGCCGACACTGGTGGGTGAAATCTCTCTGGATCAAAGGGAGACTGTGAGGTTTGTTTTTTTTTCCTATCTTTTTCTTTCACCCCCTTTCTTTTAATTTTATTAGTTCTTGTTAGTTTTTAATATTTTATTCAAAGCTCTTAATAAAACATTAAACCAATTGTGATTGCTAAGTGAGGACCACCAGTATATTCTAGAATCTAAATTCAGAAAAAAATCTAATTGACTCTAAGAATGCAATTAAAAAAAAAAAGAATAAGGCCAACTAGAGGCGTCTTTCAGAGGAAGAAAAGCTTCCAACAGCAAATTGGAAGATAAATTATGATATAGGCAGTATCATAATTTACAAGGTGACTTACAAAGACACTTGAGCCCAACATTTCCGTTGCTAAGCAAGGCAGTGGTTAAATGAGACTTGCTCCGTTGCCATATTTTTGCCAAAGTTGTTAAGCAAATCTGGCTTCCCCCATTGACTTTGCTTGTCAAAAGTCAGCTGGGCAGGTTACAAACGGTGATCACATGACCCCAGGACAGTGCAACTGTTAAAAATACATGCCAGTTGCCAAATGCCTGAATTTTGATCACATGACCATGGCAATGGTGAAATCCAAATTTTTCTACTACCGGTTCTGTGGGCGTGGCTTGGTGGGTGTGGTGTGGCTTGGTGGGTGTGGCAAGGGAAGGATACTGCAAAATCTCCATTCCCACACCACTCCAGGGGAAGGATACTGCAAAATCCCCATTCCCTCCCTACTCCTGGGGGAAGGATATTGCAAAATCTCCATTCCCACCCCACTCTGGGGCCAGCCAGAGGTGGTATTTGCCAGTTCTCTGAACTACTCAAAATTTCCGTTACCGGTTCTCCGAACTGCTCAAAATTTCCACTACCGGTTCTCCAGAACCTGTCAGAACCTGCTGGATTTCACCTCTGGACCATGGGGATGTTACAATGGTCATAAGCATGAAAACTGGTTGCAACATGTAAGTCACTTTTTTCTATGCTGTTGTAACTATGAAAAGTCACTAAACAAATGGTTGTAAGTTGAGGGCTACCTGTACTGTCTTTTTATATTTAAAAGGCTGTATAAACAGAAGGATAGAATCAAGATCACGTGAAGTGTTAATGCCACTTTATAATGCTTTGGTAAGGCCACACTTGGAATATTGCATTCAGTTATGGTCACCACAATGTAAAAAAGATATCTTTAGAGACTCTAGAAAGAGTGCAGAGAAGAGCAACAAAGATGATTAGGGGACTGGAGGCTAAAACATATGAAGAACAGTTGCAGGAACTCGGTATGTCTAGTTTAATAAAAAGAAGGACTAGGGGAGACATGATAGCAGTGTTCCAATATCTCGGGGGTTGCCACAAAGAAGAGGGAGTCAAACTATTCTTCAAAGCACCTGAGGGCAGGACAAGAAGCAATGGGTGGAAATTAATCAAGGAGAGAAGCAACTTAGAACTAAGGAGAAATTTCCTGACAGTTAGAACAATTAATCAGTGGGACAACTTGCCTCCAGTAGTTATGAATGCTTCAACACTGGAAGCTTTTAAGAAGATGTTGGATAACCATTTGTCTAAAGTGGTGTAGGGTTTCCTACCTAAGCAGAGGGTTGGACTAGAAGACCCCCAAGGTCTCTTCCAACTCTGTTATTCTGTTCTGTTCTAAAAGGAACCCAGTGATTGCTGTGGAATTATATACATAGGATGTTCACCGTTAGAAAAGCACATGTGGTTTGAGAACTATTGGCTGATGGTTGAAGTTCCCTTACAATAACTTTTGAGAAGACCTCTTTTAAATTCAGAATATCCTTTCTGAACTTTCTGATCTCACAGAGAATGCAAAAAAAGTGAAAGGACACCGAAAGATTTATTTTATTCCTTTTGAAGAGGAATGGAATCCAAAACCGTCTTCCTGAGGCTACTTTTTCTGCCGTTTCAGCTTCTGCCCTTTGTGCCCACCGATGGCGCAAGCAGGGAGAACTTTCGTCCCGTCAGCCAAAAGAATCCTCCTGCTATCTGTTCTGCCACAAAGCACCTAGAGCCAGGCTCATCCCTGCACCACAGACTGAGGCAGAAGGTTTGGGGAAGGCAGGAAGCAGCTGTATTCATATGGATGGAGGATCTGCTCAGCCAAGGGAAGTGACCTATTTTCAAGGTTTTTTTTTTCCGCTCAGGTGACAATACAGCGGGAGATGTCTTCCAACTAAAAGCATCTGTAATGAACTTGCAGCCCACGCTCAGGGAGGGAAAAGAGGAGAGGCAACCAGGTGGAAACTCTTAAAACCACAAGACACAAACATATTAATAAGTAGCAGTTTCTTCTCTCCAGATAGCAAAGGGGGGGGGAGGGAGAGGAAGGATGTGAAGGAGTGCTCACATTTGTCAAATCCCTACTGACCAACCAATTCCCCCATGGGGAATACCGACAATTTAAACACTGTTTGATGTTCACCAATCACTTTGACCATGCGTGTTACTCTCCTTATATAAAAATATTGCAGAATCAAAGACCTGGATGTAAAAAAGGATCAGAGCTAGATATTTCGAAGTATTGGAGGACAATACTTTAAACTTCAGACAATACTAAAGCAGGACAAGGAAAACTAAAAATACAATCCTTAATTATTATTATTTTCTTCCTTTATAATTTTTATACTCTTTCTCCCAGGGGTGAAATCCAGCAAGTTCTGACAGGTTCTGGAGAACCGGTAGTGGAAAT
Organism: Ahaetulla prasina; assembly: GCF_028640845.1. Classification (NCBI taxonomy): domain Eukaryota; kingdom Metazoa; phylum Chordata; class Lepidosauria; order Squamata; family Colubridae; genus Ahaetulla; species Ahaetulla prasina. The sequence goes on along the minus strand of NC_080545.1, from coordinate 82,591,042 downwards.
TTTGAGCAGTTTGGAGAACCGGCAAATACCACCTCTGGCTGGCCCTAGAGTGGGGTGGGAATGGAGATTTTGCAGTATCCTTCCCCTGGAGTAGAGTGGGAATAGGAATTTTGCAGTATCCTTCCCCAAGTTACGCCCACCAAGCCAAGTGCTTCAACCTCCAAGTGCTTCAACGGCCCTCTAAAAGAAGACAAATGACCAGCTGTCTGCAAGGAATATAAATCCTTCCATTCCCCACTATCCTGTCAGAGCTGAAGAAGCTTCTTGGATGAGAAGCGAAATGTCTTCAAAAGAAAAAACAAGAAAGTCCAGTTGCCTCCTGAAAAAAGCACCTTTGGGCCAATTATGACCTGGATGACTGAGAACTGTACAGAATTTTATATATATATATATAAAATCCAGTGTGGTGAACATATCTAATAGTTGTGCCTCATTGTTTCCAACAACAACAACATTGTGAGTTGGGTTGCATTAAGAGAGGGTGACTTGTCCAAAATCTGACTAAGGGGAGGCATGAAATCACAGTGCCCTGGTTTCTGGGTCACCATCTTAACTATTACACCAAATTGGTTTACATCTCTCTAACTACAAGTTGTTTTGTTCACAATACTACCTATATTTCCACCTAATATATACCTGAGACCACCTGACTTTGTACTAAGGGGATTGGAAGTGAAGCAGAGGTTTCTAGTTTGTCCTGGTCCAATACTTATATGCATGATTTCTGGTACTCTAGCAGCAACAAGGGTGATCTGCCCAGCTACCGCTGGCTGGTTTGAGTCTGGCATTGACTTCTGAGGATAGGTGCTTAAGAAATACCTGGCACATACGAGATATTTATCAGTTCTTCCTCTTTCAAAGCACATATTCAGCAAGAGAGAGCTAGAACTCTCCTTTATTACACACATATTCTTCCCCCACATCACCACCAATACATACAATTTTAAAAAAGCAAGAATAGCTTGCAATGCAGATCCATTTCCCTGGAAAAGGCAATGCTTTTGGCAATGCAGACTGCAGACTGCTTTGCTTTGGTCTGGAGAAGCCATTTTGACTAGCACACACGCTTATTGGCCATTCACTGTCTGAACTTTTGCATTTCAGCTTTAGTGGCCCTGCCATTCTTATGAACACTGCCATTCCGACATCCTGGATACTCTCTCTCACTAAGAGCACAACTCACTGGAAACCCTACTCAGATGCGTCATAAAGATCAACAAGCAGTCAATGACTACTTCAGCTTCAACCACAATAATACATGGGCAAACAATAGATACAAACTCAAGGTAAACCGCTCCAAACTCAACTGCAGAAAATACGACTTCAGCAACAGAATGGTCAATGCCTGGAATGCTCTACCTGACTCCGTTGTTACATCCACAAACCCCTACAGCTTCAACCTTAAACCGTCTACCGTGGACCTCACCACATTCTTAAGAGGTCAGTAAAGTGGGTGTCATAAGCGCCCCATTGTGCCTATTATCCCTGTCCTACTGTTCCCATTTACTTGTATTCATTTCCTATGTTCATATCCATGTTTATACTTACACCTGTTATCTAGTACAGGGGTCTCCAACCTTGGTCCCTTTAAGACTTGTGGACTTCAACTCCCAGAGTTCCTCAGCCAGCTTTGCTGGCTGAGGGACTCTGGGAGTTGAAGTCCACAAGTCTTAAAGGGACCAAGGTTGGAGACCCCTGATCTAGTACATGCTTGACAAATTAAAGGAAGGAAGGAAGGAAGGAAGGAAGGAAGGAAGGAAGGAAGGAAGGAAGGAAGGAAGGAAGGAAGGAAGGAAGGAAGGAGAGAGAGAGAGAGAGAGAGATCACTATGAAGATCTACCACCACTCCTGTGGCCTTACTAAAGCTTTATAAAGCGGTACTAATACTTCACGTGATCTTGATCTATCCCTCTGTTTATGTAATAAAGAATCATTTAGTAATGATTCTATTCCTCTGTTTATACAACCAAGGATTGTATTAGCTTTTTCGGCTGCTGCCACACACTGCTGGCTCATGTTTAAGTGATCGTCCACTAGGACTCCAAGGACCCTCTCACAATTACTGCTTTTGAGACAGGTTTCACTTAATCTGTACTTCTATCTTTGGTTTTTCCTGCCCAGGTGTAACACCTTTCCCTTCAGCCTCTCATTTTTGTGAATCCAACCAGTTTTATTTCTCCTACTTTTTTATTTTTCTGTTACCCATTCTGAATTTTTTTTTTTTAAAAAAAGATGTCTATAAGATTTAGAAGAATGTTGTTGATCCACCCCCCATGTTCATATCATTTTTATTGCCATTTTATCCATGGCGGAAGATTTGCAAACCATTTCCCTAAAGTAGCAGACTTCATAGTTTTCGCCTTAAAAGCCATTTGTTTTGATTAGCAAGGGGCATCATAAAGTTTGATGTGTGAATTTAAAAGGGCCTCTGGTGGCTCAACAGACTAATGCAGTCTGTTATTAACAGCAGCTGCTTGCAATTACTGCAGGTTCAAGTCCCACCAGGCCCAAGGTTGACTCAGCCTTCCATCCTTTATAAGGTAGGTAAAATGAGGACCCAGATTGTTGGGGGCAATAAGTTGACTTTGTATATAATATACAAATGGATGAAGACTATTGCTTGACATAGTGTAAGCCGCCCTGAGTCTTCGGAGAAGGGTGGGATATAAACGCAAATAAAAAAAAAAAAGATAACCAAGTCCCCCCCCCTCTCTCTCTCTGAGTGTGTGTGTGTGTGAGAGAGAGAGAGAGAGAGAGAGAAAAAAATAGGAGAGCTGATGAGTTTACATTCAACTCAATGCAACTCAACCAATTTAGGCAAGGCACTGCAGACAAGCAGTGCTTGTAAAGCTTAATAGCTAGAGACCACGTTGTGCACCCTATTGTTGTGATTATGATGTTCTGAGAATGAACACCCTGTACCTGCTTTTTAAGTTGACCCTCCTCCTTCCTCCACATAAACAGCAAGATTCAGGGCCATTTCCTGTAAACCAGATTGACAGCTTTCAGCCAATTTTCCAGAGGAGCTCAAATTCCAGATGATGAGCAGAGTCCAGTCCTCCAGGAAAAAAAAAACATCAGAAAAGATTGCCTGAGTCTGAAAAGCAGCCTGCTCCCATTAACCAGAATGTCTCTTGCATTTGAAAAAATAACCCTACGCTGAATAGAAATTGAAGCAGACAGTTGCATCTGACCTTCCCAGAGATCTTTCTGCTAGCAGAACAAACACCCCACCCCGTTCATGGTTACCAGCTCCGTTCATGGCATGAATCGTCCACTCCTTACGGTTTATGAATGAATGCAAAGAATTCGACATTTTCAGGAGATGATGAAAGGAACAAAAGTCGAATGGAATCAGGGCAAAATGATGACACACAAGGACAAACAAGAGGTCGGAAAAAAGGGGATAAAAAGATAAAGATAGCAGAGGCAGACATAATGATGCCACTCTTGTCACAATCATTATTTCTAAAAAAAAAAAAAAAGCTTCAAAGGAGTTTGTATGCCACTGTTTTGTTCTCCAACAACATGTATTTCTTTTCCATTACGATGTTGAAGTGTGGTACATGCATGTAACATTCAATGCAAATGTGACTTGTATGCTTTTAGTTTAATGGGATCTGCTAACCCATTCTTTGTTAACTGTGATCCCTTGTTATCTTGGCTTACTGTTATATGTGTTTCTTTGTCCTCTTTTCTAACAAACTGTGATTTTTAAAAAAAAATCTGTACCTCTTTCGGAATTGTAACTATTATATACTGCTTCTAAAGATGGTAGTTAGACTCTACCTTACCTTAGGTCTTTAAGTTTGATTGTATTGGGATACCACAAGAGGGAAATTCTCAAAGTATTGCCTTATGTCTAAGTATATTTGTGCATGTTGTATGGCAGTAGTATTATTATTATCCTTCTCATCTTCTCTACTACCCCCTCTTATTGGTATCATTATTATGATTTTTATTACTCAGTTGCTTTGCATGTACACTGAGAGCTTCTGCACCAGAGACAAATTCCTTATGTGTCCAGTCACACTTGGCCAATAAAGTATTCTATTCTATTCTATTCTATTCTATTCTATTCTATTCTATTCTATATTCTACATTCTGTTCCATTCTCTTCTCTTCTCTTCTCTTCTCTTCTCTTCTCTTCTCTTCTCTCTTCTATTTTATTCTATGAAATTACAGACTTAACAAATTAAATGCTATTAAGCTATGAAGCCATGGTTTTCCCAGTTGCAAAGTATAGCTGTGAAAGTTGGACCATAAGAAAGGCTGAGCACCAAAGAATTGAGGCCTTTGAACTCTGGTGCTGGAGATGACTCTTGCGAGTCCCTTGGACTGCAAGGCGATCAAACCAGTCAGTACTAGAAGAGATCAACCCTGACTGCTCTTTAGGCGGCCAGATCCTGAAGATGAAACTCAAATCCTTTGGCTACCTAATGAGAATTACAGACCAATCTCTTTATGCTGCATCACCTGCAAAGTAATGGAATCAATCATCAACCAATCCATTACCCTCCACCTAGAAACAAACAATCTACTCTCTAATAAACAATTTGGTTCAGAAAAAAATTATCATGTAATTTACAACTTCTTCACTGCAAAAACATATGGACTACAAATCTTGATCAAGGCAAAGCAATAGATGCAATCTACATAGACTTCTGTAAGGCTTTTGACTCAGTAGTACATGATAAACTTCTCCTAAAACTAAAATCCTACGCATCTCTGGACCCCTCCACAATTGGATAACAGCTTTCCTGTCAAACAGACAACAAGTGATCAAAATTGGCAGTGCCCTATCAAATCCTGCTCCTGTCAATAGCGACGTTCCCCAAGGCAGCATTCTTGGACCAACACTCTTCATATTATACATTAATGATCTCTGTGACCATAGTATAAGTAATTGTTTTCTCTTCGCTGATGACGTCAAACTATTTAACACTATCAACAATACAGCTACTCTTCAAAAAGATCTTGACTTTGTGTCAGAATGGTCAAAAACTTGGCAACTCCAAATCTCAACCAGCAAAGGCTCTATCTTACACATTGGAAAAAAGAATCTGAACACTAAATACAAGCTTGATGGACATTACCTTGCAGATGACCCCCACCCCGTTAAAGACCTTGGAGTTTTCATATCAAATGATCTAAGTGCCAAAGCCCACTGCAACTACATCGCAAAAAAGGCTTTAAGAGTTTTAAACTTAATCTTGCGTAGCTTCTTCTCCAGAAACACTACACTACTAACCAGACCATATAAAACATTTGCTAGACCAATTCTTAAATACAGCTCGCCTGTCTGGAGCCCATACCTCATTTCGGACATTAATACAATTGAGCGTGTCCAGAAATATTTTACAAGAAGAGTTCTCCACTCCTCTAATTACAACAAAATACCTTATGCCACTAGACTTGAAATCCTGGGTTTAGAAAATTTAGAACTCCGCCACCTTCGACATGACCTGAGTTTAACTCATAGAATCATCTGTTACAATGTCCTTCCTGTTGAAGACTACTTCAGCTTCAATCACAACAATACACGAGCACACAATAGATTTAAGCTTAATGTGAACCGCTCCAATCTTGATTGCAGAAAATATGACTTAAGTAACAGAGTTGTTAATGCCTGGAATGCACTACCAGACTCTGTGGTCTCTCCCAAAATCCCCAAAGCTTTAACCAAAAACTATCTACTATCGAGGGGGCGTGCATAAGAGCACCAACGTGCCTACCGTTCCTGTCCTAATGTTCCCTTCGATTGTATCCAAATTTCATATAGTTATTACATACTTATGCTTATATATATATGCTTATATATCTTATAGTTATTTCATGCTTATGCTTATATATACTGTTGTGACAAAATAAATAAATAAATAAAGACTGCAAGGTGATCAAATCGGTCAGTCCTAGAGGAGATCAACCCTGACTGCTCTTTAGGCGGCCAGATCCTGAAGATGAAACTCAAATCCTTTGGCCACCTAATGAGAAGGAAGGACTCATTGGAGAAGAGCCTAATGCTGGGAAAGATTGAGGGCAAAAGAAGAAGGGAACAACAGAGAACGAGGTGGCTGCATGGAATCACTGAAGCAGTAAGTGTGAGCTTAAATGGACTCCAGAGGACGGTAGAGGACAGAAAGACCTGGAAGAATGTTGTCCATGGGGTCGCGATAGGTTGGATACGACTTCACAACTAAGAACAACAACAACAAGCTATCAGAGGTCAGTATTTAAAATGAAATATATACATACATCACTATTTTAATCCCTTCCATTTTTTTCTATGCAATTGATGCTCTACATAGGACTGGTATAACCCATATCTTAGCTATCATAAAAAAAGAAATTACCGGGAATTCAAATGTTGCTCATTTGGAACCAGACTGTCCTAACCATGGAGAAAAATAATAGCTCTGTTATGACAAGCAGAACAGCTGCAAGCAAGACTGAAGCATGCCATGTACTAAATCTTTGCTTCTTGCGGGTCTACTAAATAATGCAAACATTACTCCTCTCACTCAGAAAAAAATAAATGGAAAAGAGACCGGAGAGGCTAAGTTCATATACTGGGCTAAACTTCCATTATATTAATCATGGTTTGTTAAATTAGCCCCAGCTGATCAGAATAATGTAACATGTTAAGCCATAACCATGACCCACTCTGCCGCCAGCCAGAGGTGGTATTTGCCAGTTCTCTGAACTACTCAAAATTTCCGCTAATGGTTCTCCAGAACCAGTCAGAACCTGCTGGATTTCACCCCTGGCAAGAACCCAGTTAGAGGGAGAGGAAGGGAGAAAAACAAGGGAAAGCCCAAACAAAAAATCTCAGACTCAAACAGCTACATCTACCCCAGGATGAGAGCAAGTAAAGTAAAACCCTTCCCCATAAGGACCCACGGCTGAGCAATCTTTTTGTCTCCAGCCTTATACTAATCTTGCAGGTAGGAATGAAGTGGAGAAAAGTGACAGAGGAGGAAAATCAGTTTGACAATGTCAGGCAAACAGGTTGCTGTTAATGGTCATTTATAACCAGTTGACAATGAGCTGATGTTCTCCTTGCTTAAAGATTTGTGCTGCCTAGAGCCACCTAAGGACACTTCACTCCTTCCTTTTGCTTTGTTAATCACGGAGCAATTGAGCACAGCCATGTGTTTGATGGAAAACAGGTTCAACTTTTGTTATAGCTGCTTAGAGTCTACCTAGTAGTAAAAAACGACTCGTCCGTTCTTCCCAGCTTTCCTTTGCTGCCTCTATTGTTTCTGGCTTAAATTCTTTCAAATTCTATACAAGAATATCACTAGATTGATGTCCTCTGGCTTGACGCAGATCAATATACAGACAAAAAGAAAACCTGGAAGAATCAGGATAAAGATTCACTTTACTATTATAAGGAGCTAAGCTTGTAAACAGGACCACAACTACCCTGCATTTCAATTCCTCACAGTATTTCCCTTGTCTGTGATGTCATCGCTGCTCTAAATATGTAATTTACCAGCACTGAACCCTTATTTAACTTGTGGACAAAGTGGTAAAGTGCTCCAAACTCTATAATAAATTTTGGAGTAGACTTTTGCACGAGGACAAACCGAGAATCCAGCCTGTTCACTGTCCTGCGGCAAGCACAACATCCTTGCTCCACCCACCCCCTCCCTTGATGTGCTTCCCTTAATTCATTTTTGTAAAACAAACTGTACAGCCAGTTTATTTCTCCTGGTGATGAGATGCTGCTCTCATATTCTTTCTGCAGTGCTGATTCACTTGGATTGTTCCCCACATTAAAAAGAGCAGCAGATTTTACAAGGTTTTGGAAAAACAGGAGCTAGTAGGGAAGCGGGTAGCAACTGAAGTATGTATCTATAGCATGGGTTGGCAATTCATTTTTCAAAGGGGCCACATGAAAAACTGGGACTGTTTTTCTTGTATGTGATCCCTCACATTCTGGACATAAATTGTTTCAACTCCTACCCTCAAAACAATGCTATAGGGTACTGCACACTTGAACAACTAGACACGAGGACAGCTTTTTCCCAAATGCCATCACTCTGCTTAACAACTAATTCCCACAACACTGTCAAATAATTTACTAAGACTGTATTACTATTATTATTATTATTCTCTTCCTTACTAGTATTTATCTCTTCCCACTTATTATTATAACCATGTTGCTTGTATCTTTCAATTTATATTGTATTTATTTGTTTCCTAGTATGATTTGATAGCTTATTAGTAACCTTGACTATCACTAAGTGTTGTACCTTTTTATTCTTGATGAATGTATTTTATTCTCCTTATGTACACTGAGAGCATATGCACCAAAGACAAATTCCTTGGGTGTCCAATCACATTTGGCCAATAAAGAATTCTATTCTATTCTATTCTATTCTATTCTATTCTATTCTATTCTATTCTATTCTATTCTATTCTGTAGGCCGAACCAATACGGTACTTATCCAGCCAAGGTGGATAAGTACGCATGCACACATGTACATAAATTGGAAAAGAAAAAGCAGTCGCCTTCAAAATAAAAGCAATGTATATTGCGTGCATAGCACAAAGTGATTTCTAATTTCCAATTAACTTCATGCAGGCCAGAAGAGGACGGCCAAAGACCCAGCTGTGCTCCAGGGGGCACAAAATACCCAGATCTGAGCTATAGGAACATTCTTAACCATGGTTAATAGCAGAAAGTGTGGCTGGTGATGGGTAGAGGAAGCAGGGGATGGACACTTACTCCAGGACATCTCTGTTGAATTGTTTCTTGCTGTTTCCCAGAAATTCCCCGATCATTTGTCGGCTGAGCCCCTTACGCTGCAACAGGAAATGGGCCACTCCAATCGGTGTATCTGGTATGAAGCCTCGCGAGATCAGGAACTGGATCCCCTTGTCTGGATTTCTGCAAAGAGCAGGGAAATAAAGGTGAGATGGATCCTTACAATGTTGCTTAGAACACAATTCTTGCCTAAGAAGAGGCTGTGAGCAGTTTTATATCAAAATACATTTTACTTTTTATGCCGTTTCCATCTTCCCTTAAAACATGAACAGAATCCACAATGGGCTGAGAATCAGAGTCTCCACTAGATAATTGACCCTCAAGCTGAAAGTAAATTAATCAAGTAAAAAAATAGCTAACGGGAGAAAATCTTTTACTTAAACTTCCTCAAACCCCATTAAAGGTAAAAGTTCTCCTTGCACATATGTGCTAGTTGTTCCTGATTCTATGAGCAGTGCTCATCTCTGTTTCAAAGCCAAAGAGCCAGCGCTGTCCGAAGACATCTCCATGGTCATGTGGCCGGCATGACTCAATGCCAAAGGTGCACAGAATGCTGTTACCTTCCAACCAAAGGTGGTCCCTATTTTTTCTACTTGCATTTCTTACCTGTTTTCTAACTGCTAGATTGGGACAAGTAATGGGAGCTCACCCTATTACACTGCACTAGGGATTTGAACCGCTGAACTGCCAACCTTTCGATTGACAAGCTTAGCATCTTAGCCACTGAGCCACCACATCGCCTCAAACCCCATTATCCAGACCTAATCCACATATCAAAGGAGAAGGTCTGTAAACACAAACAGAGTTAATTAAATTAGGTCTCCCAGCAGAACTGCATGTTCACAAGAATACACACACACACAGACAGACCCATGCCCCTCAAGTGTCACCCTGGACACTCCCACACCCAGGACAAGTTCCCTTATATAACTATGTCGCTGTACCCCATTTCTCTGCAGATGCCCCTAAAGGTAAACTCTTTGCTTTTAGGAATAAGTATTCCTTCTTTCCTCAGAGTGGTCTGGATCTCATTTTTATTTAGTCTTGTGCCAAATTATTCTTCTGACAAGGCCATAGAAACTCTGGCTTTTTCCACAGCTGCACAATAGATGGCAGTGCCACTCATGGATTCCAATCAGGGGTGAAATCTACTTACTTTTTCCTGCCGGTTCGGAAGTGCAAATGCTGCACATGTGCAGAGGGTAAAGAATAGGTTACTTCCTGGTTAAAACCAGGAAGTAACAACGACCAGGTGGGTGGAGCTTCGCGTTGCTGTTGCTACCGGTTCTCCAAACCACCTGCTGCCATTGCTACCGGTTCGTCCGAACCGGTAGCATTTCAGCCCTGATTCCAATCCCCTCATGGAATGAAATGAACCTCTCAGCCACTGCTACATCCTTTCCAGTACGCTTGGTTCCATCTTCCTTTTGCTCCAGTTGTAAGGAGGGATTTTTCTTTTTCTTTTCTTTTTTTCTTTTTTTTCAAATAGGGAACTTCGGTTGTCAGTGAGGGACAGTGTGTGGCCAGTGCAACCACGAGAGCAAGACAACTGACAGGCCCTGATTTTGGCTTTTTGACATAAGATGCCCGGGAGGCAGGACTGAGAGCTAAAATACAGAATTGTCATAGCTGGAAGTATGCCATCTTGGCGAGCGGAGGAGATTCAGCTAACTCTCCCTTACTTAGGAGATGAAAAGAAGCTCATGTTCATAATATTTTTATTAGCGGGGTAGAATGAGGTACTCAGTAACTCGTCAATAGCCAGGCACTGACATCACTGCTCACGGGTTGGGCAGATGGGGTTTGTTCTAACTGCTGTCAGATTTCAGCAAGGTTTATAGACAGCTAGTCAGAGTAAGGAGTACAATACCTGTGGTAGATGAAGAACTAATGGTGAGAAAAAGCCACTGAAGCCTTGCTTCATTTCAGTTCCGAAATCAGAACATCTGGAAGTGTCATAAGGTTAGACAAAAAGAGAAAATACTAGAAAATTCTCTGAGGGGAAAAATCCTGATATAGGCTCTTCTGCTTTAGGTAGTAGTTATATGCAGATCACCGCAGATGGGGACTGTAGCCAAGAAATTAAAAGATGCTTGCTCCTGGGGAGGAAAACTATGGCAAATCTATACACCGTATTAAAAAGCAGAGACATCAAAAGTGACAACAAAAGTGTGTATAGTCAAGGCTATGGTTTTCCCAAATGCAATGTACGGCTGTGAAAGTTGGACCATAAGGAAGGCTGAGCACCAAAGAATTGAGACCTTTGAACTATGATGCTGGAGAACACTCCTGTGAGTCCCTTGGACTGCAAGGTGATCAAACCGGTCAGTCCTAGAGGAGATCAACCCTGACTGCTCTTTAGAAGGTCAGATCATGAAGATGAAACTCAAATCCTTTGGCCACCTAATGAGAAGGAAGGACTCACTGGAGAAGAGCCTAATGCTGGGAAAGATTGAGGGCAAAAGAAGAAGGGACGGCAAAGAATGAGGTAGCTGGATGGAGTCACTGAAGCAGTAGGTGTGAGCTTAAATGGAGGATGGTAGAGGACAGGAAGGCTTGGAGGAACGTTGTCCATGGGGTCGCGGTGGGTCGGACATGACTTTGCAACTAACAACAACAATAATATGCAGTTCTCCAGGGTGAAAGGTAGCAGGGTAATCAAACTAGCAATTTCTTATTGAAGAGGTACAATGATTTAATTTTTGCAGATTTCTTTTCCCTTTTCTTCTCATGCTCAGGAGTCTGGCACCTAATATGTTTTATAAAAAGGCATAAACATTTGTGAGCTACAGTTGATCATGAGATGTTTTGGATGAATGAGCTACAGCTCTCTCACACAAAAAAAAATATGCCTTTCAGTCAAATTTATTACTTGGAAAAGGTGCTAACAAGCTTCTGAGTTTTGGCTCACAGTGGGGGATCAGCTGCAGTTGGAAAGCTATTTGTGATCCCCTTCCCAAACATTTTTTGTGTGGTTCCTAGCATTCTCTTCTGCTGCCATCGATTTCTAACGGCTTTTAAAATGAAACCCAGTGATTTCAAGGCCAGATATGCTGTGAGAGATGAAAATTTAAATGGCTGAACCATATGACTTGGCAGGACTAGTGTCCTCTTTGATCATACTTTGCAACAGAACAGAACAGAACAGAATAGTTGGAAGGGACCTTGGAGGTCTTCTAGTCTTACCCCCTGCTTAGGCAGGAAACCCTATACCATTTCAGACAAATGGTTATCTAATCTCTTCTTAAAAACACCCAGTGTTGGAGCATTCACAACTTCTGGAGGCAAGTTGTTCCACTGATTAATCGTTCTAACTGTCAGGAAATTTCTCCTTAGTTCTAAGTTGCTTCTCTCCTTGATTAGTTTCCACCTATTGCTTCTTGTCCTGCCTTCAGGTGCTTTGGAGAATAGGTTGACACACACCCCTTCCCTGGGGCACCCCTCAAATATTGGAACACTGCTATCATGTCACCCCCTAGTTCTTCTTTTCATTAAACTAGACATATCCAATTTCAGCAACTGTTCTTTATATGTTTTAGCCTCCACTCCCCTAATCATCTTTGTTGCTCTTCTCTGCATTCTAGAGTCTCAACATGTTTTTACATTGTGGCGGCCAAAATTGGATGCACTATTCCAAGTGTGGCCTTGACACACTTGGAATTAACACTTCCAAGTGTGGTATTAACACTTCAGCATTAATTCAATGATCTTGAATTCTATCCCTGTTTATGCAGCCTGTTTATGCAGCCTTTACCTCCAATACAATCTATGACAACTTCAGTAAGATCCTATATTTATCTATTTCATGTATTTTTCTATTTGATCCATCATTGGAGGCTTTTAAGAAGAGACTGGACAACCATTTGTCTGAAATGGTATAGGACCTCCCGCTTGAGCAGAAGGCTGGACTAGAAGACCTCCAAGGTCCTTTCCAACTCTGTTATTCTGTGTGCTAAAAATATGTTCCAATGTCTTAAAGAAACAAGGAAATTGATAATAGTCTGCTCTGGCTGAGATAAATCACTTTTTACCTCCTCCTTTCCTTAAATAACTCCATTACGTACAGGTGGTCCTCATTTAGTGACCCCTTCTTTGTTTTAACAAAATGGTGGCTAAGTGAAATCAAAACTGTGTTTACAATCTTACAGTTTACCTTTGTTTTACAACCTGTGAAAGTTGTAAATACGAGGATTGGCCATAAAAGTACTTTTTCATCTATTTTGTAACTGTGAACAGTTGCTAAACAACGCAGAGGCTGAACAAGGGCTACTTGCCTTTGATTGCTTCTGAACAGGAGATGAATGAGTAAAAGTTTGCCATAGGTTGTAACTGAAACTATTCTTCCTCACCCGAACTGCCTGTTACCATAGTTATTCCATCAAATATACCTTGATGCTGTAATGATCTATGAAATGAAATTCATTCCTGACACATTTGCTTGTTTCTTTCCTTATCCTTCCTGTTTTAAACTATAAATTACCATAATAAGTTAGCTTGATAGAATGATGGAATACAAATGTAGCTCTGTCTGTCTGTATTATCTATTCCTCTCTCCTTTCTTCCTTCCTTCCTTCCTTCCTTCCTTTTTTCTTTCTTTCTTTCTTTCCTCTCTCTCTCTCTTGCTCCTAGTCAAACCAACCCAAGAGTGGGGTGACATAATTGCCAACCATTATGTTGATTCAACGTATTCATTCCACAGAATAATGACTCTTAAAATGGGATAGGTCCTAATTTATATTCATGGTGGATTGTAGCTGAAGGCTTCACTTGATTGTTATTAGATGATTGTCACTTGAAGCATTTGTTTGTGGTGATATTTACTTAGCTAGTCTTAACGTGGCCAATGTGCAGGAGCTATTGGTAGGTTGCCACATGGTAATGTTGCCCCAGCATTCCTGCAGCATTATGCTGTGATAGGAATGGCAATTAGCAGCCCAGATTGCTTCTAGATTTAACTTGGCAGCTTTTCTTCCCTTTTTTTTTTCCTGAGGAGTTAAGCAAGTTGGTTGTTATGCTGTGGAATTTCTTCCCTTCTCCTGGCTTCCCCCTCTGCCTACAGAGATGGCCGCCCACACATTGCCACTATGAAAGCAACGCTGCATAATGAGGCTTTCTCTGTTCCAGGGATTCCACCCGTTCGCCAAGGCATCTGTTGCTGCTGTATGAAGTGCCGACTCATAGGTATATTCAACCAATGTCGCAGGAGGCTGTCACAATCCAGAAGACTACGCAGTAATTTCTCAGATTGGAATTAGAATAGAATAGAATAAAAGAATTGGAAGGGACCTTGGAGGTCTTCTAGTCCAACCCCCTGCTTAGGCAGGAAACCCTACACCACTTCAGGCAAATGGTTATCTAACATCTTCTTAAAAACTTCCAGGGTTGGACCATTCACAACTTCTGGAGGCAAGTTGTTCCACTGATTAATTGTTCAAACTGTCAGGAAATTTCTCCTTAGTTCTAAGTTGCTTTTCTCCTTGATTAGTTTCCACCCATTGCTTCTTGTCCTGCCTTCAGGTGCTTTGGAGAATAGGTTGACTCCTTCTTTGTGGCAGCCCCTGAGATATTGGAACACTCCTATCAAGTCTCCCCTAGTCCTTCTTTTCATTAAATTAGGTATACCGAGTTCCTGCAGCCGTTCTTCATGTGTTTTAGTCTCCAGTCCCCTCATCATCGTTGTTGCTCTTCTCTGCACTCTTTCTAGAGTCTCAACATCTTTTACACAACCGAACACTTGGCAAAGGCCATACAAAAGACCAGGGACCAAACCTCTTATCATATACAGCTAATCCACACTTAAGACCACAACAGAGCCCCAAACTTCTGTTGCTAAGCAAAACCATTGTTAAGTGAATGTTGGCCCATTGTACGACCATACCACTGTTTTTGCCACTGTTGTTAAGTGAATCACTGAAGTTCGTAACACGGTTGTTAAGTGAATCTGGTTTCCCCATTGACTTTGCTTGTCAGAAGGCCCTAAAAAGATGATCCCGGGACCCTGGGATACTGCAACCGTTATAAATACCAGTCAGTTTCCAAGCTTCTGAATTTTGATCACATGACCATGGGGATGCAGCAATGGTCGCAAGTGTTAAAAATGGTCATATGTCACGCTTTTTCAGTGCCGCTGTAACTTTAAACGGTCACTAAATGAACTGTGGTAAGTTGAGGACTACCTATAATGGGCTAACCTTCTCTAACCTGAGGCCAACTACATATGGAGGGTTACATCCATCATTCCCATCCTTCCTGTCAATGACTACTTCAGCTTCAATAGACGAGCACACACTAGATTCAAACTTAAAGTGAACCACTCCAATCTCGATTGCAGAAAATATGACTTCAGTAGCAGAGTTGCTAATGCCTGGAATGCACTACCAGACTCTGTGGTCTCATCCCCAAATCCCCAAAACTTTAACCTAAGACTGTCTACTGTTGACCTCACTCCATTTCTAAGAGGGCATGCATAAGAGCACCAGCGTGCCTACCGTCCCTGTCCCAATGTTCACTTTATTTGTATTCGTTTTATGCATTCAATTCATGCTTATATTTATATATATTATCTAATATGTATTCGACAAAATAGATAAATAAATAAATAATGCCTAGGAATTCTACAAGGGCCGTGGTGGCTCAGGAGCTAAGATGCTGAGCTTGTCGATCGAAAGGTCGGCATTTCAGCGGTTCGAATCCCTAGTGCTGCCGTGTAACGGGGTGAGCTCCCGTTATATGTCCCAGCTTCTGCCAACCTAGCAGTTCGAAAGCACGTAAAAAATGCAAGTAGAAAAATAGGGACCACTTTTGATGAGAAGACAACAGTGTTCCGTGTGACTTTGGCATTGAGTCATGCCAGCCACATGACCATGGAGACGTCTTCGGACAGTGCTGGCTCTTCGGCTTTGAAACGGAGATTAGCACCATCCACTAGAGTTGGGAACGACTAGCACGTATGTGCAAGGGGAACCTTTACCTTTACCTTTAGGAATTCTAGCAGCTGAATTCCACATATCGGGAGGGTTCTCCCTTGGGAATATCTACTGTAGGTAAGCCCTTGGTTTTATTAAATCCTGTCGGGAAGTTTTATATCACCCCACATGTTACCATTTATTAGTGAAAGCAATAAAGTTTGTTGGTCTGTAGGGAACAGTTCCTATTAACTAAGACCTCATGCACGCAGCCTTATGCAGGAAAGGAATAGCATTGGAACCATTTGGCAACCAGAAGTCATTTTTTTTTATTATTATGATCACCAAGGGTATTGCACAAGAGGTAATTAATTCCAATGGGAAAGCAGGAGAAAATGCAGACTGCCATTGCGATTTAAAAAATAAAATAAAATAAGGAATATGTTCATATGGTGAAAAGTAGTGGGATATTACCAGTTTTAAACATTTGCCGTAAATTCATTATGTGCCTCAGCATGCGTAAGTCGCAGGTCAAGTCACTGGTGACTAAACTAAATTAAAGGAATTATATATAGGATTTTAAATAGGAACAAATGGTATTATTATTATTATTATTATTATTATTACATTGCTGATTATTCTAGCCCCAGCATTCTGAATGGCGTCTTTCTTAAGGCTGCCTTTCAAAGGGATTTTAAACAATGAGCAAAGATGAATTTGTACCTAAGCCCATTAAACGAGTAAGTAGGTCATTTATTTATTTATTCATCCAGTCATTCATTCAAATTCTTCAAAGCATCCCTGTAGAGTTATTGGGCATGCAAAATAACATCTCATTAGAGCAAGTGTTATAAGAGATATTAGCAGGCTGCCTTGCCTCTGAAGATACCAGCCAGCCACAGTTGCAAGCAAAACATCAGGAAATCTGTTATCTAACCATGGTCACTGCACCCTGAAACTCAATGCTGCCAGATACTGGTGGCTGTATCTTTATTCAGTTCAAAAAGTAGCCAAAATGGTGATACGAATAAATATTCGTGTCTCTATTAGAAGGTCAGGGGTAAGCAATCTTAGATCCCAGTGGTGGGTTTCAACATTTTTTACTACCGGTTCTGTGGGTGTGGCTTGGTGGGCGTGGCATGGCTTGATGGGCATGGCATGATGGATGTGGCAGGAGAAGGATACTGCAAAATCCCCATTTCCTCCCAATCAGCCGGGACTTGGGAGGCAGAGAATAGATGGGGGCGGAGCCAGTCAAAATTTTTACTACCGGTTCTCCGAACTACTCAAAATTTCTGCTACCGGTTCTCCAGAACTGGTCAGAACCTGCTGAAACCTACCTCTGTGAGATCCCCAGATATTTTGGACCAGGGGTCTCCAACCTTGTCAACTTTAAGACTTGTGGACTTCAACTCCCAGAGTTCCTCAGCCAGCTTTGCTGGCTGAGTAACTCTGGGAGTTGAAATCCACATGTCTTAAAGTTGCCAAGGTTGGAGACCCCTGTTTTGGACTTCATATCTCTGTTAGAAGGCTCTTTAATTCTTCTTGACTCTTTTCAGTGAAGAAAATTCCAACAATTCTCTGAATAACTAGCTCTCCTATTAAATTGATCTAATAAGATTCCCCACCCACCCCGCAAACGCTTCCTTGAAATCTACCATTATGTAATTTAAAATCAGTATTCTAAATCCTGAATCTTGGGGGTAACATCTTTTGTGGGCCAGATCCTTGCAACGAAGACAGCTATTGTTATTCCCTTTCTCTACTCCTAGCTAAAGATTCAAAGTTCCATCAATTTCTATTAGTAGAGGTAGTCCTCAACTTACAACAGTTTCTTTTGGGACCGTTCAAAGTTACAACAGCACTAAAAAAAAAAGGGACTTACGGCCATTTTTCATAGTTATGACCGTTGCAACATCCCCATGGTCACATGATTTACATTCAAATGCTTGACAAGTGATTCACATTTATGACAGTTGCAATATCCCAGAGTCATGTGATCGCCTTTTGCGACCTTCTGACAAGCAAAATCAATGAGGAAACCAGATTAATTTAACAAATGTGTTACTAATTTAACAACTGCAGTGATTGACTTAACAAATGTGGCAAAAATAGGTCGTAAACTGGGGCATAACTCACTTAATAAATTTCTCACTTAGCAACATAAATTTTGGGCTCAATTGTGGTCATGAGTTGAGGACTACCTATATCCCTTATTTCTAGTCTCCATATCCCTTGAATTCAGTTTGTTTAAATTCTTTTTAAGCATGGTTCTCAGAAGTGGCACAATTATTCTAGGCTGGGTCTAGTCAGAGCAAAATATAGTAAACCCATTATTTCTCTTTAAGTCCATGCAAAACCCTCGGTCCTTTGAAAGCTGAGCCTCTAAACCAGAAAATCATACTGCTAGGATAAGCCACACCTAACTGTTCTGACCTAGGCTCCCTTAACAAGAAGGAGGCAGGAATTGATCCCGGCAAAACCTCTTTTATTTACACGACTGTGAATTACGTTCATTCACGATCAGCAAGGTTTGTCCAAACAGTTTTTCAAAGGAATATTTCTCAACACACCTTATCTCGTTTGACAAGCTGCCACATAACTTGTTTCCAACCGCAGTACAAGGCCAAACTTGGCACAGAGTCTCGCAGAGTTACGGAATGAACCAATTGTTTCCTGCAAAAGCCCACTCCCTGTTCGCTCCTCTTTTATTTCCTATGGGAGGGGCCAATCACTTCCAAGGTGTGGCGTTACTCCCGAGTTGACCCTGCTTTCTGAGTTGTTCTTGTCTTCTGGCAGCTCTGTGCATGCGTACACTGGGAACGGGCTCCAGCTGTTCCTCTGCCTCACTGCTGTCTAGCTCCCTCTCTGCCTCCGATGCACAGCCCTCATCCAAGCTTTCCCAGCCCCCAGGACTGGCCCAAGTTCCTCCCCAACCTCCTCATTATCTGACTCTGCTGGCAGCTCTGCTGGCCGCCAGCTGGCCATAACACTAACCTAATTGTTTCTGGTAGTCTCTTGTTTTGATGAACCCAGGAAAGCTACAAGAGATTTTAAAGAGATGTTCTTGTTAAGTCACTTACATGTTAAAGAGATTCAGCCCAATGCGGTACAGCCGTTTCCTCATGGTGTCCGTGGAAAGTGTGGGGGATTTGCAGACGGCTGGATTCTCACAGTGGTACCGTGGCAGGCTCAAAATCATGGCTTGCAGGGCTTCCTTTGAGGATAACTCTGAAGCAGACTTTGCCGAGGTGGACGTACTGCTACTGCTCAGCTGTTCCAAATTGTCTACATTTTCAGCTTCTGATCCCTTGTGCTGCCCAGTCCCGTTTTCAGAGCCAAAGTCGAGTTTCGGCATCATCATTTGGTCTTGCTCAGCCTCCCCTTTCTCCAAACCGTTGGTGTTGAGATTCCCCTCGGTTATTGGGTGACTGTTCTGGAGGGCTCCAGCATCAGGCTGCCCTTCTGAAACAACTTGAAGATCTTTATCTTCTTTCTCCCCTTCCACGGGGATTTCTTCTATTTTGGCAGCTGGAGAAATCCCAGCCTGGCTACTGTTAGCCAGGCAGTTTGCCATAGACACCGAGGTAGATGAGGAGACGGAGATATTCTTGTTGTCTATTTGGACAGTGACGTCCCTGAAGGCCATCATGAGCGTGCTGCTGCTCTTTGGTAATGTGTCTGGCAGCAGCCCTTCCTCTTTCTCTTGGTCCTTCAGTTCCATGTCCAAGTCTTGGTTTGGTTGCATGGCGCTTGTACTGAAGGTCTCTCTTATCTGATAGGAACTGCCGTCTTGAAGGGAGCACATCGTTTTCAGGCTCCATGTGCTAAGTGCATCGTCAATCGATTTGGCTAAAGATTGAACTTGCTCAGTGAAGGAGTCTTCCAGTTCGGTCAGGGCCCCACTAATGGTTACTGGCAAAGAGGGAGATCTTACCAAGGGGATGCCAACAAAGTTATAGCCTTCCACTAGAGCTTTCTCAGCAGAGAAATTTTCAGAGTTCTGGACTCGGAGTTTCCTCAAGGAAATCCGCCGGGGCATGCGGCTCTCCAGTAGAGAATTCCGGATCTTCTCAAAGTTTTTGCTGAGCTGGTACTGGCGGAAGGCAGTCTGAATCGTGCAGGCTGCTCTCCGAGAGACCAAGTGGCCCCCATATTTGTGCTCTAGCATTTCGATCTGAAACACACAAACAAGGTTTTGAAAATTAATTTGTGAAAAGTTTGCATTGGCTACTTTCTAACACTCTCCTGGTCTCTGAATATTGATGTTCAGAGGAATGAACAAAGCATTGTGGAATGCTTTTGATACAGTTCATTTTTTTATTGTACATTGGCCAGAGTCATGTTTGTGAGATGGTTGGCTATATAAATATGATGGCTGTCTGCATAAATTAAATTACTGTATTATTCAGAGTATAAGACATTCCAGAGTATAAGACACACCTTAGTTTTTGGGGAGGAAAATAAGAAAAAAAAATTCTGCCTCTGCCTACCAGTATCCATCGGTATTCATCTATCTAGGGTCCTGTCGATGTGTGAAAGAGTTGAAGGCTGTTTGGAAACTGAAACAGTATTTGCTGTGTGAGCAACAAGGAAGGAGATAGCAAGGAGCCTGGGCATGGCTTAGCTCTGCAGCTCTGAGTCTGTGCTCCAAATTAGTCTGCTGCTGAAGAAACTAGTCTGCTGCTGAAGACTGAAACTGAAACTCCTCTCCTCTGCTTGTGTTTTGCTTGTATTTACTATCACGTTGGAAAACCTGCTTTTGGTATTGTATATTTACTTCATGTATATTATATACAAAGAGAAGCTATTGAATTCTGCTGAATCAGTTACCTGTGTGTGCTTTCTGGATGTGATTGCTGCTGCAAACTCTGAGTCTTTGCAGCAAATAGCAAACAGCCAGGTCAGCTTCAGCACATTATTGCAGCCTGATTCAGCACAAGCAGCTGATTGGCGGGTGGATCAGCCTCCTGGAATACCCCCTGTACCAAGCTGCAGGGATTGCCACAGACCATCGCCGTCTCCGTGCCTCGCATATTTGGCTCGCATATACATTCGGTGTATAAGACACACTCAAATTTTCACCCTCTTTTAGGGGAGAAAAAGTGCATCTTATATGCCAAACAATTAAATTGTTGTTTTTTTTTAAATCTAACTAACTGTTAGATTAAAAATCTAACTGGCGGATATTTAACCAATCATAGTTTATTACATCATGAATTACATATACAAGTTTTCTTCACTTATGTTGAAAACGGGAAAATATCATAGTTTCTACTGTACGATGTTAGATGAAGCAAGTCTGTATGTTGCAAAAATTTTATATATGTATGCCTATGAATCAGTTGTGACCCCTGGCAACTACTTGGACTAGTCCTTGTAATTTTCAGAAGATGTTGGCCATTGCCATTTTTCTAGGGATGAGAGATAATATCTGGCTCCAATTCACCCACTGGCTTTGTGCCTAGGGTTGGACTAGAACTCACAGACTCTTGGTTTCTATCCTGGTGACTTAACCACTACACCAAAGTGGTTCTCACATCTTTCAAAAATACTTAGGGTTATTCAGTAAAGAGTATTTACTTATTATAGGATTATAAAGCAACAACTGAGACTTAGTCTCTAAAATACTGTTATCCGAAACTCACAGTATAGGGGAAATTTATTTTGAGTTTTATTTTTATAATCATAATGTCTATAAATGGTAATCTAATAACAATGTGGTTGGTCACTGAAGGAGCCATCAGGTTCTTAGGTCTACTAATGTCTGAATGATCTAAGACCGAGTTATTTCAAGAACTGTGTCTGCCTGCATGTGGTGTTTTTAGAAGTTTTAGGACAACTGCTATCAGAACAAATCAGAACTGTTTTAGAGGTTGTATTATCTGGCCATTATTAATGAAAATGAGACAGTAAAATGAGACAGTAATTTTCATATTAGTACAATTCTGAGCTTTTCTTTTCTATTGTACAAAAAATTGTCAATGGCAATGATTCCCTGATAAGTTTGCTTAAGAATAAAATATCACTGGGCTGTCAGATATGGCCTGCAAAGATATGGGCAACCTCCAAAAGACACAGAAAACCTAAACTCTTTGCTGCCATCTCCTCGCTATCCAGATTCTTTCACCCACATTTGAAAGTTCTACAGCAGACCAACATTCTTTAAGTGAAGAAAGGCTGGGTTAAACAATGTTATTTCCCAATGATAGTACGATTCCAACATGAATTTTGGTTGACAGTGTCCTAAAGAAACTTTTCATCCGTTATAGGATAATTTGTTTTTCTAGACAATCATCAACGCTGGATAAATTTCAATTGGGGGAGGAAAGGAAAATGCCTCCCCTGAAAAACATATGAACCATCAAACCCATAGTAGGATAAACCATGACATTCAAGTTGAGCAAGCCTATAAAGGGCCATAACTGGACTGATAATGGCACTTGCTCAGTGTCAACAACCAAACAAGACTTCTTATACAGTGGTATCTTGGTACTCAACTGCTTTGAAACTCATTGAATATGGTACTCAATGCATTTTTGACGTGAAAATTTTACCCTGGTACTCATTATTTGTTCGGTACCCAATGCACAAGCTAGAACTTGGTATCAGCTGCCTTGTGATTCACTACATTATTCCTTATGGGAAAAAATTGTTTGGTATTCATCATTTTTTGTACTCTTCGCACCACCTGGAACCAATTAATGATGACAACCGAAGTACCCACTGTATTAGAATTGATTGTACTTACCTCATTCCTTAGAGCAGGGATGTCAAACCTGCGCCATCGTGATGTCGTCACGTGATGTATCACGACTTTTTTCCTCTTCGCTAAACCAGGCGTGGGCAAGGCCAGAGCGTGGTGCATCCGCCCTATGGGTTTGACACCCCTGCCTTAGAGCAGGGGTCTCCAACCTTGGCAACTTTAAGACTTGTGGACTTCAAATTCCAGAGTCCTTAGCCAGCAAAGCTGGGAGTTGAAGTCCACAAGTCTTAAAGTTGCCAAGGTTGGAAACCCCTGCCTTAGAGGAACTTTGCACAAATATTCTTTTTCTTCATATCTTGTTGATAAAGGCTTAAAAAGGAAACCACTGAAGGATCTCTCTACCTTCACCATATATCATCCCAGGAATGGTCCCACAAATGTTCATTAAATAACAGTGGTGATGACTGCAGCGATGTGAAGGATAGATAGCAATGGAGAAGAAAACAGAAAGTATAAACACTAATTATTCCCCTAGAGATTTACAGCTTGTGTTTATTGAGACTGGAGCAGTTTCTTGCTTCTCCTGATAAAGGGCTTTTTCCTTCCAAGTTCTGATGAAAACTGCTGCCCACCAAATTACAATGTAAAGCAAGAAAATTGGAGAAAGAGATACAAGCCACAGAGGTCAACTTTGCATTAATAAGCAGGCACAAAATTGATCCTCCAGAAATAGGAGCGAGCGCTGCTCTCCACCGTTACTAATCACCTCCTTACTGAAATCTTTATTGAGATAAAAAATAAAAATCTTCTGTGAGCCCTAAGTTTGCTTTCTTAAGGAATACTTCAGAGGGATTCATGTGCCTTTCTCCATCCCGACTCAGTTATTTGCTTCTGTGCATGAATACACAAATACACACACACGAAAAGGATAGTTGTGCAAAAAAAATTTCATCTGCAAGAAAAAATAAGCTGTATTTTCAAAATAGCCTCAGTGCTGTTGGTAGGGAGGGCTAAGACCAGTGGTGGACTGCAACGGGTTTAACAACCGGTTCTGTGAGCGTGCGCTTTGTGCACACGCTCGGGCTTTGCTTGTACACATGCCCAATGCGCTTGCATGCAGCCTTCAAAATACAGCAATTTGAAGCACAGCTGCTTACTTTCTAAGGCAGCCCCGGTAAGTAGAACAGAGGAGGCGTTGAAATCAGTTGCGCCACACGAATCAGCTGAGCCAGAAAGGAAGAAATATGGGACAGGACAGGACAGGACAGAGCAGGGGCGGGTGGGAGGGACCATCTGATCATCAGAACTACTAGTTTGCCCAAACTGGTCCGAACCGGCAGCAGCCCACCACTGGCTAAGACATGCAGCGAACAGGGAAATGATGCCAAATCATCGAATCATATGGCTAGAAAGGACCTTGGAGGTCTTCTAGTCCAGAGGTCTGCAAACGTGGCTCTTTTAAGACTTGTGGATGTCAGCTCCCATAATTCCTCAGCCACTGGCTTAGGAATTCTGGGAGTTGATGTCCACAAGTCTTAAAAGAGCCAAGTTTGCAGACCCCTGTTCTAGTCCAACCCCCTGCCCTTGGCAGGAGATCTTATATCATTCTCAGACAAATGATTGTCCAGTTTTTTCTTGAAAACGTCCAGTGATGATGCACATACAACTCCAGGAGGCATTGGTTAATTGTTAATGTCAGGAAGTTTCTCCTTAATTCTAGGTTGTATCTGTCTTTGATAAGCTTCCACTCATTGCTTTTTTGTCCTGTTCTCAGGAGCTTTGGAGAATAAGTGGACCCTCTCTTCTCTGTAGCAGCCCCTCAAGTATCAGAAGACAGCTATCATGTCACCCAATTTTTTTCTTCATTAAGCTGGACACACCAAGTTCTCTTAGTCTTTCCTAGTACAATCCATCCTGCAAACTCCTTATCATCTTAGTTGCTCTTCTCTGCACTCTTTCTAGAATCTCATCCTCTTTTTTGTATTGTGGTAACCAGAATTGGATCTTGGGGAGGCTTTTATGCATGTGGGTGGACCAAGGATTTTGTCCCAGAATTGTTCATTATGTTTAACTGTATTAAATCTATTTTAGGGCATACGCTATAGCTTTGTATACATTTTGTCTCAAAACAGTGAGAAGCTGAGCTGCTGATTTTGAGTATTTATGATAAAAAACCAGCTGCCAAAACAGTCTCCAGGTTCTCATACAGCCAAGAATGATTCCCTTCTTCCAGCATTTGAGATCGAAATAATAGCTTTATGAATTAATTATAATCATTTACAAATGCTGAAATTAATACAGTGCATTTTTCTTTTAGTTATATTGGGTTCTTAATTGAAGTGGTTCAATATACAATTTTCCACATGTCCATATTACTGATTCTCGTGTTCTAAAAATATTTTGAGGAACAGATCACATGACATTTTTCAAGCTACACTCTGAAGAAATGTAATAAGCCATCACACATTTAATTTGACCAGGTATTTTTATTTTAGGATAAAATTGCTACAAATCCTGATCCAAACCTCTCTACCTGAAGCTTAAAATAGTTGTTTGGAGTTCAAAACATGATTTTCCTAGAACACTGTAGTGTGCCATTTACAATACATTTATCTGACTACAGGCCTAATATCACAAGTAGTTTAACAGAGAGCTCTGAATACTCTACCTGAGGGATTTATTCTTACAAAATTCATAGGCAGATGTCAATAAAGATCATCAAGTCACTGTGTTCATAATACTGAGAGGAAATGCCACCTATGTAATTAACTGAGGTTTCTGATGAAACAACACCTTTTCTGGGGAGGTATGTGCAGAATCTTTCAATCCATCAGGCTAGACGTAGGAAGATATAATTACTAACTTGAAAGAACAGAAAAAGTGCCCTTTAATAACAAGCAGCACAAAAATTGCCAATCAAGTTATCAACCCTGGCAGTAAAGCTTGATGAATTAGAGTCAATGACCTCTTATGACATACACTTTTCCAATAGAATGGCTTAACAGAACATTTGCTATTTCCTGCAGAATCTGTCTGTCAGCGGGGAAGAAAGCAACACGCATTATGTTAGCCACAAATCATGTTGCTGAGATTATTATGATTTGTTAGATTTAGGTCTCACTTTATCAAAGCGGTCTCCTTCAGAATACTTTCTCCAATTCTTCTTGTGAAGAAAGTTACTTCCTTAAAATCACCCAGTGAGCTTCTATGCATGCCGGCAGATTAGAATCTGAATTCCCCCAGGTCTAGTCCAAAATCTTAATGCTACAGATAGTCCTTGATTGACAACCTTTCATTTAATGTAACCTTTCAAAGTTACAATGGCACTGAAAGAAATGATTTATGACCTTTTTTCACACTTATGACCTTTAGAACAGGGGTCTCCAACCGTGGCCACTTTAAGACTTGTGGACTTCAAATCCCAGCTTTGCTGGCTGAGGAATTCTAGGAGTTGAAGTCCACAAGTCTTAAAGTGGCCACGGTTGGAGACCCCTGCTTTAGAGCATCCTGATGGTCATGTGATCAAAACTTGGCAACTGGCACATATTTATGAAGGATCATGTGATCCCAGGGTCATCTGATCACCTTTTGGGATCTTCTGACAAGCGAAGTCTATGGAAAAGCCAGGTTTACGTCACAACCACGTTATTAACTAGAAGCAGCAGTGATTCACTTAACAACTGTGGCAAGAAAGGTTGTAAAATGGAGCAAAACTCACTTAACAACCGTCTCGCTTAGCAACAGAAATGTTGGGCTCAACTGCGGTGATAAGTCAAGGACTACATATATACTAGGATTGGGGAAATCCAGCTTCAAGTCTTCTGGCATGCAAAGAATCTCTTTAGCCGATTCTACTTTTAGTTTTTACGGTCACTCTCCCTCAGTCTAAATTACTTCACACAGTTATTGGGGGATAATATTAACAGGGATCCCCAGCAGTGGTGGGTTTCAAATTTTTTTACTACCGGTTCTGAGGGTGTGGCTTGGAGGGCGTGGCGTGGCTTGGTGGGTGTGGCTTGGTGGGCATGGCAGGGGAAGGATATTGTAAAATCTCCATTCCCTCCCCACTCCAGGGGAAGGTTACTGCAAAATCCCCATTTCCTCCTGATCAGCTGGGACTTGTGAGGCAGAGAATAGATGGGGGCGGGACCGGTCAGAACTTTTACTACAGGTTCTCTGAACTACTCAAAATTTCCACTATCCAGTCATTCATTCAAATTCTTCAAAGCATCCCTGTAGAGTTATCGGGCATGCAAAATAACATCTCATTAGAGCAAGTGTTATAAGAGATATTAGCAGGCTGCCTTGCCTCTGAAGATACCAGCCAGCCACAGTTGCAAGCAAAACATCAGGAAATCTGTTATCTAACCATGGTCACTACACCCTGAAACTCAATGCTGCCAGATACTGGTGGTTGTATCTTTATTCAGTTCAAAAAGTAGCCACAATGGTGATACAAATAAATATTCGTGTCTCTATTAGAAGGTCAGGGGTAAGCAATCTTAAATCCCAGTGGTGGGTTTCAAAAATTTTTACTACCGGTTCTATGGGTGTGGCTTGGTGGGCGTGGCATGGCTTAATGGGCATGGCTTGATGGATGTGGCAGGGGAAGGATACTGCAAAAATCTCCATTTCCTCCCGATCAGCTGGGACTTGGGAGTGTTGTGTGTCCCCTACCTCACCTAAGAAAACACAAGCACCGAAGGATGTCTGCCAGCAATTTATTTACCAGTTGGCCTGGTTTCCTTTGGCAGAGGAAAGTTCTGGCAGCTGCTCTCCAAGTGCCAGCCAAGTTTCTTATCAAGAGTCAGCGTGTTTACAGTCTGTTGTCGGAGCAACCAGGAGTCTAAAGAATAGTCAAGAGTTACTCACGAAAATCCAAGCCTTAAACCCAAAAACTGTCTGAAGCTCACACGATGCAGTTAGCTTTTGTAGCTTAGTAGCTACAAAAGCGCTTAGTAGCTTTTGTCCATCACAAGGGCCCGATGGCAACCCCACCCGCTTTTACACTGTGGGGTGTGGCTCAGTGACTCAGCACTCTCTGGGCCTGCCACACCTCTTCCTCTGCTGCGCATGCCTCTCTTTCCGATGCTGTCTAGGGTCAATCCAGGATTGATCCTCCTCATCCTCTATCTGTGGGGGCTCTGACACGCCTTCTTCCTGGCCTTCCGCCGGCACTTGAGGCGTTGCCAGGAAGGAGGGACATGGAAAGGGAGGCCTTGTCAGCTCCTCTCCCTCACTCTCCGAGTCATCCTCTTCCATGAGGACAGGCTCGGGGACCGGAGTCACAACGGGGAGGCAGAGAATAGATGGGAGCGGGGCCAGTCAGAATTTTTAGTACCGGTTCTCCGAACTACTCAAAATTTCCGCTACTGGCTCTCCAGAACTGGTCAGAACCTGCTGAAACCCACCTCTGCTCCCCATGTAAGCTGAGGAAGGAATTCTAATAAATTGATTGAAAAGCCGGCTATTGTCACACTGTGTGTTTCTTTCGATTAGATGTGATCTAAACCGAATCTTAAAGACATTTCCTGATATACTCCACTGGAAGAAATCTTTATTTTGCTCATTTCAGGGGTGACTACTCTATTCTGGATGAGGCACGCTTGATCTTGGAAGAACGCCAAGAATTATATTATAAGAAGTAAGCAGGGCAAGGAGAAAAAGAGTGAAAACTAAAATTATAATTGATTTAATTTAAATCAAATTTAATCCAATCTAGCAATATTATGCTCCATATATTTAACAATTTTCCTCTTCTGGCACATAAAATTTCAAAATAATGGCATCTCTTGGAGGGGCTGTTACAAGCCATAATCGGAGACAAACACAGAGACAGATCTGTGTGCATTTTAGCTTGGTAGCATAACATCCTAGTTAGATGCTATTTTATTTTCAGACAACAATCACAAAACTAAAGGCAAAAGCTGGAAAGATTTCAAGTATCTGAGGTTGTGTGGGGAGATGCTTGACTCAATTAAGCATCTCTTCATAACAACCGGACAGTTTGGGGGACGAATACCTATTTTGCAGAGTTTGTGTGAAGGACAAAACCAGTTGTTTTGATTCATATCGAATATGAAACTGGGGTGTTTTGCTCCAGGAATGGACCAAAGCACAGACATTCTGTGTTAAAGCAGTTTTGGCAGGGGTGGAAAACAAAAAAGGGACAAAGGCGTGAGGCAGTGGAATATACTTGGCTGGGAGCTCGAAAGTGAGGACCACATGGACTAGCCTTCAGTCCATGAATCCTTCTGGATTTAGGTTTCTTCCAACATTTGGAACAACCAATAGCAAAAGCAATAGCACTTACCGTATATACTCGAGTATAAGCCGAGTTTTTCAGCACGTTTTTTGTGCTGAAAAACGTCCCCTCGGCTTATACTCGAGTATATACGGCTTATACTCGAGTTTTGTTTTTTTTTCTTCTTTTTTTCACATTATACCGGATGGTGCAAACTTGGCGGGCTTTTGCATTAGCGCGGGGAAGCCCTGCCGGTGCAGTGAGAGGGCGGGGCGGGGGAGCCACCAGCCTTCTCGGCTGAGGGAGGGAGGCTTTCCCTGACCGGTAGCTGCCTCATTTCCCTCCCTCGGCTTATACTCGAGTCCCCAGTTTACCCCAGTTTTTTGGGGTAAAATTGGGGACCTCGGCTTATACTTGGATCGGCTTATATTCGAGTATATACGGTACTTATATACCATTTTACAGTGCTTTACAGCCCACTCTAAGCAGTTTACAGAGCCAGCTTATTGCCCCCAACAATTTGGGTCCTCATTTTACCCACCTCAGAAGGATGGAAGGCTGAGTCAACCTTGAGCCTGGTGGGATCTGAACTGCCAAATTGCAGGCAGCTGGCAATCATCAGAAGTAGTACTGCATCACCTGCAGTACTGCACTCTAACTACTGCGCCACCAAGCCTCACATAATATGGTTCTGCCATTATTTCTACCAAGCCATGTCCAACCCAGAAAGTTTAGACTGGACTTTTGACTTTTGGTTTTTTCCCAGATCTGAAACTGAGCAAGATTTTCATTTTATGCACAATTCCAGATGGCAGCAAACAGACAGAGGAGACCAAAAGTTGCTATCATCTAGTGATAGGCTGGATTTTCAAAGCCCACAAATAAATAGCCATATATATAGGATTCTACTCTTACTACCTTACTTGAAATTTCAATTTTGAACTTTTCTCGTTTATGTAGTCAAACTAGGAAATTCTCTGAGGAGGTAGAAGCTGGGTGGTATGGGGTGACAGGCCTCTACTTTATTCCTAAATTCTCTTGGACTGTCTTACACCTTTTTCTAACCATATTGTCTTTGGGTGCACTAGAAGACTGCACGGCTTCAATTAAATTCAGCTGCCAATCCAATTTGATCCAGTAGGTGGAACTGGACTGGCTAGTTATCACGTAACAAGCTGAATCCTGTTCTTCTTAGAATCTATCAGAAGAAGAAAAAAACCTAAATAGAACTATAGTATCTTGTCTGTTTTGCTTCGTAGGAGAAAAAGGCATTCCTTTTGGGCCACAGAGTAGCTTTGGAGTTTTTTGACAATAGCATCACAAAATGGGTTTACTTATTTATAACAGGGGTGTCAAACTCAAGGCCCACGGGCCGCATCCGGCCCATGGGGTGTTTAGATCTGGCCCATGGGGCCACCCTGGAAACAGCAAAGGACTGGCCAGAGAAAATGGAGCTTGGGAGGGCTACACTGTTGCTGGAAGAGGGTTGCCGGAGGCTGTCATAACCGAAAATGGGGCCCAGGGGGTCATGCAGAGATGGGTTTCAGCAGGTTCTGACCAGTTCTGGAGAATCGGTAGCGGAAATTTTGAGTAGTTCAGAGAACCAGTAGAAAAAATTCTGACTGGCCACACCCCCATCTATTCTCTGCCTCCCAAGTCCCAGCTGATCAGAAGGAAATGGGGATTTTGCAGTATCCTTCCCCTGGATTGGGGAGGGAATGGAGGTTTTACAGTATCCTTCCTTTGCCACGCCCACCAAGCCATGCCATGCCCACCAAGCCACACACACAGAACTGGTAGTAAAAAATTTTGCAACCCACCACTGGGGGCGTGCACAGCCCACCCACCCACCGGGATTCATTTTTGCTGGCAGAGGGCTAGCAAGGAAACTAAAAGCAAAACCAAACCAAACGAGAAATGTTTCCCCTTTTGCATTTCAGCATGCAAGAAGGGACAGGAAAGGAGAAAGGGAAAGAGGAAAGACAAGGAAAACTAAGGAAAGTTGGGAAGAGAGCAAGGAAGGAAAAATCAGGAAAGAGTGGGAAGGAAGAAGAAAGGAGAATGAAAGGGGAAGGGGAAAAAAGAGAAGGAGAAGGAAGGAAGGAAGGAAGGAAGGAAGGAAGGAAGGAAGGAAGGAAGGAAGGAAGGAAGGAAGGAAGATTATAATGAGAGGGAAGAAGACAGGTGCCCCAACACGAGTGACATCGAGTTGGCCATGCCCACCCTGGCCCCCGAGGTCAAACACAACCCTGATGCGGCCCTCAATGAAATTGAGTTTGACATCCCTGATTTATAAGATAGCTCATTGGTGGTGTGGCCAATCATATACACACACACACAAATCAGTTTACCACAAACCAAATTGGTGAGAGCTACATTCTGCTGCCCCCCTCCCCCATTTTCCCAAAATCTTTATTCCCCACACCCATAGCATCCTCAGGGCATTCTTTACCTGTGTCCACTCCCAGCCTATCTCTTTTTATAGGCAATTGGGCATATTCCAAATAAACCCCTGTGCAACCAGCAACCTATTTATTTATTTAAGAAGGATGTCTCTGAGCAGTGACATTTAAATATATATATATATATGCTGCTGCTTCCCCTGTACTTTTTTTTTTAAATGAATACCGTATGCAAAATAGCCCAGATTACCGACCCGATTTGAAAGAATCCCTTTTCCATGTTTGGTAAGGAAAGAAACTGGAGTGTCTGACATCTAATTGAGTAACAGACTAATGAAAGTAATTGCCGACTACTTAAAAAC